>NC_141610.1:53937529-54300029 GCF_047967505.1 Dipteris shenzhenensis | reverse complement strand
GAAAAATATATTTGAAAATTTCATAAACAAATACAACAATCAAAAAGTAGGAATACTTACATCTCAGTTTGGCAATCTACATAACCTTTCACAAAAACTTGGGCTGGCTTATTTGGTCACCCAAAGGCAGGCCATTGGGACCTCAAATGATGCAAGAAATCAATGTATGGCTGGTTCTTTAGGACAGTTTGAGCCTCCATGTTAGAACATCGATAATATCTTGCAGCTCACATTGACCGAAGCATTGACAACAATCCGCGACTTCCTCCTTGAATAGAAGCTCTTCCTTGCAGCAAACACTTCTTCTTATGGTGCACTTTCTATGAAAAGCTTTGCTACAAGTATTGAGGATTGGCCACCAAGAATTCAATAATTATATTCCCCCAACTTTTCCTTTTGTACCTCATCCTTGCGCATTGGAATGTTTGTGTCTATGTGGATGGCATGAGGTATGCACATGTTGCTGGGTGTTTTGACATAATAGCAAATCTGTGGACTAATTCATTTACATAAGAAAGAGTCAATGTTCTGTAAATGTATTGACTAGTTGCTTTAAGGCAATTCACAACCAGAATGACACCTTAAACTCAAGCCCAAACGGGAAGTACTCTGCATAATCCATAAACCTTGACAATCTGGTGTCCTCCTCAAAATTTTCAATTTTCTTTATAATCAATATGCTTCAACACTTTCTCATATGGCACTATTCTATCATCTATTGCGAACACATTCAACTTGTCCCCGGTAGTGCTTGTATCTCCAGCTATATCTTTTTCCATTCCAGTTGTGCCTAACTCCTTCTCCAGTGCCAAATAATGAAACTTGACTCTTGGAGACATTTGCTCCAGTGGCTAAGATGACCACTGTTCGTTTTGTCATCTCTCTTGCTGCATTTTATGGTTGGTCAGTGTACCAGATGGATGTCAAGACTGCTTTCCTCAATAGAGATCTTAAAGAGGAGGTCTATGTACATCAACCCCAAGGTTTTGAGGTGAAGGGACAAGAGCACAAGGTATGCAAGCTCAGGAAGGCTCTATATGGGCTGAAGCAAGCACCTCATGTGTGGTATCAAAAGATACATCAGTTTTTGCTATCCCAAGGCTTTGTAAACACTCATACAGAGCCAAATCTGTATGTTCTGTAGCAAAAATCAGAATTGGTCATGTTGGTACTATATGTGGATGACATTATACTCATTGGCAGTGATTTGCAGCAAATTACAGCAGTGCAGTCCGCCTTATGTCACAACTTTGACATGACAGATTTGGGCCTATTGCACTATTGTCTTGGCATTGAGTTTTGGTAGACCCATGATGGGATCTCTATGTCACAGACAAAGTATTTGAAGGGGTTGTTGCAAAAATTTTAAATGGAGAACTATAAGCATGTTGCTACTCCATTGGAAAAGGGATTCAAGCTGAGTAAGCATGATGCTGCCTGCTAAAACTTTGATAACACTTTGTACAGATAGTTGGTTGGCAGTTTGATATATCTATGCTCCACACAGCCTGATATTGCCTATGCCATAGGGCTTTTGATCCAATTCATGCATTGTCCCATGATCACACATTGGAATGCAACAAAGAGGGTTCTTAGATATGTCCATGGCACTCTTTCTCTTGACCTACATTATGCTTCAGATTGTGATCTAAAGCTGAGTGGTTTCACCAACTCAAATTGGTCAAGGGACATTGACGACATACGGTCCACTACTGGGGCTATTGCTTCTCATTGGGTTCAAAGATATGGTGTTGTAGGCAAAGTCAACCTTTGACCAGTAGTACTTGGGTACTATATATGCCAAGTACTTGTATTGTTTCATTTGAACATTTCTATTGGAGCTTTCTTGTGTGTGAACTCTTGCTCACTTGTGTTCACAACCTATCTCCACTTTGTTCTTGCAATGGCACTAATGCCATTCTCCATAATCTAAATTAGATTGGCACTGGAACCAATTTTATTTGAGGACCTAGGGAATGGCACTGGTGCCAATTTCCATCTGATTTTGTGAAGAAATTCACTTGTGTCATTGTCCTTACTAGTCCCATGGAGAATGATGCCAATGCCATTCTAATTCAAATTCTAGAGAATGGCACTGGCGCCAAGCTCACTGAGTTCATAGAGAATGGCATCGGTGCCAAGCTCATTGATGTCAGCCTCATGGAGAATGGCACTAGTTCCATTATCCACAAACAAACTCACATGGTTTAGAATGGCACTCGTGCCATTCTAATCCATGTGAGTTTATTTGTGCAGAATTGCACTTGTGCCAATCTCAATGGTGTCAGTCACATGGAGAATGGCACTAGTGACATTCTCATCTAAACGGCATCAATGCCATTCTCCATAATATCAACAATTAGATTGGCACTTGTATCAATCTCATTTGAGGACCCAGAGAATGGCACTGGTGCCAATCTCCATGTGAGTTTGTGGAGAATTTCACTTCTGCCATTGTCCTTACTAGTCACATGGAGAATGGCACCAATGCCATTCTAATTTAGATTCTAGAGAGTGGACATGGATAATGGCACTTTCACATGGAGAATGGCATGGGTTCCGAACTCTTTGTGAGTTTATGGAAAATGCCACTGGTGCAAAGCTCTCTGATGTTAGTCACATGGAGAACAGCACAAGTGCCATTCTCCTCAAACTCACATAGATTAGAATGGCACTGCTACCATTCTCCATGTGAGTTTGTGGAGAATGGTACTTGTGCCAATCTCACTGGTGCTAGTCACATGGAGATTGGCACCAGTGCCATTCTCTACAAGCTGACATGGATTGTAATGACACTAATGTCAACCTAATGGCATGGATTATAATGACACTAATGTCAATCTCACATGGATTGTAGAGATTAGCACCAATGCCATTCTCTACAAACTCACATGGATTGTAATGACACTAATGCCAAGCTCACTAATGTTAGTAATGCCAAGCTCAATGGTGTAAGTCACATGGACTAGAATGGCACATGTGCCATTCTCCACACTCACATGGATTAGAATTGCATTGGAGAATGGCACTAGTGCCAATCTCCATGTCAGTTTGTGGAAAATGGCATTGGTGCCATTCTCCATGTGAGTGACATGGAGACTGGCACCAATACCATTCACTACAAACTCACATGGATTAGAATGTCACTGGTACCATTCTTATCTGAATGGCACCAATGCCACACTCTACAATCTGAATTTGATTGGCAATGATACCAATCTTGTTTGAGGACATGGAGAATGACATTGGTGCTAATATCTAGGTGAGTTTATGGTGAATATCAATGTAGAATGTCACCAGTGTCATTCTAAATCTAATTCTAGATAATGGACATGGATAATGACACTATTACATGGAGATGGAACTAGTGCCAATCTTCATGTGACATGGAGAATGGCACTGGTAACAATCTCACTAATGTTAACCACATGGAGGTTAGCACCCGTGCCATCTACACAAACTCATATGGATTAGAGTGGCACCAATGCCAATCTCCATGTGAGTTTGTGGAGGATTATATTGGAACTAGTACCAAGCTCATTTTAGGATTTGGAGAATGGCACTGGTGCGAATCTCCATGTGATTTTGTGGAGAACATCATCTGTGCTATTGTTCTTATTAGTTGCATGGAGAATGGCACTGAGCATCTCCATGTGGGTTTGTGGAGAACATCATCTGTGCCATTGTTCTTATTAGCAACATGGAGAATGGCATTAATGCCATTTTAATTCAGATTCTAGAGCGTGGACATGGATTATGGCACTTTCACGTGGAGAATGGCCTGTGAGTTTGTGGAGAATGGCAATGGTGTCAATGACATGGAGATCAACACTAGTGCCATTCTCCACAAACTTACATGTATTAGATTGGCACTAGTGCCAATCTCCATGTGACTTTGTGGAGGATGGCACTGATGCCAATCTCACTGATATCAAGCACATCTTCCATGTGAGTTTGTGGAGAATGCCACTTGTGCCAATCTCACTGGTATCAAGTACATGGAGATTGACACTACTTCCATTCTCCACAAACTCACATGGATTATAATGGCACTAGTGCAAATCTCCACATGGATACCCATGAGATTGGCACATGTGAGTTTGTGGAGAATGGCACCAATTCCATCCTTCATCTCTAATGGCACTGAATTAGATGGCACTAGTCCCAATCTCTATTGTGAATTTCAAGAGAATTGCACATGTGCGATTGTCCAAGTCAATCATATCGAGAATGGAACCAGTGCCATTCTAATTTAGATTCTAGAGAGTGGCAGTGTGGCCATTCTCCATATGTGTCAATCTCCATGTGAGTTTGTGTAGAATGGCACTTGTGTCATTGTCCACATCAGTCACATGGAGAATGGCACCAATGATGTTCTTAGTTCATATTTTGGAGAGTGGCATAGGTGCCATTCTCATTGCTATCTTGTGAGGATATAGAGAGGTAATAGCACTATTTCCAACCTCATTTGAAGACCAAGAGAAGGGCACTAATCTCATCTGAGGACATAGAGAATGGCACTAGTGCCGATCTCCATTTAAGTTTGTGGAGAATGACACTTCCATTGTCCATGGAAGTCATATGGAGATTGGCACCAATGCCACTCTACATCAAACAATTGTCTTAGAACTTTGAAAATAATATTCTAGAGACTAATACTAGTACAAATCTCTCCTATAACAATGTGAGTTTTATTTTTCTTGTTTTGCAATGGAAATCATTCATCTCAAATTCATTAATTATAATTCTTTTTACTGAATATGCAGGAACAGCCAAGGGAAAGAGAAAGGCTTAAGAGGTGACACCTTTCCATGGAATCTCTATTGGAACTAGATGGTACTTGGACATATTCACAATAGTTGTGTCCTTCTCTTTGCCTTTTTCTTCAGTTCTCTTGGCTTTCTTTGATCTCTTATTACTCTTGGCATTATCTTCCTTTAAAGTCTTTAATACTGTTGGCATTATCTTCCTTTAAAGTCTTTAATACTGTAGAAAAGGCATCTAAGATTCAGGAGTTGTTTAAATTTTCATGATCAATAATCCAGCCCTTGAATTCCATCGAGCCATCCATGTTAAATATCATCCTAGCATTGTCATAACAAGTGGGATCCAAAAGGTACACAATGCCACCACTAGTATGACTATTTCTTTAACCTCCCCCACATCTTCAAATGAAGTTTCTTATAGATGAACAAAACAATGGACCTTCTTGAGCCATTGTAGTTCTCTCATAATCTATCCCCTCCTCTTGTGCATACCCCTTGGCAACCAAATGGGCTTTGTATTTCTCAACTGTGCCATCTGAATGGTATTTCACCTTATAAGTCCATTTCGTGCCAACCACATTTTTCCCAATGGGTGCATTAGCCAAGTCCCATGTGTGGCATTCTTCTCAATGGATTTAATCTTAGCTTCCATAGCTTTCTACCATGTGGATTATGCTGAGCATCCTTGAAGCTCTGAGGCTCATTTTCAACTTCCATCACTGAGGTCATCAAAGCAAAATTGACCTTTTTCTGATTTTTCTGAGTGCAGGCCCTGGTTTTCCCCAAAGTAGGCTGATCCTTAGCATCTTGAATGGTCAACCTTGCCCAACATGGAATAGATTTCTCTTCTGTACCACTCGGGGCTACATTAACATCTTTAGTGGCCTCATGACGTTGATAATGCCTCCAAACATGAGGTTGCCTATTCTCATTAATTGGCTGCAAATCTAAAACATTTGAGGGAGAGCCATCCTCAACATGTGGCAAGCCATTTGAACTATGAGAAGTAGAAGGGTAAGCATCAAGAGACTCCGTCTCATCATCCTCAAACTGGATGATGTCCAAAGGGGTGTCATCATATGGTGGCAAGTCTGCACTAGCGGGCTGCATGCACTCATTCTTAGCAAAGAGAACATCTCTGCTAATTATTACCTTCCTAGTAGCGGGATTATAAAGCCTAAATCCCCTACATTTAGTGCTATACCCCATGAACATGCATTTGACACTCTTGTCATCAAGCTTTGTCTGATGTGTATCTGGAACCAAAGCATATGCCACTGAGCCAAAAACTCTGAAATGACTAACCTTTGGCTTAAAGCCATACAAATCCTCAAATGGAGTCACATTAACCAAAGATTTGGTAAGGCATCTATTCTGAATATAAGTGGCAGTCTCACAACTACTTCTCCCCAAAAAGCCTTTGAGACTCTCTTGAATTTCAGCATGCATCTCATCATTTCCATGAGAGTACGATTCTTCCTCTCAGGGAGTGGATTTTGATGTGGTGTGTAAGGGCATGTCAAGTGATGTTTAATCCCATGCTGCTTCAAAAATCCCTAGAATGCATGTGACATGTACTCTTCCCCTCTATTTGAGTTGAGTCTTCCAATTCTAGAATTGGTTTGGTTCTCAGCCATAGCTTTGAACTCCTGAAACCAATAGAACACCTCAGATTTTTCCTTCATGAGAAAAAGCCATGTGAACCTGGAGAAGTCATCTATAAAGGTCACAAAGTACCTTGCTCCTCTATGCGTGGGAATAGTCATGGGGCCACATACATCACTGTGCACTATATGCAACACTCTGATTGCCTTGACCAAATTCTTGCCTTGTTTACTGAATGGCAAGTGATGCAATTTGCCAAGTGCACACCCATCACACACTTCATTTGCTGGTTGCTATAATTTTGGCATTCCCCAAGTCATATTATTGTTGTACAAGTAGGACAATGCCCTGTGATGGACATGTCCAAACTTGGCATGCCATAAATTAGCATGGGAAGTGTTTGCTATAGCCAATACCTTCTAATCATAAGGTTGAGCATCAAGCTTGTATAAGCCTCTGTCATATGTGCATGTTGCTACAACCTCATACCCTTTCTTTGGATCCTTGATCCTGCATTGGTTATCCTGAAATTTGACCAATGTTGATCATGGGAATGTTTGAAACTGAAATCAGATTTTGCCTCAAATCTATAACATACCAAACATCTTGGATATGCTTAACTTTCCCCATTATTAAGCTGAATAGGAATGTGCCCAACTTCGATGATGTCTTGAGAAGCATCATTGGCACATGTAACTTGCCTTGCCATTAGGTGTGATGCTCTCAAACCACTCCTAGTGAGGAGTCATGTGCTTAGTAGCATCACTGTCGATATACCATGTATCACTTGCAACAAGGGAAGCATCCATTGATTGATTTTCAGCATTCAAATCCCCCTGTCCATCTTCTCATTAAATGCAGCAAACAAAAATCTCTATCACCTTGGGCAAGATGACCATGTGCATCTAAAGCACGAGTTTTAGTGGGGGCAACAAAATTACTGATAGAGCTGTCCCTTTTCCTTTTCTTTTCATTGGTAATCCTTTTTTGACACTCTGCGATGTAATGCCCTGGCTTCTTGCAATAATTACATTTGCCCTTTTTAAAATTTTTCCTTGAACTGCTTGCATTCCCCTCCTTGGGCTGACTTGTATGGCTATGTTTGGTGGGCTCAAACTTTTTTTGAAATTTGCCCTTTCCACCCATGGCGCGCGCTTGCTCACCCTGACGAGAGGCTTTGGCAAAATTTGACCATCTCTCCTCTTCTTGCAATAAGAGCCCAACTAACTCATCGAATGAGAGTGGGGCTGCCCTGAGAACAATGGTCAATGAAGTGACGAATGTGCCATATGAGGGCGCTAAGCTATTGAGAGTAATAGAGATGAGCTTCTTGTCTTCTATTTCCTCATTAATACTTGTGAGCTGATCATGTAGATAAGTGATCCTGGCAATATGATCAGTGATGGCTTGGCCTTCCTACATCTTGAGATCCTTGAGCTGATTTGTCAAGGCAATGGCTCTTGCCTCATTCTTAACATGATACATGTTTGCCAATCTTTCCCATGTTGCCTTTGCATCCTCGCATAACTTGATAGTCATCATAATGTGCCTCTTCACATTTGTGGCAATCAAAAACATCGCTTGGGCATTGCGGCAATCAAACTCTTCTGCTCCTCCATCGATGCTATGGGACTAGCAGGAGAGATTGTAGCAGTCTGCTGTGTCTGCCTGTAGTCTGACTCAAAGAAGCTGTGTTGGATGTAGATGAGCCTACTGGCCTCATCTCATCCCCACTAACAATATCCCCAAAGCCCTTACCAACCAAGATGTTCTTAAGCATGAATGACCACAAGGCATAGTTTGGTCCATCCAGCTTGTCACCCTCGGACAAATTGCAAAAACTATCTGAAAGAGTTGACATGATGCGAAATGGGATACCCACAAGCTATAAATGTACCTACAAAAAGAAATGCAAGTCCCAAAAGTGCAACTAGCTACAAATGTGCATACAAATCCCAAACTAATACTGGCTGCAAATGCAAAGTACAACTGGCTACTCTGAAAGATTTTCCACTGACTACACAATGCAATCACTACAAAAATGACATCAACGAATCACTGCACTCTGTTGCAATCTGAAGTGCAATCCCAATCTAAAAATGCACAACCCAAATCTGAAAGAGCACACCCACAAGTGCTCAAATGCATCCAACGGAGCTCAAAAGCATCCACAACTATAAAGTAACTGCAAATGCACCCAATAATGCAGAGTATTTGCAAATGCACCTGAAAGTGCAAGAGTATGGGCTATAAAAATAGTCTCTAAGCAAAATACACAACTCAAAACACTTATTGAAAGTGCACCTTGGCCCAAAACACCTGCAAAACAGTTCATTAACTGTGTGGGCAAGCCAGAGATGACAAAGGAGCTGAAGTGAGCTATTTGGAGCTAAATGAAGCTGTTGGGAGTACTTCTAAACACAACACATGTGTAGAGAAGAGCCTGGAGCTACTGGAACACACCTGGGAGAGGCTGGAGCTGAACAAATCTAGATCTAAGCAAAAACACTTAAAAACAGCCAAAATTAAAAACAACCAAAAATTGCTCGAATTGCAAGTCGTATGGGCTCGAAATCAGGTCTGTACAACTGTACGAACAGATCCGTACGGACAAAAAAAATTCAAATTTTTTTTTCCCCACCTGAAATGGTGCTAGACAGATTTGTTTATATGTAGGCAACTCTAAAATTTCAAAAAACATCGAAATCAGACCTCAAAAGCTCAAAAAGTACCTGTTGGACTGTTGGAGCTACCTCAAACGAAAGCTGGAGAGCTGAATGTGAGAACCAAGAATGCGCACTAGAGCATCGAGCTTGAGAGAGTCTGGAAGCAAGCACAGGAATGGGCTCTAGAGACAGAAGCGCTCTCATACCAAATGTAGGACCAAGTGGAGACAGGTTGTGAACACAAGTGAGCAAGAGTGCACACACAAGAAAGCTCCAATAGAAATGTTCAAATGAAACAATACAAGTACTTGGTATATATAGTACCCAAGTACTACTGGTCAACCATAGGGTTGATTTTATGCCTACAACACCATATCTTTGTAACCTCTTATAGCCATTCAAATAAGAATGGCACCAGTGCCATTCTCCAAAAACTCACATGGATTAGAATGGCACTAGTGCCATTCTCATTTGAATGGCACCAATGCCATTCTCATTTGAATGGCACCAATGCCGTTCTCATCTGAATGGCACCAATGACAGTCTCCACAAACAAAATCACATGAATTAGAATGGCACCAATGCCATTCTAATCCATGTGAGTTTGTAGAGAATGGCACTAGTGCCATTCTTATCCATGTGACTGATATCATTGAACTTGGAGTGAACTTGGCATTGGTAACATCACTGAGCTTGGCATTGGTATCATTATAATTCATGTGAGTTTCTAGAGAATGGCACTGGTGCCTATCTCCATGACACTGACACCAATGAGATTGGCACAAGTGCCATTCTCAATAAACTCAAATGGATATTAGCATCAGTGTCGATCTTGATGTGAGTTTGTGGAGAATGGCACTGGTGCCATCTCACTGGTGTCAATCACATGGAGATTGGCACTAGTGCCATCCTCTAGAATCTAAATTAGAATGGCAATGGTGCAATTCTCCATGTGACTGACATTAGTGAGATTGGCATCAAGCCATTCTCTACAAGCTCACATCGATAGCGGCACCATTGCCATTCTCTAGGTCTTAAAATGAGATTGGTACAAGTTCCAATCTAATTTAAATTATGGAGAATGACATTGGTGCTATTCAGATGAAATTGGCACCAGTGCCATTCTCCACAAACTCAAATCAAGACTAGGCTAGTCACATGGAGATCGGCACCATCGCCATTCTCCAAAAACTCACATGGAGAATGGCATTGGTGCTAATCTCCATGTGAGTTTGTGGTGGAGAATGGAATTGGTGAAAATCTCAATGTGACAGTCAAATAAATCTCTCACATGGAGATTGGCACTAGTGCCATTCTCCACAAACTCACATGGAGATTGGCACCAGTGCCATTCTAATCCATGTGTGTTTCTAAATAATGGCTCTGGTGCCAATCTCATTGGTGTCAGTCACATGGAGATTGGCACCAGTGCCATTCTCTAGAATCTAAATTAGAATGGCACTGGTGCCATTCAAGTCAACGTTTTCTTGGGTATAGCCAATCACGAAACTATTCTTGGGGCCAATTTTGAAGATGTGACACAATGCGCTCCTAGGTGAATATTTGAATTTTGTGCGGACCCGCGCTCTCATCGAAAATTTTTTTGACGTCACGATGCCGCACTGGTGTAATAATGAGACACAATCTATTTATTCTGAACATCGTAGAGCTTGACACACAGCAGCTCTGCACTACATTGTGCATCTTTGCACTGCTTTGCGTAGTGCAGTCTCTGGCTTGAGCCGCCTTACCATTTATCATTGCGTAGCCTTTTGTCACACCTTTGCCACCTATCACTGGGCACCACACCCATGTAGATCATTAAAATTCAGGGTTGTCTTGGAGAGACCATCGTACTAGTTCTTGGCATAATAATGAGATGCGATCTATCATTTTGAACACCACTACAATGTGGCCTCTGGCCTGACCACCTATCAACACGTAGCCTTTTACTGCAGCTTTGCCCATGCAAATCATAGGTTGGCTTGGAGAGACCACCGTGCTGGTTTTTGGCATAATAATGAGACACAATCTATCATTTTGAGCATTGCCTCAGTGCAGAGTCTCTGGCCTGATGACCTATCATTGTCTAGAATTCAAGGTTGTTTTGGAGAGACCACCGTGATGGTTCTTGGAGTTATAACTCTTTATCTATTTTTACGTATTACAGGAGGAGGTTTATGATGACTAGTGCGCTAGCAAACAGAAGGAGATCTATGACAGCCACCATGTTGGTTCTTGGATTTATATATTTGTGTACCAAGAAAAATGTATGTCCTTGTGCAACCAAGCAAAATGCAATTAATGACATGGCCCTTGAGGGGTCCCTTTTAGGGGCAAGGGCCATATCGACATGCCATTTATGTCTAGTGGCATCCTGGATATTACATAATACATGTCGATATGGTCCTTACCCCTAGAGGGGACCCCTCAAGGACCATATTGTTACTTGCATTTTTTGAAAGTTTAATTGTATTTTTTTAGATGTATCTCCATGCAACCTCAACGATGGGTCGTTGGAGCTATTTTAGCACTATTTTGGTCATAAACTAACGAAATTGTAGTCGTACTTCACTGGTATTTTAGTCCTTGTTGTAGTAAATATAAATGAGGGAAAAAGTACAACTCATCGAGTGAAAATTGAGCAAAATAGATTACAATGTACATCTACGTCCAATAATAGGTTATATAAAAATTAACAACTTATACCGAGCAAAAATTGAACAGAGGATCTTACATTTATAAAAACATGGCAATTGCTAAGAGCCTTAAATGCCAAAAGATTACAGTTAGCAACCATAACTATTTAAATATAAAAGTTAACAACACTGCATACTGAGAGCCTCAAATTGAACAAAAAGGGATTACATAAATGTAATAAAAACTCAGCAAAATTGCTAAGAGCCTTAGAGACCAAAACATTACATCCAACGAGTCAAAAGATCGCTGAGAGCCTTAGAGGCCAAAAGATTACATCCAGCCATTGCTGAGTGGTTATGAGCCTCATCTGAGCAAGAGGGAATTTGTACAACTCAGTATTTCTACCAGTATATCTTGTTGCATTAAAATTTTTTAGGGAGCCAAAGGAGGACATGATGGAGAGGCCAAAGACCATGCACATTGCAAGGACTCAGATTACGATCCCCCCAAGTCGAGAGTATTTTGCTGTGAAAATACTAAAACCTTCTGGATGTCTAGGGGGAACCCAAACAACACAGCCACATAAAGAGGCCAGAGGTGAGCATGTCATCTAAGGTGGTGACATGCAGATATGGGGGGAATTGACTATGGGAACGAAGGGTCTCCACTAATGCATGCATTTCTACTCCAGGTGAGTGCAATGCAATCACCTTATATGAGAAGATAGATAACATTGGGATCATAATGCATCGAGGGGGGGTGGTAGTAGGCATGACGAAGATGAGTGGGTGAGCAGTAGATGAGCAGGGGAGCTAATGAGTGACGAGATTTGGAGGAGGGAGAGTGGAGAAAAGTAGAGCAAGGGCGGAAAAGAGTTGGAGGAGGGCTGTGGAGCAAAGTAGCACAGCAGGGGCGGATGAGAGCAATGTACTAAAATTCCAAATGCCATGGATCTTACATATTATAAAGTTTGAGACCGGTGGTGGGAGAAGGCTTTTGTGGTGGTGGCTAGTAATTAACTGCCAGCCCGGTGGAATCGTAGTAGCCACGACAAACATGGCTGGTAAAATTAACTACTAGCCTGGTGGAATCATAGCCACATGACAGACGTGGCTGATGAGAGCCACCACCAATGGGCAGTAATTCCCACAAAAGCAAATCATGAAGCCTAATCACCTCTAATCATTCATTACCATGCCCTCTAGTACTCTACTGAGGATACAAGCTCGGTGAGACTGGTAATTTTTACTACACTAGTAGTGATCATGCATGCTTAAGCCTGGTGGTGGGTGAGCAGGCATTGCAGTGGCTGGTAATTAATTGCCAACTTGGCGGAATCATAGCCATGATAGATGTGGTGGCTGATGAGAGCCACCACCACTGGGCAGTAATTTCCACAAAAGTAAATCATGAAGCCTAATCACCTCTAATCACTCATTACCATGCACTCTAGTACTCTATTGAGCATGCAAGCCCAATGACTAGTATTTTTTATTGCACTCATATTGATCATGCATGCTTAAGCTCGATGAGCAAGCCACCATGGTGGCTGGTAATTAACTGCCAGCCCGGTGGAATCATAGCCACGACAGATGTGGCTGATGAGAGCCACCACCACCGGGTAGTAATCTCCACAAGAGTAAATCATGAAGCCTAATCACCTATAATCACTCATTATCATGCACTCTAGTACTCTCCTAAGCATGCAAGCCCAATGATGACTGGTAATTTACTACACTCATAGTAATCATGCATGCAAGCTTGGTGGTGGTAACTAGAAGGTGAGTAATTGTGGGCCACTGTGGTGGCTGGTAATTAACTGCCATCTCGGTCGGTCTTAGCTGCCACCACATATGTAGCTAGGAATCTTAGATGCCACCACCTCTAATCACTCATTACCATGCAAGGTAGTATTGCCTTCTTGAATTAATCAAAATTTGAGCCAACCACCGTGGTGGCTCTCACCTTGACAGTGTAGTGGGCTACAAACTTAAGCCTCCGCTATTCTATTCCCTTAACTATTTCATCTTCTATCCCTCTTGACTGTTTCTTTCTCCCTTGCACTCGGACTACAAACTCAAGCCTCCACTATTCCATTTCCTTCACTGTTTCATCTTCTATCCCTCTCAGCCATTTCTATCTCCCTTGCACTCTTCTTGCAACTTCTATCCCCTCTCATAATGGACCCTGGATAGTCCAGGAGCTCACACAATCTTGTTGGGATAAGTATGGTCAAGGGCTTGCTCTACGGTGCATGTGTGAATCTAGCAAAGTCACATGTGTGTGTGTGTGTGTGTGTTGTAGAAGCACACCTAGTGCTATGAGGTGTCTAGTGTGTGACCTACGTGATGATGTAAGCACAAAGGCCCCCACATGGGAGGTTCCTTTGATTTAGGCCAGTCCCACTGATGTAGGGGTTGATTGCCACTAATGTAGGGAAGGTGCCTATGATCTAGGCCACGATGTAGGCCACCCTCTTCCCATTTCTATAAGAGAGAGTCACCTCTCTCACAATCAATGGAACACTCATTTCTATATCTCATGTGTTCTCACTCCTTGCCATGATGCACCTCTTTTATCCCACTCACCTCTTCATTTGGTATCAAGAGCAAGGTCGATCCTACCTAGCTCCTAGAGTCACCTAGAACCCAAGATTTCATCTTCTTCATCACCTTCATTTTGTTTAAGCTCTCTTATGGCCTGACCATTAGAGGTGCCATATCTCAACATCGGACCGTTAACTTTTAGAACTCTTCATGTTGTAGCTTTATCTAGTTAAGGGAAGTACAATGGATAGTCCAATATTAAAAGGTCCTTGCTATCATAGCATTGGGACTTAGTGACTCATACATTCATCACATAGATGGGTGTGAGACTTCACATGAAGTTTGGGAGCAACTTGAAAAGGTATTTGGTGCACAAGTTTTACTCAAAAGTCTTCTAGATGAAGAGTATAGCAACACTTTTACATCCAACTGGGTGGATATTGAAGCTTCTCTTTTGGAAGAGGAGAGAAATGGCTCCTACTACAACTCTAAGGAAAATGAAGCATATCTGGTTGAAGAGAGAACTCCATCAGCAAAAGAAGCATCCAACTTTGTAGTAGAAGACAAGGACTGCCTTTTGAGCAACTTGTCTTTGAATTTTTGTTTATCATCACTTGGTCAAATTTTGAGGTTCTCTACTTGGAGTAGTACTCCAAAAAGAATGTCATATGTTTTGTTAAACCTTGACCCTTGGGCACCTTTGCTAGCATGAGATCCTAGACATAGATTTATCCTTGACCACCATGATATGGCCATGTGTGACCACCATGAGATGGCATGAGAAACTATGAGACTAGATGTATCCTTGACATTGAAAGAGGCAAACCCTTGAGGGGGGGTATGTTGGGATAACTATGGTCAAGGGCTACTCTATGGTGCATGTGTGCATCTAGGGGAGTCACATGTTTGGGTGTGTGTGTTGTAGAAGCACACCTGGTGCTATGAGGTGTCTAGTGTGTGACCTAAGTGATGATGTAAGCACAAAGGCCCCCACATGGGAGGTTCCTTTGATTTAGGCCAGCTCCATTGATGTAGGGGTTGATTGCCACTGATGTAGGGAAGGTGCCTATGATCTAGGCCACCCTCTTCCCATTTCTATAAGAGAGATTCACCTCTCTCACAATCAATGGAACACTCATTTCTATATCTCATGTGTTCTCACTCCTTGCCATGATGCACCTCTTTTATCCCACTCACCTCTTCAAATCTTTCATTCCCCTCTGCAGCATAGTGCGAGAGCCTCTCCTCCCCTGATTTTGAAATCATGACATATGGGAGCTCCTCTCTCGCTCTTCAAAAGCCCAATTTGGATGCTTTCAAAAACTTCACCAGGTTGGTATAGGAGGTGAACGTGAAAGAGGGGCAACTAGTCAGTCAAGGTCAGAAGATTACCATCACTGAAAACATGATTGAAAATGCTCTAGGTATTCTTGGAGGCAATTTGCAAGTACACTTCCTAGAGAAGCAGTGGAAGAGACAGGATATGCTAGATGTATACCCCAACGCTCAGATTAATAAAGATGGTGGAGTCAAGCTTTCTAGCTTGCCAATAGACCTCCAAGTTGTGTTGAAGAAGACCATTCACTTCTTTCCTGATATGAGAGGAACCATGAAGTTCTAGTAGGTTCAAGTAGTAGTAGAGAAATTGAAAGGACCTGATGTATCTTTCTCAAGGGCAATCTCCAAGAGCATGATAACCAACCTAAAGAATTGCATGGATGGCAAATCCCAATTGTCATCTCAATCTACTGGAGTTGCAATGCACCTGATGGCATCTACCCTTAAAGGGATTTTTGAGCAATACGATAAGAAGATGTCTTTGAAGGTGACTTTTCTACAAGAGAAAGCCACTGATGCAGCAAAGGTAGCACAACTTGAGAAAATTATTTTCTACAAGAGAAAGCCATTGATGCAACAAAGGTAGCGCAACTTGAGAAAATTCTCACAAGCGAGGGCCTTGCAGGAGGACAAGAGCAAGCTAAGGCCACTGCAAAAATGGTCAAAATGAAAAGGCATCGAAGAGAAGAAGTAGAGAAGCGCATCAAGGAGCTCTGAGATAGGCTTGAAGAAGTGAGAAGTGATGGGGACATCGCAGACAAGGAGCTAGCAATGATGCAAAAGGTTCTTGAAGATCAGAGAGCCAAAAAGGAGGGTCTTTACAAATGGCTCTACAACATGCAGAACGCATTGAACATTGAAAAAGACCAGATGATGGAGGAGCTGAAAAGGGAGAATGCAGAAACCAGAAAGGTGATGCAAGAACTGCGAGAGAGCTTCAAGGCCAGGAAGGATGGGATAGAGAGCAGTTGGGGTGGAGAAGATAATGAGGTAGCTCTCTAGACTAGGAAGGATGCAGAGAGCAGCCATAGTGAAGCAAGTTGCAATAGCCACAGTGAGGGTTGTTTTTTCAAAACACTGTTGGAAGTTCAAAGATTAAGCTCTACAAGACCTTGTAACAAGATTATGATAGGGCTATGCACGAGCTTGCCGTGGCGTTTGACAGTTTTGAAAAGCAGTCCGTTGTCCTAAGAGATTTTCAAACCAGAGTGGAAGTCTTGGAAATGACACATGTTGATGTTTTTGAGCAATTTAAGTAGCTTCAATGCAGCTTAGGATGAGAAAGGAAGGAATCAAGAAGCAACTTCATCATCATGTACAGAGCAAGACTGTGGTATTGATAGCTGCAATAGTTAAATCGGATGCCTATCCTACTATGTAGTAGGGTTCGAAATGCATGGTCTGCCATATCCCCATCATAGATGATTGCATGATCCAATGGCCTGCATGCTACACATCTCGTGCACATTTTTTGCTTTAGGATGTTTGTACATCCAAGATTGCTATGTAGAGAATGCCATTTTCCATTGTCCAAGTCATGGACAGATCAAATGTGCTTGCCTGCTACAGCTATCTACGACGAGAAAGTAGATGTTGTAGCTCAATTTGCCATTTGGGGAAAAAATACAAAAGACAAGGAGCTCAAATTGAAGAAGGCCAAGACTGACGAGCCTGACTGTGAGGAAAAGGAGCCTAAAGGGAGGAACCAACCCCCTTCAGGAAAGGAGCAAGAAGGGCCAAGCCTGCAACAACTAGGAAGCTCAAATCAAGGAAAGAGGAAGCAACATGAATGGGAGGGGCTGGGCCCCTGAAGTAAGGAACCAGCCCCATTCTGGAAAGGAGCAAGGAGGGCCGAGCCTGCAATTAGGGAGCTCAAAAAGGCGATCTACTCAAAGCGATGTGGAACCAGCCTCCTAAATGAAAGGAGTCCTTGAGATGTAATTTGAAGGAAATGTTGAGAGTTGTGGTGCCATGAGCACATAATTAAAGGCTAAGGTATGGTATAGGAAAGAATTAAAGTAGCCACCCTAGGATGTGGACTACATGATGTGGAGATGTGGATTGAGGATATCCACAAGGAGAGATGTGGATGAGAGGATCCCACAAGTGTTGACTATTCAAAGGGCACTCTATATAAGAGGCCTATCATGTATTGTTGAGAACATACATTGCAAGATATATAGATTTGCTACCTCCCTCTCATGTCTTAGTCTGTGTGCTTTGAACCTCCTTAGTTCTTCCGCTAATCTTGTGTGCACTAGGCTAGTACGATCTGCACTTTGATATGGTATCAGAGCTTAGGTCTAGTCTCCTAGATTAGTTGTAGGCTTGCCTTAAGAGCACATGTTTTCTCCTAGGTTAGTTTTAGTTTTAGATTGAGAGAATTCCATCCATGAGAATTTGAGATATTTCCATTCTTGGGAGAACTAGAATATTTTCTTTTTCTTCTATGAGATATTGACGTTCTTTTGAGTGTTCACTCAATTGGCTGAGAGAGAGATCCGAGTTCCATATTTCAGAAAGAAAGACAGAGAGCATTTCTCTGAGGACTCGTGGGTTTTGAGGGAGAGAATCAATGGAGGGCTTAGGAGAAGTAAACGAGACTCTATGTGAGAGCCTATACAAAGAGCAAAAGCAAAACTAAGGCTCTAAGGCCTTCCATCGACTTCAGCCATTGCCATCTCTGAGCGCCCACATTTTCAGCAACACCAAGGCGAACGGGCTCCCACGCTACAACATTCCTTAGCTTCAACGCCAGCAACTCTCTTCATGCTACGCCCTCAATAAGCTACCACCAAGAGCCTTGACTGCTCATCGCCGGCTCCAGCTCCAGGCAAAGGAGCCACGCTCTGTGTAACCAGCTGCTCATGACTCCTAGCTGCTACTGCAAGCCCAACTCCCACAGCCTAAGCTTCATCAATAACCAGTCTCTACAACAACTAAGGTATCCACCTACAACAACCTTCTCATAATAGAGCCTACGCTCCACAGTTGGCTCCTACTCTCCTATGTAGCAATGGCTCCAACAATTCATATGACGGTGGGCTCTTGCATCATGGACGACTCCAACAATAGCCTACACGACTCAGACTCAGCTCCTCTAGCCACATCATGCTCCAAACAAAGAGAAACGTCTGGTATCCTTAATTTATGTCTGCTTCATGCTTAGCAGCAACATAGCAGTTCTCGAAGTAGTGCCTGCCTTTGTTGTCAAAGTGTCCTGCACACCGAGAAAACTATAGCTGTAGAAAGCAGCCTTGTCGTGAGAAATTTTGAGCACTGGAGCTTGATCCCCATCGACATCAAACAACTACCCTCAACCCTGTGACTCGGCTCTGCAGTCCTCAGCTATAACATAGTCCTCCCAAGTTCTAGAAGTAGCGACATGCAAGACAAAACACCAACAACAAAGGCACGACAAGCGACTCCAGCAAACTCGCAATCCATGCCATTGGCCATAGACGCCAGCCCATGACGGCTCATATCTTTCTACAAACAACTACATCGGCTCAACAAGCAAAGGCGACCCTCACGACCCTCTCTAGCAAACCATGCAATGCCTTTAGAACTTCCGCTGCCTTCAAAACCTCTGAAAGCAACCTAAGGTTTCATACCTTAGGCCACCTAGTTCACTGCCACGTGGAAGATAGGAACTAACCATAGTTAGGTGTATTTGACCTTGGGTCAACCAATGGATAAGGTTGGTAAAGCCAACCCCGATCAGGTCAACCCAGTATGCCATGGTTAGGTTTAGGTTCAGGATTGGTTAACTGCCACATAAGCATGCACAATCAGCAGTGCCACCTAAGCACAAAGACCCCTGCTAAGCACAGTGTATCTGCAGCATGTGAATGCCCCCTGTGCCACATCATCAAAGGCCCCTCTTCTTCACAGAACTTTGACAAGCCGTAACTTCCAACCCAGGAAGAATTTACAAATGCTCCAAAAAGGAAAAGTGATCGTCTTTTTGAGCTCTACGCGTCTATCAAGTCATAATTATTGTATGCAATTAGACACTGCCAATATTGAAAGAAATCAATCGGTAAGACCTTTGCAACAAATGACAAATCAAAGCATGAATGCACACATCGCTATCATAAGCATGCCAAAAGCACAAGTGCATGAGATGACCATAGCAAAAAGCATGGCATCCACACATAAAGCATCAAGGCACATGGAAGAACAAAGCATCATCTATCAACCTACATCAAGTGAAGAAGCAAACGCCATCGACATGAAGCATTGAAAAGCAAAATCCTTGCCACCTTTAGCCCACACGTTTGTAAAATAAGCTTGACCACTTGAGAGTAGCAATGAAAGCACCTAGGGGAGGTATTGACATGTAAAAGCCACACTTGACCACCTTAAGTAGCAATGCATGCACTAAGGGGAGGTGATGGAATGTAACTCACATCTGACCTCCTTGCAATAGCCAAAGTATCATGGCACCAAGGGGAGGTGTTGAGAGTTGTGGTGCCATGAGCACATAATTAGAGGCTAAGGTATGGTATAGGAAAGAATTAAAGTAGCCACCCTAGGATGTGGACTACATGATGTGGAGATGTGGATTGAGGATATCCACAAGGAGAGATGTGGATGAGAGGATCCCACAATGTTGACTATTCAAAGGGCACTCTCTATATGAGGCCTATCATGTATTGTTGAGAACATACATTGCAAGAGATATAGATTTGCTATCTCCCTCTCATGTCTTATTCTGTGTGCTTTGAACCTCCTTAGTTCTTCTGCTAATTTTGTGTGCACTAGGCTAGTACGATCCGCACTTTGATAGGAAAGGAGTCTTTGAGATGCAATCTATGTAATCTGTGTGTAATCTATTGAATTGTTAATCTTCTCCAGAGTTTACTTGGGCAATGTTTTCTCAGCTATGTGACTAGATAGTGTCCTCTGACATGCCAAGGATCATAATGTGAGATGAAAGATTTCGATTAGACAACTAATGTGATACGAAAGATTTCGACTAGACATTTAATGTAAGACTAAAAGATTTCGATTAGTCAACTAATGTGAGACAAAAGATTTCGATTAGGCAACTAATGTGAGACGAAAGATTTCAATTAGACAAGTAATGTGAGACTGAAGAATGAGAAGGTCGAGCTCAATGAACTCTCTCCCTATTTAAGTGCAGTGCAGACACAACTAAGAGCCCATTATGAAATCTAGCCCCAAAGCTCTGTACACCAATCCACATACTACGAATCTCTGGCATACCCAAAAGACTTTGGAATGCTTTTGTTCTATCTAAAAATGATGTTGAATGACCTCCTTGCAGAAATAAACCTGAAGAAGAAGGAGGAAAATAGCTACAAGGAGGACATGCTTCGATGGTGGGTTTATTACTTGGAGTCGGCACACAGATGGTGAATATTGATTTCCTTGGCTATTGTTTTTTCTGCTCCTTTAAGGTACTTGTCAAGCTCATGATGTAGGTTTATTTTGGCAGGTCATGATGGAGGCACAAAGTTGTATAGAGCGCAAATACCAGGATGAAGAGGACCCCAAGCAAAAGGAGGAGTTACTATGGGCATACAAGTTGGCATAGACAAGCAAGCAGTGTGTGATCCGAGTGTGTGAAGAGGTCTGCCATAGTGCATCAGACTGGCCTAAAGAGCTGGGAGATGCTTTGCTATATAAAGAAGTTGATAAGATAGTTGGAAGTTTGGAATTTCCTTGAGCCGCAAAATGTCATTGTACTTTGAAAAAGTAAAAATCTTGTAGACATTTCTTGGACTTGTGAACTTTCTCAACCTACCATCATCCATGACCTATGGTCCTCGTAATACTTGATTTTGTGTTGACTTGCTTCCATGTTAGTATTTAAATGTTTTAAGTAGCTTGGTTGTTGAAATTTGATGGTTAAAGATAACCAGTCTAAAGGGGACTTTAGGATAGCATGGCAATAGTGCACAATAGTAGTGTAGGATAAGTAATCGCTAGCGTGGTGGTTAGTTGCACTAGGATATTAACGTCCACCAACGTGGTGGTTTGCTTCTATTATTACAAGATGAATGGATTTGTGGATGTGTGGATTTGTTATGGGATTCAATAAAACTAGCACGGTGGTGGTTGGGATATTTTAAAAACATTGAAACTCTCCCCAAACAATGGTGAGTC
Source organism: Dipteris shenzhenensis (assembly GCF_047967505.1). Taxonomy (NCBI): domain Eukaryota; kingdom Viridiplantae; phylum Streptophyta; class Polypodiopsida; order Gleicheniales; family Dipteridaceae; genus Dipteris; species Dipteris shenzhenensis. Next base: position 54,278,333 of record NC_141610.1, on the reverse strand, counting down.
GTTTGTCTCTCCATTATTTGTCACTCCATCTGAATGTAAAGGGAAAACTTGAACTTGCTCCCATGTCTTCACAATTGCAATGTTCTCACAATTGTCATGATCCCCTATGATGCACGCACTGCAGAAACAAGAAAGTTTTCTTATTTTAATCAGTTGGTTGTTCGAAAAGCCCCATATGCTATGCAGACCACGAACTCCTTTAATTCTTATGCAATCGTTCCGGCTTCTCCTTTGCACTTCATCCCCTTTCACTTCATGGAACACTCTACATACTACAGTACTCTTAAGGATTTGTTTACTGTATGTTGAATGTGCGTGAGACATTGGATGTAAGCCATGTTACAACATCATGGGCATCGCTGAGTTTTTCTTGAGGGCATGTTAATTGGTGTTTAAATAGAGCTTGCTTAATAACAACACCGCATCCATCATGTTCACCCTTGCCATGGCTAGACCCAAAGAAATTACACATCATGTCTAGACCGGTTAGGGATTTGAAACTTGAGACGAAGTAGAATCCATGCGCTGATTTAAATTGAGAGGTAGCACCATTTGATCACACCCAATGTTGTTTTATATTTTACGCATGGGGATTTTTCCTTTTCAGCCAATTCCAATGCAGTAGGAAAGCATGCTGCACAAATAAGGTGTCATGTTCCCTATCATCTGAAATGTAGAAATGGTATGTGCATTGCATTGATTTGGATTCTTGTGAGTCAGCAAGCAGATTGGCATCAGGCGTGGAAGAATCAAGCAAATGACTGTACGTGATATGCACAAGAATTGTTATCTGCTTGTTGTACTAGTGAGCACTTTGTATCTCATCTTGTAATAAATAATTTTCAGCAAAATCTATGACAGAGACAATAGTGTCATGGGGAAAATTGGCAAGGCATGTCTTGAACTACTTATCCTACTCGCTGGCCATGAAATTGTGAAGTACATATTTTGGGATGGATTGAACCATAGTGACCTATGAGCTCCCTTGGTTGAGTGCTCTTATATGATAGTAGACATCTCTTTTTATTGGATCCTTCCACATTGACATTTTCAAATCTCCTCCATTTTAGAGCATGGTTGTCTTCCCTCATTTCATTTGGATAGACATTGAATGTCTTCTTCTTCAACTTCAAACTGCAATGCTTGCATGTGCCACCAATGCATTCAATGTAGTGCCACTCACGGTCTCCCTTTGGACAAACCATTGGCTCCTACAGAGACCTTAGGCTACAATACCTTCTCTCCCTTACAACACATGATGAGGATCCAGGTGGCCTACAGACTGCGCATTCATTAGAGAGGCATGGGCATCAATCCCCATGGAGCAATGCTCCAACACGACCAGATCTCAAGTCATTCATAGCTTGCTGGGCAGGTCAAAGTATATGTGTGTTTTGCAACAACAAACATTCATGTCTTTGAGTTTCTTGATGTACCAGGGCTTACAATGCTCAAAGCTCTTCTGCCCAAATGAAATGTCCAGATTGTGATCCATAAACTTGAGATACAACTCCGTCTACTGACTTAACATGCGGGAATAATAGAACAGTGAGCCCCCTTCTTGTACTACTAAAACAAGACAAGAACACAGTCTAATTAAAGTATATAGTGAAGCAAAACAATTTTCAACCACTGCGCTAGTTTAGGACAATCATAATTTCAACTACCGAACTGGTTTAGGATAATCACAATTTCAATCACCGAGCTGGTTTAGGACACGTTTAGGACAATTATAAAAAGTTTTTTTTTTCTCGATAAGTAGCTTAGCCATGAAGCTTTGTTGTTCAGCTAGATAGAATTTTTCGTTCGTGAGAGCCCAATCTGGATAAGCGAGTACACAAGAAGATTACTCATGGGTTCCTCAAAAATGGAGCTCAACGGTCTTCCCCTCGATGGTCATGGACCTTGCTTTAGGACACGTTTAGGACAGTCAACTGTCGGGCTAGTTTAGGACCTATTTAGGACAGTCACAATTTCAACCACTGAGCTAGTTTAGCCTGACGGTCTCAACTTCACATATTAGATAATAACAAGCATATTGCTTTTCATTTCTGAATTTCACAATTAGAAAATAACAATATATTGCTTTTCATTTCTGAATTTCATAATTTCAATCACAATTTATGTCAGTACTCCTTGCTGTTTGTCATGAACCATTTGTCTTGAACCAACACTGGGCTAGCTTAGGAAAATCACATTAAGTCCAAGCCATCCTGGTCTAGAAATAGTGGTATATGATCGGAATAGTAGGACATTAAATTTAACGAATTTAAGTACTAAGAAACACAATAATTTTCAACCATCGGGTTGGTCAATAACTAATGTTTGTTCAACCATGCTGGTTTAGGACAATCACATAATTGGTGATTGAGCTGAAACTGCCACGGTTGCATGAGGTTCCAACCACTGGGTTGGTTTAGTAAAATAACAATATGATTGCTGTTAATTTCTACTCAACCACGCCATTGGGCTGGACAACAACTAATGTCTGTTCAACCACACTGGTTTAGGACAATCACATAACTGGCGATTGAGCTGAATCAGCCTACAGTTGCATGATGTTCCAACCACCGGGCTGGTTTAGGCACCACTAACTTGCGTTGTATCTAGCATGTGTATGGTCTGCTCCTCAAATACCTTGCATCCTGTCCGCTTTTTATAGATGTCCTTTCTATTTGGAGAAACTCTCATGTTTTTGTACCAAAACATCGTCACTTTGGCAATGACTTCTACTCTTAGGCTCTCTCTCCTTTTCTTGCATTCTATTGAAGCCCATAGACTTCTTGGATCGAGATGATTGTGCATTGCTTCTACTCTACATTCAACCGCTTGAGCCACATTGGTCCTTCTGATTGACAACATCTTTGACATTGTGCGCCCAAGCCATTTCACCTTTGTTTCAGGGGACGCCGACATAGCTAATGTTGCCCTCTTTGCAGGTAGTTGATCTAAGCTGTGGGGGTTAGAGGTCACTATGCCTTTACCTCGGTTATGTACAATACTCAAACACATATATAAATGAATGAAAAAGAAGATTAGGGGGTTCTGCACCCACCAAAACTTGTGTGGCTCTCTATTTCTCTCTCTCCCTCTTCTGTTCTTGCTTCCATTGAGAGCACTCTCAACTAGTATCAGAGCCCGGGTGATCTAGCTGAGTGTGCGTGAATGCTTGAAGCTTAGCAGCTCTGTGGGAAGCTTTGTGGGTGACTTTACTTGCATCCAAGTGTGTAGAGACCTTGGAGGAACCTTTGGAAAAGTCACTTTGGTTTTGCGAAGTGGTTTTGAGAGCCTGTTAAGTGTTTTCAAAGAAAAAGTCGGTTTTTTGAGCTTTTCCCTATTCCGTTCGATGACAGGGACTCTATATTGACTTGTAGAGGCAACTATTGCTTGCTTTTGGTGTCCACTTCACTTCAGGAGCTTGGAAACACCTTCATTCTTGAATCTGGGATCATTTCATTGGATTTCTGACTCACTGTGTCAATTTCTGTGTTTTTTTGCCCAGGTGTTGGAACTCAGGAAGCAACCATTTGCAGATCTGTCAGTTCTGGTGGACTCAGGAGGTCCTAAAATTTCTATGTTGCTCATCGGTGGAGTTTACAAACAGCTCTGTTTCCAAAAACGTTTTTCAATCCATGTGTTGGACCCAGTGATTGAGACCACGGTTTCCAAAACCGTCTGTCCCATTGTGTTCCGGATGCCCAAAAACCCCTACCTGTCAGTTCTTACGCGATTCGGTGGAGGATTTTTAGAGTTATAGATCTCTGTGTATTCGATTTCGTCTCTCTGTTATGCATTTTTCATTCTAAGGTTTTGAAACCTTAGATTTATGCCACATGGTAGTGGATAAGTGTTGACTTCCATTTCTCACTCATCGGTTGGGATTTTGGAGTTCCAACAGAAGAGAGATATTTGCAGATTTTCTTGCTGAGTCCGATTATGCAATGGCGCCCATGTTTTGAGGCATCTCAGGTTCTATTTTCAGTAGCGGTCATTATCGTGGGACTATGATTTCTTGAGCATACCTTATGCAGATCACTCTGGTTGCAGTTTGAGCAGTGTGCGCTCATTCGTGGTGTGCATTGGGTTGCAGTGGATGATTTATAGGCCATTTGGATGCATTGCGGTCCTTATTGGATGCGCTGATAGGCCCAAATTCCCTTGTGGGATGCTATTTTTATGGACGCTTTGCACATGGATGCTATTTTATGCCGAGGGACAGCTTTGACACATTGCAGGTGATGCACTGATAGTGCTATGCTCTCTTGGATGAGATATTATTAATGCATATGCCAGTGGACGGTGTTTATGCTTGAGTCATTTGGCACTTATTGGCATTTTGGATTGCCATTGCAATTGGCATTTTCTTTTGGGCCAGTTTCGCTCATATGGATGCATAGTATATGCACACGAGTCAGATGCTTTGAGACATGAGTTTTGGTGATATTTCACTCTATTGTGGCATACACATTTGGGTGCACCTGGTATTTGGTGTGATTCTCTCTTGCAGGCACTAGCATTTGGGATTTTGCTTTATTTGCATCATGGCATCCTCTTCCATGTCTGAAAAGGAGTTTTTCAGCATTAAAAAGTTTGATGGGATAAAATTTTCTTTGTTGAAAGAACAGATAAGGAATGTGCTTATTCAGAAGAAGCAGATTAAACCCTTGGCAGGGATTGAAGCTAAGCCTGCAAATATGTCTGAGGATGATTGGAATGAGTTGGATGCATTAGTAAAGTCTACTATTAGACTTCATCTTGCAGAGTCAATTTATTTCACAGTAGTAAATGAGCAGACTACGGAAGATTTATGGAAGAAACTGTGTGCCACTTATGAGAAGGAAACTACCTCTAATAAAGTTTACCTCATGAAGAGCTTGTTTGAGCTGCAGATGAAGGAAGGGGTCTCCATTGCTTCTCACTTGAATGAATTCAATATTATTTTCAGCCAGCTTCAGGATCAGAAGATGAATTTTGATGGGGAGACTAAGGCAATATTTCTCTTATGTTCATTGCCATCCTCATGGGATACCTTTCGTACAGCTGTCAGTAACTCTGCACCTGGTGGAGTACTGAAATTTGATGATGTTGTGGGTAGCTTGTTGGTCGAGGAGATTAGACAGAAGTCTATGGATGGCAACAAGTAGGATGTAGCCTTAAATGTGCAAAGGGGCAGATCACAGTTCAAGGGGAAGTCCCAAGAAAGAGGGAAGTCTCATAGCAAATCCATGGCACAGAAGATTGAGTGTTACCACTGTGGCAAGAAGGGCCATATGAAAAAGGATTGCTACAAGCTGAAAATAGAGCAAAAGGATAAGAAAAAGAATGCAAATTGGGGTGCAAATCATAAGGAAGAGAGTCCAAGGAGGACAAAGGAAAAGTAAAGATCGAGGAGATCAATGCAATCACACATGATAGTGACAATGACGTTCTCTTCATGTCTAGTTTATCTGCAGAGTTGCTTACCACTTCAAATGATGCATATTCCCAGGATTGGATTTTGGATTCTGGTGCTTCATTCCATGTTACTCCCCATAGGGAATGGTTCTCCACTTATGACAGTGGAAAGACAGGTTGTGTGCATCTTGGAAATGACTATGCATGTGACATAGTGGGAGTAGGTGACATAAAGTTTTCTTTTGCAAATGGGTCTACATTTATTTTGAAACATGTGAGACATGTGCCTAAGTTGACCAAGAGTCTTATTTCAATGGGTCAGCTAGATGATGCTGGTTTTCACACCACTTTTGGCTTTCAGAGTTGGAAAATTCAAAAGGGCTCTATGCTTTTCGCCAGGCGTGCCAAGTGTGGGACTTTGTATCCCTTACATGTATCAGGGGCATTTGATCATGTTGTTGCAATAACCGAGCAGCCAAGCACTTGTTTGTGGCATTGCAGGTTGGGGCACATGAGCCATAATGGAATGAAACTCTTATGCTATTTGGGTTATGTACCGCATTTGAGTTTCTCTGATTTTGAATTTTGTGAGCACTGTCTCTATGGGAAGCAGACTAAATCAGCCCATAAAAGAAGGGAAAAGAAAGAGTTTGAAAAGCTTGATTTGGTGCATTTAGATGTATGTGGTCCCATGCCTACACGGTCATTAGGCGGGGCTGAATACTATGTGACATTCATTGATGATGCAACTAGGAAAGTGTGGGCTTATGCTATAGCTCGGAAGAGTGATGTGTTCCAGGTATTTCAGAAATGGCTGGCCTTGGTTGAGAATCAGTCAGGTAGAACGCTTAAATGCCTACGGACTGACAATGGTGGAGAGTATCTCTCTCATGACTTTCAACATTTCTGTGATACACGTGGGATTAAGAGGGAGCTCACATCCCCTCGTACTCCAGAGCAAAATCCAGTTACAGAAAAGATGAACCATACCATTCAAGAAAGGTTGCAATGCATGCTTTCCAATGTAAGTCTTTCTGGTGGTTTTTGGGCTGAGGCAATGAAGACTGCAGTGCATGTGATCAATAGATCACCTAGTAAGAGTTTGGATGGTGGTATTCCTAAAGAGGCATGGAGTGGCAAGAAGCCCTCTTACTCTCATTTGCATATATTTGGGTGTGAGGCATAAGCACATGTGCCAAAAGAGCTTCGAAAGAAGCTAGATCCTAAGTCTAGGAAATGCATCTTTCTGGGTTATGGTGAAAGTGGAGAGATGGGCTATCGTCTCTGGGATCCAAAAGCAAAGAAGATCATACGCTGCCATGATGTACTCTTCAATGAGAAGAAGATGCATAAGGCAACCATGAGGGATGTGGAAATGAGGAGAATCACTTTCTAGGATGTGAATCCACCTGCATATGTTGATAGACAGCAAGCTGTCCATGCACCAAATGTGCAAGAAATGGTACCACCAAGTACTCCCACAGGTATACAATCAAGGGTAGATGATGGATCATCTATTGGTGGAAATGATGAGCCAAATGTGGCAGATATGCAAGTGGGACAGCAAGCTGAAATGCCCTTGAGAAGATCATATAGAGTGTCTAGACCGCCTGATAGGTTTGTTCCAGGGGTAGACTATGTGATGCTTACTGATTGCGGGGAGCCTTCTTGCTACAGAGAGGCTATGATGTGCGAGGATCAACGCAAGTGGGAATATGCTATGCAATCAGAGATGAGTTCACTTATGAAGAATAAGACTTGGGACTTGGTTTCTTTGCCACATGGAAAGAAAGCATTGCCATGTAAATGGGTCTACAAAATGAAGGTCACAGGTGATGATGTGCCTAAGGCCCGTTTGGTCGCTAAAGGGTTCAAGCAAGAGAAGGGTGTGGACTTTGATGAGATATTCTCTCCGGTGGTGAAGATGACCACACTTAGATGAATGCTTGGACTAGTGGCATCAGAGGATATGGAGCTTATGCAGATGGATGTCAAGATAGCTTTCTTGCATGGGGACTTGCATGAGGAAATTTACATGGTGCAGCAGGAAGGATTTGAAGAAAAGGGCAAAGAGGATTTAGTTTGCAAGCTAAAGAAGAGTCTCTATGGTCTTAAGCAAGTGCCTAGAGAATGGTATCAGAAGTTTGATGCTTTCATTCGGTCCCAGGGTTTTAGAAAGAGTGAAATTGATCACTGCCTCTACACTAAAAGGGCTAAGGATAATAGCCTGATAATCTTGGCACTAAATGTGGATGATATGCTATTGGCTAGCAAGAATACTTATGAGCTAGATGCATTAAAGGCCAAGTTGCATAAGGCCTTTGATATGAAGGATTTGGGACTTGCAGGTCATATTCTTGGTATGTGCATCACGCGTGATCGGAGTAGGAAACTCCTTTGGCTTTCACAAAAAGAGTATGTTACAAAAGTATTGCAGCGTTTCAATATGTAGGGGCGGAAGGCAGTGAGTACTCCATTGCCTCCATATGTGAAACTAATTCATACAGATAGTCCCAAATCAGATGAGGAAAGGGCCATGATGGCCAAGGTTCCTTATGCATCAGCAGTTGGGAGTCTTATGTATGCTATGATAGCTACTAGACTACACATTGCATTTGTAGTGGGAGTTGTTAGCCGGTATATGGCTAATCTAGGAAAGAGGCATTGGGAGGCAGTTAAGTGCATCATGAGGTACATGAAGGGTACCAAGAAGATGTGCATCTGCTTTGGTAGAGGAGACATGCGTGTACTTGGTTGGGTACATAGATTTAGACTATATAGGGCATGTGGATAGTAGGAGATCCACTTCTGGTTATGTGTTCACCTTTGCAGGTGGTGCAGTGTCGTGGACGTCTCACGCACAAAAGTGCGTTGCTTTGTCTACCACAGAGGCTAAGTATGTTGCAGCCACAGAGGGTTGCAAGGAGGCTATATGGCTTGATCGGCTAGTGGGAGATTTGGGAATTCATACAGGTGTACCGACATTGCATAGTGATTCCATGAGTGCTATTCAGCTAGCACGGAATCCGGTCTTTCATGCAAAGACCAAACACATTGAGGTCAGGTACCATTTCATCAGGTAGGTACTTGAGGACAAGGGCATAGAGCTTGTCAAGGTTCATACAGATGATAACCCTGTAGATATGCTGACGAAGAGTCTACCTAGTCAGCGGTTTGAGTATTGTCGTGTATTGATGGGCATTGGATAGTATGCTCACTGGTTGTTCTCCCTTAAAGGCACATTGTCCTTTAAGTGGGAGGTTGTGGGGGTTAAAGGTCACTATGCCTTTACCTCGGTTATGTACAATACTTAAACACATATATAAATGAATGAAAAAGAAGATTAGGGTGTTCTGCACCCACCAAAACTTGTGTGGCTCTCTGTTTCTCTCTCTCCCTCTTCTGTTCTTGCTTCCGTTGAGAGCACTCTCATGCCATTCTCCAGATCCTCAAATGAGATTGATACCAGAGCCAATCAATTTCAAATTGTAGAGAATGGCATTGGTGCAATTTAGATGAGAATGGCACCAATGCCATTCTAATCCATGTGAGTTTGTGGGGAATGGCATTGGTGCCAATCTCCATGTGACTGATATCTATCCCAGTTTTCGCAAACTGACAAAGATATTGGCACCAATTCCATTCTCCATGTGAGCATGGCACTAGTGCCATTATCCAATGCATTTCTAAAACATGTGAGTTTATAGAGAATGGCATAGGTGCCATTCTAATCCATGTGACTAACATCATTCAGGTTGGCATTGGTGACATCAGTGAGCTTGGCATTAGTGTCATTACAATCCATGTGAGTTTTTGGAGAATGGCACTGGTGCCAATATCCATGTGACTGACACCAGTGAGATTGGCACAATTACCATTCTCCACTAACTGACGTGTGTTAGAATGGCACCGGTGCCATTCTAACCGACGTGAGTTTGAGGAGAATGGCAATTGTGCCATTCTCCATAAACTCACATGGATATTGGCACTAGTGCCATTCTCCATGTGAAAGTGCCATTATCCATGTCCACTCTCTAGAATCTAAATTGGTGCCATTCTCCATGTGACTGGTAAGGAGATGGCAGAAGTGACATTCTCCACAAACCCACATGGAGACTGGCACCAGTGCCTTTGAGTTTCTTTCTCTCCTGCATCTCTGTGTCCTTGCACTCCAACTCCAACATCTATTACAAAGCTATATTTCTATCTTCATAATTGCACTGTTTCACTTGCTTCTTCCACCACTTGTTAAACATAACTCCAACTCAACAATCATCGACATTAAGTTTGCTTCTCCTTTGAATGCTATTACAACTCAAGGAGTATTAACTTTGAACTACATATGCCAAATAAACAACAAGCAATAATAAAAACATTCAAGGCCTTGTCAGTATACATAATACGTACAATTCTAAGTTTGACATGAACAGGTGCTGAGTGGAGATTGAAGCGAACCTTCAAGAAGTTGAGAGCTAAGATATGTGGTCTTTTGGCTAAGAAATTAAACCTTGTAATGGCCTCCTTCCATTGGCCCTGCAAATACTGAGCAAAACTTGAACATACAAAAATTTTCCAAACCAATACTTAAGACAAGAAGTCAAGATATATCTTAGGGAGTCACAACAAAATTCCAACACGCAGGGTTTGATAGATGTGGTTCCCTTCCTAATAAACCTTGTGGTAGTTGTTTAGTATCCTGACACTAGAGCTTCTTTGCACCAAGGCTGTTTACAGACCAACAAGTGCTCATTGTTGGGGCACCTAAAAGAATGGGATGGCAGACCTTGCATAAGTTTGGAGTGCAAATTGTTGGGCACCCCTTTTACAATTGCCAAAGCTCGGCGGGTGGACATACCAAAGAAAGGAAGCAAAATGGAGTGTTGTGTGAAGATGGCGGGAACCTTGAAGATGGGGTGAAGTTGTGAGACTTGAAAGAAACAGCCGATTGGTAGATTGGATGCTTGCCGATCGCTATAGAATCCACGTCAGAAGGCGCATTGTATGTGTAATGGGTTGTTCACCTGCCACGTATGTCATGGCCTGCGAGTGGTTCATGCCCACCAAGTCTTGGGGGCCGTTTGGTGTGAAGGTTGAACCAAGCCTAAATGGCATTGTTAGTGCTGTTAAGCTTATTGGGTCAGTAGAAACCTTGCTGAAGTAGAGGAATTGAGTAAGCTTTGTCGATGGAGGGGAAAAGAGGAGAAAGCACAGCAGGACTTCTCGAGCCACAAATGAGATATCTAGTCAAGCAAACCAGTGGAAGAAGAAAATTTCGATCTCCCTCCCTCACAAAGGAGCACGAAGAAGGTTGAAGCATGGGAGCATCGAAATGGAAGGTTGGGTTGTTTGGTACATACCACCCACGTCCACAGAAGCAGTGCGCACCTTCTGCGGTAGCACACCCTCGCATCACCAGCGCTGTCCGCAGCTGATTTCCCGCCTCTCCACCAAGTTGACCCGCCCCATGGCCTTGGCTTCCCTCGAGGCTCCGAGGGGGGGAAGCCAAGGAGAGTACAACCCCTCTCAGTGGGGGGACAATCGAAAGAACAGCGACAAAACGGTTTGCACAGGTAAGACTTTAGACATACTGGCTAGTCTGATGTGTCTGCTGTCAGTTCTAACAGGCAAACCCAAGACCTCGAGATCTCAAGCATAAACTTACACACAGTTGGGACGATCCAGGTTGGGTTAAAGACATGCTCGAGGAAAACGAATTTGGAAGCAAGGGAATGTACGGGGCCAAGGCATCCACTGGTCAGATAAATGCATCTAAAGCATGGGAAATGTGGGACAACACTGGTTGGGAGTTAGAGCAATTACTCACCTCTTTGGAACGGACTCCTCAGCTTCCTTCGGTTGAAAACTTTGTACGCATCTTGCAGAACTGCAGAAAAGAGAAAAATCGAACGTATGCTAAGCGCTTGCATGCGTACATGTGTAAAATTGGGCTGGAAGCTCATAGATCTCTAGGGAACTACGTCGTCCCAATGTTGGTGGACTGTGGAAGCATGTGCGATGCCCTACACGTTTTTAACAGGTTGGTTAATCCGAATGAGTATTCTTGGACTTCTCTCATTATGGGTCATATCAATTGTGGTGAATCACAGCAGGCTTTTAACCTCTACCAGAAAATGCAAATGGATTGTGTAAGTCCTAGCGAATATACGGTTGTGGCCTTGCTTAAGGCTTGTGCTAGACTGAAAGATGCTGAAAGAGGCCGAGATATACACGTTGAGATTGCCAGTAAGGGATTGGAAAGAGATCCTTTTGTTGGCAGCACGTTGGTTGACATGTATGCTAAATGTGGCTTGCTTGCAAAAGCAAGGGGAGTGTTTGATAAGCTTCCAGTTCGAGATGTAGTCTGCTGGAATACATTAATATCAGGACATGTGGAGCACGGCCTTGGTGAGGAAGCGCTCGACTGTTTCCAGCGGATGCAAGTGGAGGGAGTGTCTCCAGATGCTGCCACGTTTGTTTGCAGCTTGAAAGCTTGTAGTAGCTCAGGAGACATAGACAAGGCCCAAGAAATGCATAGTGAGATTGCCAGAAAGGGGTTGGAAAGAGATCTTTTTGTTGGCAACACCTTGGTTGACATGTATGCCAAATATGGCTCTTTTGCAGAAGCACAGGAAGTGCTTGACAAGCTTCCAGTGCGTGATGTAGTCTCATGGAATGCACTAATTGCAGGATATGCAGAGCATGGGCTTGGTGAGAATGCACTGGACTGTTTTGAACAAATGCAACTGGATGGTGTGTCTCCGGATGCTGTCACTTTTGTTTGCAGTTTGAAAGCTTGCACCAGCACTGCAGCCATAGACAAGGGTCGAGAAATACATGCTGAGATTGCCAGAAAGGGGCTGGAAAGAGATCCTTTTGTTGGCAGTATTTTGGTAGACATGTATGCCAAATGTGGCTCACTTGCAAAAGCGCGGGAGATATCTGATGAGCTTCGAGTTCGAGATGTTGTTTCATGGACTGCACTAATAGCAGGGTATGCTGAGCACCAGCTTGGTGAGGAAGCACTGAACTGTTTCGAACAGATGCAATTTGAGGGCGTGTCTCCAGATGCCGTCACGTTTGTTTGCAGCTTGAAAGCTTGCGGCAACACAGGAGCGATAGACAAGGGCCGAGAAATACATGCTGAAATTGCCAGAAAGCAATTGGAAAGACATCCTGGTGTTAATAGCATTTTGATTGACATGTATGCCAAATGTGGCTCACTTGCAGAAGCACAGGAAGTTTTCGACAAGCTTCCAGTTCGAGATGTAGTCTCATGGAGTGCACTAATTGCAGCATATACTGATAATGAGCTTGGTAAGGAAGCACTAAACTGTTTCGAACAGATGCAACTGGAGGGTGTGTGTCCAGATTCTGTCACATTCATTTGCAGCTTGAAAGCTTGTGGCAGCACAGGTGCCATAGACAAGGGCCATGAAATACATTCTGAGATTGCCAGAAAGGGGTTGGAAAGGGATCCATTTGTTGCCAACACTTTAGTTGACACGTATGCCAAATGTGGTTCACTTGCGAAATCACGAGAAGTACTTGACAAACTTCCAGTTCGAGAGGTAGTCTCATGGAGTGCACTAGTTGCAGGATATGTGGAGTGGGGGCTTGGTGAGGAAGCGCTGAACTGTTTCCAACAGATGCAATGGGAGGGTGTCTCTCCAGATGCTGTCACATTTGTTTGCTGCCTGAAAGCTTGTGGCAGCACAGGAGCCATAGACAAGGGACGAGAAATACACGCTGAGATCGCCATAAAGGGGTTGGAAGGAGTTCCTTCTGTTGGAAATGCCTTGGTCAACATGTACTGCAAATGTGGCTCACTTGCAAAGGCACGGGAAGTGTTTGACAACCTTACAGTTCGAGATCTATTTTCGTGGAGTGGGCTAATTGCAGGGTATGCTGATCACGGGCTTGTTGAGGAAGCACTGAACTGTTTCAAACAGATGCAACTGGAGGGTGTATCTCCAGATGTCGTGTCGTGGAGTGCCCTAATATCAGGATATGCCCAGCTAGGAGAAACTGAAATTGTTTTCCATATGGTGGAGAGAATGAAAGGAGAAGGCATAAAGCCGAATGGGATCACATTCCTTAATGTTCTTAGTATGTGCAGTCACGCAGCTCTAGTGCACAAGGGCCGGAAGTATTTTGAGGCGATGGGCATAGAGTATGGCATTACTCCAACTATTGAACACTACATTTGCATGGTTGATCTTCTTTGCCGTGCAGGCCAATTGGATGAGAGTGTAGCCATGTTGGAGAAGATTTCTTTACAACCTGTTCTCGCAGTGTGGCATACTCTGTTGGATGCTTGTTGGAAGTGGGGTAATGTAGAGCTTGGAAGACAGGCCTTTGAGCAAGCAGTGCAATTGGATGAAAAGGATGCTGCATCTTATGTCTTAATGTCTAATATCTATGCAGCAGCGAATGTCGATGCAACAGGGTGAAAAAATGACTATGGAAGCAGTCACGACAGAGTCGGACTGAAGCTAACAGAGTTGTGCATACCTTTGTGGTCACGTTGTGAATAGGGGAGGGGGAAGGAGGGTAAGAGGGTAAGGAAGGGAAGGGGAAAGAGGGGTGGATGATGAGGATAGGAGCCTATAATGCTCATATGGCGGTCTAAAGAGCATTCATGATGCTTCAAGGTAGATATGGCTTTGCAGAAAGTGAAGTCTTCCATAGCAGTCCCCCAGTCATAAAGATTTTTCTCCTGTCCACCTATCCGTGTGCAACCACCTTATAGAGTCCCCTCTAGGATCTAACCCTGAACACGGTCCAAACAACAATCGGGAGAACAAAAATATAATCAACAGGTGACTCACCTCATAGCCACCTCTGAGCATATGGGACCCACAAGCCCATGCCTACAGGTCTAGTATCCCATACCACCAAGACCCGTTTCAAGGAACCTTTGGCATTGATAGGTGGCAGGAGTTTAGGCTCAAGATCCTAGACCAGACTTATCCAGTGGTGTGCACACAGAATGAACTCAACAATAGCGTTGGCCACTCTTATATAGAAGAGCATCTTGCTTTATGGGAAACCATCCTTGCTAATATTAGCCAATTGGCCCTTTACTATTATCTAAGTCCTCTAGCCTTAAATCTAGGGCCCCCTAACCGTGTTGGATTATGTCTACTGATTTGAGGGTTAGCATCTAGGTACGTAACATTCTTCCCTCCTTTAAACATTCACTCTTAAATGAAATTGGTAAAGTCCTTTTTGCAAACTAGCAATTGACTCCCAAGTTGGGTCTTCTTCAGATCTATCATCCACTTAACTTTAAACTTCATAGATAACTTATTTCTAAGTCTCTTTTTCTTGAAATAGGTCAAATTCTCTACTAATGAAGTTCTTGGGGCGAAATGAGGTTGTCTCCAGCTCTTAACACCTCTTTCTGTCTATTGACATGAAAAACTTACGTGTGGTGGTTTATTTGCAACCTTGTTAATCTTTTTAAAGATTGAGAAGGATCCTCAATACCTAGGGGATAGCTTTTCTACCAACCTTGTCTGTAACGTCTTTGAATCATTTGGTATTTGCAAATATACATTCATTCCCTCATAAAATTCTCAGTAAACTTGTTTACTAGCAGAAAATCGTGCTCTATCTAGTTGAATACCCTTCAATCCAATCATAACATGAGATTTCAGTTGATATCTGGACACAAGCATGATTGAACTGTAACCAGTGGTGGCATGCGTAGCGCTATTCTAGGAAATTTGTGGCCATTGGGGTCTTTTTTCAATCAGAGGTCCTCTGGAGACGTATGCCCTAAGCATAAATTCCAAGACTTGATTCACCCTTTGGTTTTGCCCATCAGATTGAAGATGATCAATAGAACTCCTACTCAAAGTGGTTCCCAATTTTCGAAACAGCTCTTGCCAAAGTGCCTAGGGTCAAACAACAATACATGAAGCCATTCATGCAGTCATCTTTTGATCGATCATTCTTTGATCCAGGTGGACTTCACTTTCTGCATATTTCTTTCCTCTTCCCTTTGGCCTATCTTCTGGGTTTTATTCCCAAAGGTGAAGGATGACCCACAACTTAAGAAGGGGAAATCTACCTTATGTATAGGATCGTAAGTTGTACTCATTGTACATGCTTCTGTAGCATCCAAAACTGAAAGAAATTAGAGTAGTATGTTCGTCTATGTGCACAATGACTACGAGAGGGTGTTGAGGATGGTGTAAATTGCACCATATCTCTAGGGCATTAGGGCCAAACCATGTTTCAAGAAATGCCTTCAGCTCCATGTGTGCCTCTTTTGTGATAGGGTTGTCTTCTGTAAAACATGACGACAAAATGTGCTAAGCCTAGTCTAGATACATAAAGAAAAAGATGATCAAGGAGAATCAAAACGCCATGAGAGAGACATAAGGTAGGAAACACTCAATGTAGTACTAAAATGTGTGATGAACAATTCAAGATAGGCTACTTATATATAGAGAGAGCCTTTAGATTAGTCAAACCCATGTGGTATCCTCTAATCCACATCTCTCGTAGTGGTAGTGCTTGCTCCACATCATCTTCTCATGTACTCCACATCCTTGGATGGCTACTTTAATTCACACATCGTACCTTAGCTCCTACCTTTACCTCTAATTATGTGTGCATGGCATTATATCTCTCAACACTCCCCTGGGAGCCATGATCCATTGGCTACTACAAGGTGGCCAAATGTGACTTTACAAAAGTGTTAGAAATCAATCAATAGAGGGTACACACAACGGAATACTGATAGAATAGCCCAGGAGCTCACATAGTGTTTGTGTGTGGGTGGAATCACAAACTTCTTAACTTATTATGCTTCACATGGATGTGCAGACTAGCAAATAGATAGTGATCTAAGCCAAATATAGAAACAACCAAAAGAATATATTTTCATCCAAAAACTATGGACACAATACAATAGATAGATCCAGAGTCCCACCAGGATGTGTTCTTCTGATCTTACTAAAAGGTTCTTTGATTATCTACCAGATACCTCTAGATCTCTGAGCCCGCATGCTCCACCTCGAGCATGTGTAGACTCTGTGTCCAAAAGATATCAGCTTCTTGCCACCTTGGTAGACAGCCTAGGGTTTAGCCCTAAGTGAGCTCGGTGTGTAGGCTTTGGCTGCTTCTTCTCCTTCACTGCTTGGTTGATCTGCTAGATATCAAATGCCTCCCTAAGGGGCTCCAAATTTGACAGAGTAGCAAGGCCATTATGGCCGACCCCACCTACTTCCCTTTATGGGGATGTGGACTGCCCATTCTTGGGCTATGAGCTGGCCGACTTGGTTGGCCAGCCTTCTTGCCCTATATAAGGGCAGGGTACTACTCACTTGTAGCACCACTTGGCCTCTTGGATGCCGCCATGCATACCTACCCTCATGGTTTGCCCAATTGCATCATCTGCCAGGGCTCTTTTTCCAGCTCCATTCTTGTGCCTTCTTGTTGCTCCTTAGTTGCTTCCTGCTGCCAAGCCAACAAGACAAAATGCCTTCATGGTAGCATCCCAAGTAACATCCGGGCCAACTGGCTTGAGTCTACCTTTTGACCAATCAATGCTAGTTGATCCCTGAACACCTTGACCTTCATCAAGTGGAGAGTTGAGGTACTAGTGGACATAATAGTGTCCCTCATGCTCACGAGGAGACAAGTGAGAGATTGGATTCAGACAAGCTTGGCACTA
Source organism: Dipteris shenzhenensis (assembly GCF_047967505.1). NCBI lineage: Eukaryota > Viridiplantae > Streptophyta > Polypodiopsida > Gleicheniales > Dipteridaceae > Dipteris > Dipteris shenzhenensis. The sequence goes on along the minus strand of NC_141610.1, from coordinate 54,261,253 downwards.
GAAGGGTACCACATATAAGAGACCACTATCTATGGTGGAAGAGGCGTAGCTTGCCCGACACCACCCTAGTAATTGTGGAGTGGAGCCCCATCTCATTGGCCCTCACTTGGTGTATCTCTTTACTTGGTATCATGGGCTCATAGTGGAGGACATGGAAACAACCCACCATGTCCTTGACCCACCACGCCCCCTACTTTTTGTTGATGCTACATTTCTTGGGGCTCCTACAAGAGTACAGGGCCAACCTTTCTGTCTCCCACGGAGTCAACAATTTTAGTTGTGGAAGATGATGGAGTACCTCCACTTGGATTTTCTGTAGAGAACCCGAATTCCCTTTCAGAGACGATTCTTCTTGAGACCCTTGAGGGGGGCATCCTTCAACAGAGACTAGAGATATCCGAGTACGCTTGTAGAGGAGGCCCAAAGTTTTCAGGCACTTGCACAGTAGCAAGCCTCCTCTATGCCATCGGCTGACATCCCTTCCCCTTGCCCTATGTCTCCTCCAAAATAGTCCCCCCCCTGCCCCCAACCCCAATCCTTGCTCTCCTCCTCCCCTCCATTCGTCCCCATGTTATTGTCACCCTTGTCACCCATGCCCCCCCTCCTCCCCTCGCCCCTTCCTTTCTGTCCCACAATCGGTTCACCTACTTCTTCCTCCTCTTGTGCTTCCTCTGGTTAATCCCCCATCCCCCTTGGGCAAGGGCAAGGCCATGCCCTTCCCCTCCCCCTCGACCTCATCCTTGCTTCAGTAGCCCAATCCCCCCTCAATAAGACACTGCCTTTTCAGGTGCCAGGGGGAGGAGGATTGCCCTCTCAACTTCCAGCTCTAAGACTATGCACTGGGCTCCCTCTATTGAGGGATTTCCGGAGGTTCGGGCCATGGAGCTACCTTGAACACCATATTAGATAAAGTGGGAAAAATCTTGCATTTCGGGAGTTTTGAAATTGGTTGGGTTTCATTAAATTTGGAAATTTTTTGCTGATTATTGATTAGTTGTGGAAAATTTCATTGGTCATTGTAATTGGAATGTGGCATTTTGATAGTGTGGAAGAGTTTGAAAATCATGTAGTTGGTGGTGTTAATTGGTCATAGTAATTGGAATGTAGCATTTTGGTGGTGTTAATTGGTCATAGTAATTGGAATGTAGCATTTTGGTAGTGGGGCAGAGTTTGAAAATCATGTAGTTGGTGGTGTTAATAAACACCATTTAGGGATGATATGTATAATTTTCTAGCAGTGTTACTAAACACCAGTTGGTGGTATTAATAAACACCGTGCAAATTGAACCACAAGAAACAAAATTGGCAAAAGACTTCAGAATATGTAAATTGTATTATTAATATGCAACTATGCATCATTAATGATCACAAAAAAATTGATGAGAAGCATCACATGAGACAACATATTACATTCAGGCTCATAGTTTGGGAGATCAACATTGTCAATGAGAAAATCATCACCTAGTCCATTTTCTACGCTCTAATGCCAAGCAATCCTTCTTGTGCTTTGAGACATACATTCTGTGGAATCTTAATCCTCTTGGGTCAATTTATGTCAAATTACATTCAGGCTCAGTTTGGGAGATCAACATTACCAATGAGAAAATCATCACTTGGTCCATTTTCTACATTCTGATACCAAGCAATCCTTCTTGTGCTTTGGCACATACATTCTATGGAATCTTAATCTTCTTGGGTCTATTTATGGATTTTGACATCCACGACTAGACCACAGCATTAGCACACTCCCATACTTGTGGATCCAACCTATTCTCTGGCCAATACTTGTTCCAACAATCAGCATAGACATCTGCATCACTAAGAACTTTTCTCAACTCCAAGCCATATGGGGTATATATGGTTCGATGGCCTCACTAAAACAAAGTCACCTTGCTTAACATCTACCCTTGGTCTAAACTCCTCCCTCGGCTTACCTCTTAGAGGCCCACAATAGTGATCATTCTATTCCTCATAGCCTTGGAACTCATTAATGCAAGCATATATATTATCCTTGTCATTGGCTGAGTGTGATCTTGGCCCAAAATTTGTATGCACTCTTGTCTCAGAGATGTTTTCTTGCTTGAGCTCACCAAAATCAGGTTTTTTTAGTAATCTATCACTGGCCTAATTTAGGACTCATATGATGCATTCTTTCCACTTGCACACCTGTCCCAAAACTTAATGTGATCCTTTATCCTTGATATTACTTGCAAGTGGTCTCTCACAAATTTAGCAATTGGCAGTACATTTAGACAGCCTGTTGGCAACAATGGTTGTCCCTCGCTATCAATTTTCCACAGTTCATTCCCATGTAAGAAGAAATGGTGCTGGTGAGGATGATGTATATTTTTGAATGCATCCATCAGATGAGGGAAGTGAACATTTGTCCCTCTCACAAGTTCCTAGAGAACCTTTTGAACATTGCATCAATGTCCTCATGTGTGCGCCCTACCATCAAGAAGCCCAATTAAATAGCCTTGAAAATTCCCCTTCCTACAAGAAGAGAAAGGTATGCAAATAAGGATATTTTTTTATTTTCAGATGCATAATTATCTGGATGGAGTAGCAAGTCTCTAGCAAGTTCTATGGAAACTTTTGGTATGGCGGCTCAATTGTAACACTTCCATTTAAAGAAATTGGGTTTTCACGTCTATGTGATGGCAAGGAAGTATTGCATGTGGTTGTAGCCATTGCAATGGAAGTTGTCATGGCATCCATGCTAAACATTGGGTCACCATGTGATATAGTCTCTAAATCTGCATTTATGATTGTGCCATCTACAGTTTCACATGAGCCACCCATAGTGGATAGGCTCATACCTTCAAAACTATAATGAGACTTCAATGCCATTCTAGAGCATAAATGAATTTAGAAGTTAGACATTGCTTCTTGGAATCACATCAGTAGCAAGGTCTCCAAGGTCATATGTATCTATCCTCTCCAAGTTGCACAACAAAATTGAAAGGGATCCAGGTGTCAAATTGGGGCTAGATGTCCACAAACCATTGAGGGTGAAGTGCCCATAATGACCGTGTCCATGCCCATGGGTAATCATTCCAATAAGTGAAACTTGTAACCGCCATGCGAAAACAATGTCCTTTGAGCTCACCCAAAGTCTTGGAATTACTATCTTCTTCTAGTCCATCTTGTCATGGACTATGCATATGTATTTTTGTGGATCCATCTCAAAGTACCTTCGCCATGCATAGTACGAGTTCCTACAACTTTGTTGCTATATCATATGCTTCTTTCTCTCCTCCATCAGGGTGAATTTCACTCCTCTTGACTTTTTGCAGCTAACCAATTGAGCCTTGATCCCACTACACAAGTTGAATTTAGAGAATTCACTAGCCTTAGCAAGGGCTACATTTTTTAAGCATGTATTCCAAATTGTACCAAAAGTAGATTTGGATAGGCTCTCAGAACCGCATTGCTTCAGTGAAGCATTGACCTCATGTAGGATGTCTATTTGCTTGTATACTTCAAGTATCACTAGTTGTGTCTTTCTATAACCACCCAACATGGTTCTATTCTTGTGCGGCATATGCTTTGATTTATTATCCACAATTTTGTGGATAAGAGCCCTACCCATACCTATGTGCTCCTTGCTCCACCTCACAATCCTTGAATTTTCATGCACATATCGGTACACACCATTCTCAAATTGCTTGCTATATCGACGATAAAATGATTTCCTTGGCATTTTGTGCATCTCGTACATTGCTCTGCAATACACCTCTCAACCATTCACCCTAAATTTGTAGAAGATCCTCCCAGCCAAGTGCATGATGCCAAGCCATTGACAATACATCAGATACAAAGTTTGTGCAAGTCTGCAAGGAGCTACTCTAAAAATTCTTCCTTACAAATAGCAAGAAGTCTCGCTTAGCATGTTGACAACATCTACTGCAACAATCGATGGAAGATGCCTACTGCACCAATTAGTGACATCTTTTACATTGATGTTGGTGGCTCTCTTTGCTTAGGCTCCCTCTTAATAATGAAAGTGTATCTTCTTCTCTTTGAAGGAGGAGCACCCTTTTGCAACATTTGATCGTTTACCACCTCATGTATGCTAGCATCTTGGTCCATGGGCTCATATTGTTGCAATGGTCTTCCTAATGTAATATTCTTGATGGGCCAATTAACTAGACTAAGACAACCAATATATTGCATTGAAGACTCCAACCTACTTCCTGCAAATTGTTCTTTCTGCTCAATACCCATGCTAATGCAATCATTACCCAAATATATCAAAGTTTATAGAGTCATCTTGGAAAACATATAAGATCACACCTTCCCCCATGGTCTTTGCTTTTCTCTCATCCCACAAGACAACCTTTTTCTCCTTCCAAGATTCACAAATGCGGTTGTCAATTTCTAATAAAGAAGGTGGCATTGCCTCAACATAAGATTGCTCAGGCTCCTTTGGTGTAGCTCCTTGAGATACTAGTTCATTTAAAGCATCACCAACGTGTTGGAGAGAGATCTTAGGCCACCTAACAACACTCCAAAGTGCTTCACTAATAAGCACTGCATCTATAGTGGGAAATGGCAAGAGCATGTCATTATTGATAGACTTCTCCACTACATTCTCTGTCCCAATCTTCACACTACTATAGTAGCCCTCTAGGTCTATCACACAGATTGAACCAATGGCAACCCCTTCATTCCCATAACCTTTTCCCCATAGCTGAAAGCCATCCCATGCCATTCCAATCATGTAAAATAAAATTACAAACAAATCACAACCAAATAATTTCATTAGACAATCCCAAACAATTTGAATTGATAAGTCTAAAATCCTTAACTGATAGACCCACATGGAGACTGGTAGCAGTGCCATTCTCCACAATACCAAGAACAGAACCAATTCCAATCTTCATGTGGGTTTGTGGAGAATGGCACTGGTTCTAGTCTCCATAACCCACATGGAGATTGGCACCAGTGCCATTTTCCACAATCTCACATGGAGAATGGCATTGGCACCAATCTCACATGAGGGTTTGTAGAGAACCACACTGGTGCTAATCTCCAAGATCCTTGCAAGGAATGGCTCTAAAAACTTTTTCATGAAAGCATGAATTATTTTCCTAAACTATCTTAGTTTGAATTTTACTAGGCTCACTTGGAGATTGGCACTAGTGCCATTCTCTACAATCCCGCATAGAGAATGGCACTAGCCAATCTCCATGTGGGTGTGTGGAGAATGGCATTGGTGCCAATCTCCTTGTGGGTTTATGGAGAATTACACTGGTGCCAATCTCCATGTGAGTCTAAAAATTACCAGACTCACATGGAGGATGGCATTAGTGCCAATCTCATACGAGGGTTTGTAGAGAACCACACTGGTGCCAATCTTTGGAATCCATGCAAGGAATGGCTGTAAAAACTTTTTCATGAAAGCATGAATTATTTTCCTAAATTATCTTAGTTTGAATTTTGAATTTTGAACTTTCCTAGACTCACATGGAGATTGGCATTAGTGCCATTCTCTACAATCCTACATGGACAATGGCATTGGTATCAATCTCCATATGGGTGTCTGGAGAATAGCACTAGTGCCAATCTCCTTGTGGGTTTATGGAGAATTGAAATGGTGCCAATATCCTTGTGCATTTATGGAGAATTGCACTGGTGCCAATCTCCATGTGGGTTTATGGAGAATTGAACTGGTGCCAATCTCCATGTGGGTTTGTGGAGAATGGCACTGGTGCCAATCTCCATGTGAGTCTAAAAACTGCTCAGACTCACATGGATATTGGCACCAATGCCATTGTCCATAATCCCACATGGAGAATGGCACTAGTGCCAATGACCATGTGGGTTTGTGGAGAATGGCAATGGTGCCATTCTCCACAAACCCACATGGATATTGGCACTAATGCCATTCTCCACAAGCTCACATGGAGAATGGCACTGGTGCCAATCACCATGTGGGTTTGTAGAGAGTTGTATTCATGCCAACCTTTAGAATCCAAATGAGGAATGGCTCTAAAATGTTAAAAAAAAAAAACATGAATTCTAGTGCCAATCTTCATGCATGATTATGGAGAATGGAACTGGTGCCAATCTCCTTGTGGGTTTATAGAGAATGGTATTGATGCCAATCTCCATGTGGGTTTGTGGAGAATGGCACTGGTGCCAATCTCGATGTGAGTCTAGAAAATTTGGAGAATGGGTTGGTGCTAGTCTCCATGTGAGTCTGAAAATTGCTAGACTCACATGGGAATTTGCACTAGTGCCATTCTCCACAAACCCACATAAGGATTAGCACCAATGCCATTCTCCACAATCTCACATGGAGAATGGCACTAGTGCCAATCACCATGTGGGTTTGTAGAGAATGCTACTGGTGCCGATCTCCATAATCTAAGGAAGGAATGGCTCCAAAAAAAACTTCACCAAAGCATGAATTATTCTCCTAAATTATCTTAGATTGATATTTGAAATTTGAAACACCAGTGCCATTCTCCACAATCTCACATGGAGAATGGCAGTGTTGCCAATTATTAGGAAACTTCAGAGCTCATTTTGGGGCCTTTTAGCCCAGAAGAAAAATGTCCCTCCACCAATCAGAGGAGGGCTTACATAACATAGAAAAAAATCATTAAAAGGAGGAAAAAAGGGGGAAGAAATGAGCTTGCATTCAAAAGGGGTATCTTTTTGTTTATTATATCTAATGTACGTGATTTTTTGATGCAAAATTTGATGTTTCTGACATTGCCAATGCATCCAAAGAAGGCCAAAACCCCTAAAACGACTTTTGAAACATTGAGAATGGACACACAGAGGCTCGAAAAAGCCATAAAAAGGCCCGAAAAAAGATTGTACAATAGAATGCGATTTTTACAGTTGGACCACTTCCAACTGCCCAAATTGTATTCTACTGTATATTAGTTTTTTAGCATTCTCTCTCCCCCCACTTTATCATGGTATCAGGGATATTAAATATTATCCAACGAACATAACTCCACCAGTTGGACATCAACAACAACCGCGCAACGAGAAATGCAGCCTCTAGCGAACGACAACCAACAATAGCCCATGAGTAGCTATCCTCTACAACAAGCTTCCACAACTCCAGTCACAACATCAATGGCGTGATTCCAAGCAATCGAATGATGGTCAACCTAGCCACGATCTTCAAATGCACCAACAACCTACAAAACAAAGCAACAACATCTATAAGGCTCACGATTGATCGGTAATAGACATGAAGATTTGCACAATGTCTATTGATAGAATCCATAAAGATTTTGATGGAATTTGATTAGATTCCCAAGATCTAGACGGCCACCACGTGTGAGCAACCCTACCATCAGGGTAACCACCAAGGCTTGGTCCCTAGGTTTCCATAAGCCAACCTTATCTTTTCTACTAGTGGCATGCTATCTGCCACGTCAGTATTCTCACCACATGCCACATCACATTTTGACCCTTCCTGAGACACAGTGTGGTGCAAATTTTCAAATGCCAATCTAGATGGAATTTTGAGGTGATCCAAAAAGCAAAAATGATTGGTAGATCAAGCTCTATTCTGTAAGCACCGTAAATCTAAGTTTTGACTTTTATATAGGTCATAATCATCCAATATTCATCATCAAAACAACCTTCTAATCCATTGTAGCATACCTAGCACATAAAATGAATCAAGGAAAATTTCATTTGCTACATTTTGCACTTTAACATATCGTCTAGCTATAGACTAGCACATCTATAGAGGAGATTAAACTCCACCAAGCCAAGTAAGCCATTCCCATATTACTAGATTAGTTCCTAATGGTGTTAGTCCCGTTGGATCTATTATCGGTATACACTTTCACACATCTGACACTAGCTCAGTATCTTGGCATTTGGCAGTTCAACACTTTAGTGTGACACTTGGCAGAGTGATATTTCTTGGATTCAAGATTGTTGCATTCATCTTGCATGCACATATGCCACCCATGTACAACCATTTGTATTGACTATTTTATGGCATTGATTCCTACATGCACAAACATCAGCCTTATATGGCCTCTTGGCTCTCCTAATACACCATTGTCATCTCTTTACAACAAACATTTATTCCTTGGCATATTGCTTTTCTTCCATCCATGACTTGATTTTGACCATTTAGTGTAAGCCCCTAGCGACACTTTGAGTATAAGACCCCAGTAGAGACTTTCATACAATGTTCTCATGGGGTAGACACTCTCATTGCTAGATAGGTAAGCCTCTAGGATAGAGCACCAGACTACCTCTAGCATGGAGTTATCCACATCATAGTTTATGATACACCATTCATGACTCCAGATAAGATCTATGAGTGGAAAGAGAATCTTCTTTGAACTTTCATTGCCACAGGGTATGTACCAATTTATGATGCTGACTCGAGCCTCATTGGTCTTGAGAGATTAGATGCAGATGTACCACATGTTAGCATGGATCAACCTACCATTTTTTATCATGCACATTTCTCGGCGGTAAGCCCTTAGCATGAGGCACATTTGATGGTAAGCACAAGGCACTCCCATCTACATCAGCACGGAATGATTCTTATGATGCATAGCCATCATCTTCATGCATGGATCCGATTCCATATTTTGCCACCGATGATACAAATATGCCACAGGAGTTTAGTAGCAGTGATCATGTAGATTTATAGTAGGAAATTCCTTAGTACGATGCACACACATCAGCATGTAGAGACATGTTGATGTGTGTGCATCATGTATATTTATAGTAGGTAAGTCCTCAGTACGATGCACACACATTAGCATGTAGAGACATGACACAGTACAACATCCCTCAACAATGATTTCACTTCTGACATGGAGCTTATTACATCCTTAGACATAGTTTTTAAGAGTAGTACAAATCAACAAATTAGTGTTCATGATACTCTAGCATCGACTCAGCCATGCCACATTGTACCACCCTTGGATCAAGTGATCACCACCTCTTTTGATCCATAGATAATTTCTCAGCATGAGGGTATTTATGCATCGGTGCAAAACTGCCCCAGTGCAGTGGACATCATTAGGTTTAGCCATAGTGCAACCTAGGGAACCTTAGTGTTTTAGCATGCACTTATGGTTGTAGTATATGGTCCTTACTTGATGCAGATTAGTGGCTGGATTTAAGACTTCAGATCAGCTCCTATGCTAGCATTTGGCACCTCATATGCATCAGGGTCATCTTTTACATCTTATTATAGGCTTCTAGGCCTTTTTTAATTAGCTCCACCTTGATCCTTTGACAAATGTTGAATCCTATGCCAATGGATGTTTAGCCATGCACACAATAGATGACCTTTAGCTCATGATAGTTTACCATACACGTTGAAAGGCCACCATTCCTTGTCAGTTTTATGGGCCTCTTCATCAAAAGAGCAGGTGTACCTTTAGCCCTAGCTTTTTTACATCCCTTGGATCTGTAACAACTAAGGAGGGCGTCAGCATACCATTCCGCCCGACCATGGTTTCTCATGAACTCCTCTCTCTCTCTCTCTCTCTCTCTCTCTCTCTCTCTTCCAATTCCTTCTCCCCCTGTTACTTTCCATGTGCAGCCCTCTCTCTAGAAACCTCCCCCATGCCGAGTGGACTCCTTTTGATGCCAAGTGTCCTTTTAAAGGACCGTACCCTTGTGACCCCTCTTGGAATCCCTCTATAATGCTAGGCCTATTTATTCCTAGGACACAAAGGGGGCACAACTCTGTGTGGGTAATATGTCCTAGGTACTCCCACAATAAAGTCCATGGAGATGCTTTCCCATTTGCCAGATGGAATCTCCAATGGGTGTAGGAGACATCCTACCTTAAGGAGTTCAGCCTTGTTGACTTGGCATTTTTGGCACTTCAATACATAGTCTTGAATGTCCTTACCTATTCCAGGACAAAAGAATTGTCTTTTCACAAGCATATATGTCTTTTGAATTCCCGGGTGTCCAGCACTCTGACTATCATGACACTCAAAAATAATTTGGCACCTAATGTCATTATTATCGGGGACACATACTCTACCCTTGTAGAGTAGGTAGCCATCCTCAATAGTATATTTTTTTCACTTGAGTCCTTTATCACCATTTTGTGATGTGTCACCATTTCCATGTGATTCCTCAGTGAAAGCCTCTTGACTAGTTGGACCCTATTTCTAATTGCTTTCCATATTTCAGAGAAGTGAGGATTAAACTCACATTTCACTTTTAAGGACTCTAGGAAATCATTAAGAAATTGAGTAAAACTCAACTCATTAAAAATTGGGATTTGGCTAAGGGAGTCTGCTTCCACATTAAACTTCCCCTTCCAATATGTCAATTGTATATCAAAATTTTGCATTAATTCAGCCCATGTAGCTTTTCTACCTTTAAGCTCTGGCTGATTGCAAATCCATGTAATGCTTTCTTGATCAAAGATGATCTAAAATTTGGCACCATACAAATAAAACATCCAATTCTTCAAATCATAGACTATAGCATACAATTCCTTCTCATAAGCTGAGTAATCCCATTGGGCATGGTCTAACTTATTGCTTTCAAAAGCCACTGGTCAACTCTTTTGTAAAAGTATTGCCCCAATAGCAAAATCTCATTGGCATCTGTCTCAACCATGAATGGTTCATTAGGATCCACTACCTTTAAGACAGGAGCTGCTGCTAGAGCTACTTTTAATTTTTCAAAAGTTCTCTGAGAGAGAGAGAGAGAGAGAGAGAGAGAGAGAGAGAGAGAGAGAGAGAGAGAGAGAGAGACTTTTCTCTTCCATTGTGGTATGGAAACTTAACGACAGCGGTGGCATGATGGCATGACTCTCTCTAAGAAAGAAAACCAAGGAAGATAGGATTAAAGCAAACTCGTGACCATTGGGGAGGATATCGAGACTTTTGGCACTACTTTCGAGGTGATACACTTCACACGTGCAATTATTAAATACAATTTAATAGATGCAAAAAAAGAGGTACGCATACTATTTATATCCAACATCTCCTTGATTAGCATAAATATCTATTTTAGTCATGAAATCCACCTCTTCTCCATCTGTTCGCGCAAGGAGCTTCTTGATTAGCATAACATTAATTTAGTGACGAAGTCCACCTCCTCTCCATCCATTTGTCGCCTACACCAGGAATATAGAGAAGGAGCTACAACCTTTATACAAGTAGGAGCTCATAAGGGACTGGCTCTTTAAGGGTGAAGACGATGAAGAAGATTGATTTGATGTCTTGGTCTAATGGGATGTTACATCAGATACAAGAGTTCACTACTTTATGAAAGTCAAAATTTAAAATTTTGAGGTGGGTCTAGTTTAGTAAATTGAGTCCAAATTCATATCCACTGGGTGTGCCAAGTGTTGAGGGGTAAAATAATTAACCCAACTTTAGTATCGGAATGGTTAAGAGTCTGAGCAGTTAGAAGTTGTAACTAAAATACGAATAGCAGAGTTGGATATAGCAAGAATGTAAGAGACGTACTAAGAGAGAGTAATACACAATGTGATACCTTGTAGTAGCTTATTTGTTGATGAATACAATTCTGACTGTTATTTGTTCTGCGTATTATGTTTCCATTACTTTTTTTTTAGTATAATGCTGCATAACCGTTCTTCCTTTCCTTTAAGAAATAAAAGAGAGAATCGTATTTTATTCTATACTGATGACAATATCTCAACTATCTCATAGATCTTAGTTTTGTCTTTCAGCAACAATGCATAGCTAGTTCAATTCTGTATTCTCCAAACCCCCAAAAAATGGAGTTTTGTATTCTGTTAACATTATTGTAGGTTGGGTTGATCTTTAATATTAAAATTGAGCCAGAAATCTATTGTCAATTTGATTATTAACCATGAAATTAATCCAATGGACAGCTATGGGATGTAAAAATACCTTCGGGAAATTATGTCATATGTATATGTCCCTACACGATGGTTGAAGTCAAGGCTACCATCTTGCAGGGATATATTCAAGACTTGTATTTAGAATACCTTTTTTCAATGTATCCAAAAAAGTTGCATGTAGCATGAGCTTATGGAACACAATGTCATTATAGGCACGAATCAAAACGATATTGAACAAAACAAAATGATGTCTTAAACCTCACTCTTGTTTTTTTGAGAGTAGAGTCATTGTATAGTGTCTTGCATGTTAGATGTGGTACGTTTTCTTCTTGCAAAAATGGAACGACAGACATGAGGGAGAGTGAGGTTCAATAGGTTGATAACTCATGTGGTGCTAAAGGTCAATATGCAAGCTATTTTGACAAAGACAATGTGGCATCTAATTCTGGTATAGCTAAGCCGGCAAAGCGATGGAAATGCAAGCCATTTGAAAAGAGAGCCAGAGGGAATGGAGATGGAGATCGTGATGCTGATGGAGGAAATACACTTGTAAAGGAAGAAAATGTGATGGATAGATTTCTAGTGGTTAATATTAGGCCTCATTCAAGCTCCAAGTTCTTATAGATGGATGACCTAGAAGAGATTTCTTTGCCATTGGGCTTAAAAGAATCTAAAGCATCCATGACATGAGTTTAAATTTAAGTTCTGTAGAAAAGATAGATTACACAATATTCAGAATTCTAGAGAGATATGGATGCAAGTTATGTATGATTTATGAATTGCATAAATTTGGTTGGTACTATATCAATCTTGGGATGTTGATGCAATGCAAAAATGACAATGTAGCTACTTTGGACGGGTGTCGGGCTCTGTTCATGCCCACTTTGGGGTGACCTCTGCTTCGTCTTGATCTGCTAGTACCGGTCCCATGGTAGTTTTGTCAGCCAACCCATAGCCGACAATTGGCGGCTGCTGCTGCAACCTATGATAGAGAATGGGCATGTATAGTATGGGGTTGCTGATGACCTCACCATGTGTCTTGAGGTCTTTCTGCATCTAATTACAAAAGTAATCTACCCAGTTAGTGACCTGAGGGACTACCAGTCTCACCAAAGTATTGGGCACGATCGATTGGTGGTGATTCGTGTGCCTAACTTGGGTCAACCATTGTAGGGCACGTGCTGGCTTTTCCATGTCTAGCTTAATGATTTCTAAGAAATGTATGTGCTCCTTGCTCTTCTTGCGATCATACCGATAGATATCATTCACTCAAGCCATGAAAGGAGGAGAAATTGCAAGAGCAATCAATAAAAAAACAATATCAACTATAAAGCAAGGGATCTTGAATTAGTACTTCAAGTAGGAGCATCGTAGATGGTCCAAGTTGACATGTTTGGCCTAAAAATGAACACTTGAGAGCATGTGTTTGATATGCTCAATGCCTCACCCTCCTGGTAACCACCAGTGGTCCAAGGTGCTCAAGTTGTAAGGCACCCATATGAGGAGAAGCCATGTGTGAGCCTGGGATACTAGATGTTGCATGTCAGATGAGGTCTATCAAAATGAGACCGTTGATGGTAGAAAGGTGATTGTGTGGGAGCCCCTTATTATTGCTGGGGCTTGGGGGCTAGCTGTCCCCTAGCTAGGGGGTCCCAAGGGGGGCCAGTGGCCCCCCTGGTGGGGGCTCGAGGGCAAGAGCCCTCGAGGCGATGGTATAGGGAATATTCCTTGAATATTCCATGGATGACTAGTCGGTTCCACCGACTAGGTTGACTAGTCGGCTCCACTAACTAGGTTGACTAGTCAGTTCCACCGACTATGTTGATCTGACTACCACCCTCATAGCTATAAAGAGGCAACCTCCCCAGTCCATTGTATCAGATCAGTTTAGATACTGTCTAGATCACCATCTAAGCTCCACTATGGGAGCACATGGGTGGATGGAGCCATCATCTGTACTACATCAGTATTGAAGGAAAATTTTGTTCCTCTCTAGTTTGCTATGTACTCTCTATTCTTTGTTCAGTTTCTATTCTACTGCGTCATGTAATTTAACATGGTATCATAGCCTAGGTGGCTCTAAGGATCAAATAATAGAAGAGAGGCGAGGGCTTCAACAACATACAGAGTGATGGCAATAGGAAGCGGCTTGAGTTTAGCAGCTACTGCTGTTGCACTAACAATCTAGGCATTGAGGATTCGCCCACCAGCCTTCACTGAAGCAAGCTAGATGGTACGAACTACACTCTGTGAAAGTTTAAAATTACTGCTATTTTGGATTCATATGAGCTTTTGGAGACAGTACTGGCTGACCCAGAACCATAAGGAACCCCCGACCCAGCAAATTCGGGGAGTATGATACCTCCTAATGCTGACCTTCTACAAGCTTGGATATAACATAGATGCTCTATGTGCCCTAGTTACAAGTACTACTGATAGTGTTTTAACCTTGATTTAGCATACATCTAAGGCAACTGTGGCCTGGCAACAAATTATATATATCGTAGAAGCCAATATATTTTGAATAGATAATTCTAGGAAACTTGTAATAGGTAGAGATTAGATCCCAAAACCTACCTATTAGTAAACATACGATATCTTCATGAATACATTCAGAGCTTTCGAAAGAGAATACACCAACTCAAGATTGAGTGCCATAGAAATGATCAATTGAAGTGAACAACTACATATTTCTTACATTGCAAATGCTTCTGTAACAACAGCATATAAGGTAAGCATAGAACTAGGCAAAACAGAGTCCGATCAACAACACCATATCCGCATTCAGAAGATTGCGTGACAGATCCATGAGTTGAACAACTAACTAACTACATATGGTAGTTGCTTGCTAACTTGCAGACGCATCCCATTAGCAGTTGCACAACTAACTCCCATTGAGGTAAATAGTTTTTAAATATGTTTCGGCTACACTCGCCCACACTAGCACACCCAGTGGAACAATTAGCTTTGTGCCACAAAATTATTGAGACTCGAACCCACTCATTTATCTACTATAGTGGACCCAGTACAATGGTCTACTGATAGTGAACTAGTTGGAATTAATTCATGATCCACATCATAATCTTCATGTTGAAGTCCCATAAGCTACTCTTCATACTGTTCTTCTACTTGATCTTCAAATTGTTCCTCTTCATCCTGCACCTATTTCTTTGGACCAATAGTGGTCATATCCTCCTCTTTCTTTTGTATTTCATTGAATAGATCCTTTGAATGCTGGTTGAACATCAGTGTATCTGGGTTTCCACCAGTCAAATCATTGACCACTTTAAAAGCTTGAAGTAGTACTTCTGGTCGTACCAACTCCTCTTGAAAGTCTTTCTTTAGCTTGACCCAACTGCTACTTTGATTGCTTGGCCCTGGTGCTATATCTTCAGGTACCTGCACAGACAAAAGCTTAGAAAAAATTTCTGTAGAATTAGTACCCTGTAGTGTTGGTGAGGTTGCCTGGGATTGTTGCTGAAACTGCAACAATTGGTGCTTCAATTTCTGAATTTGCTTCTCTTGTTCCTGAACCTTATCCTTTAAGATATTTGTTGTATATTCCTCAAAAGCAAAAGCTTCATAAGGCCTCTTATCAGTCTCTCCTTTAAATTATCTCACACGCCCTGAGATATAACTACCAACTCATTTTTAAGATTATCGACAACATCCGCTGCTGCCACAAATACCCCATCCAACTCTGTCTCTTTTGAAATGTCTTTTAGTTGCTACTCCAAATTTTGCAATGCCTCTAGTCTTGCTTGCAACCATAAGTTATTAGTTTGCAACTCTGTATTGCATTTAGACACCTCCTCCAAAACTGTAAAAACTTGATCTTGCATCTCCTTTAGCCATTGAGTAACAAAACACCCAATGACTATGAATGGTTCTTGCAATGATGACCTCATCAACTACGTGTACAAGCAAGTGCACCTATGTCATCACAGTTCTTGAGGGAAAGTGCTTTTCAAGCAAGCACACACTTTCAATGGAGTCCACCTTAGTCCTCTCGATGCTCGATACAGAGATCTATTTTTGTGAGATCCACCTATTCCACATGCACTTGTAAGATTCAATATTTTATATCATTTAAAATTGCATGATATTTTATAACGAAGGTGATATGATAGTAAGCATACCCAACAATGCCACTGATCTTGTAGATAGTGGTTCTAGCATCTTCTTATAAGCATCCTCTCACTATAATTGGGAGGATAAACTACCCAAGCAACAAAGAACGGCCAACAATGTGTCACAATCATATAAGTTAATTACATGAAAGCATCAAAATTTTAGTTCTATATACTTTTCTTTCAAGCTAACATGTGAAATACCTATAAGACCTTGTGCCCCAATCATGGGACTTGAGGGCACTAAGCTTATTGTCCCTTGTAAATGCTCCCCTCAAGCAATGCATGTGTCCCATGGGTGTCCAAAAAGATGTAATATTTGCCTTGACCCTTGCCTCTTCTACCTTGGAAAGGATCCATGGTGCCTTTGGGAGAACAATTCATGGAGGATGCACTTGGGTTCTTGAACCACCCTCATGAGTTGTAGAACCACACTCTTGAGTTCTACGCACATGCTCTTGGGGCCACAAGTGAGGATTCCTACCCATCTCGTGCAAGTCTTCTCAAAGTCCCCTTGTGTCTTTGTCAACCAACCAAGTGTGCCCGACTAAAAGCCCCCACATTCTTGAAGATATGCTTTTCCCCTTATCTTTTCTCTCTTTTCAAAAACATACAACATAATGAATAACAAAGAGATGGATACAACATAATCTCATCATAGATTATAAGAAATATCCAAGAGGGGTTACAACAAATATCCAAGAGAGGGCTCCCTCTCATACACTAGAAATTGTAGCTAACATTCTCCAAATCGGAGTACTTTATAAACTGTAGAGACATTCTTCATTATTTCTTCGATGAAGTGCTACCCTCTCCTTTGTCATCTCTCTTCTTCTTCTTATCCTTCATCTCTTTTTTATTTTTCTCCTTAGCCTAAGGAGCTTCCTTGGGCATATGGCCTTCCTCTTCGATCAAGGTCTACATCTCCTCAATAGAATTCTCTAAGATCTCCCAATCAGTCTTGTCCTAGTTGGAATGATCCTTGCCCTCAGCATGTGCGTTTGGACATAGATGCACACCAGGAGCGATGCTACATCTATCTCCCCATTATTTATATCGCAATATTGTCTATATAGGTCCTCCAAGTATGCTACCATAAATTTTTCACTAGGGGCCATGGGGAGTAGCAAAGAGAGAAAGCGAAGAGAAGGCAGCGACTAGTAGTTAGCGACGAGAAGGAAAAAAAGACGAGAGATCGATGAGAGAGTGACTAGAAGTAGTAGAGTGGAAGGAGTGGAAGGAGGGAAACGATGAGACAGGAGTGGTGTGAGAAGGGATATAGCAAGGGAGTGGTGTGAGACAATGAAGAGAGGAGGGGAGACTTTAAAGATTGAGGGAGGATGAAGTGGAGAAGGGAAAGGCAAAGAATTAAACATTCAAAAGATGAGGAGGATAAAGTGGATAGGGTGATAGGGGATGTGAGTGGCACAGATTGTGGAATAAAGGAGAGTGGATGCAATAAAGTTTTGTGGGTGAGTGTAGCATAAACATATTTAAAAATTATTTACCGTAATGGAGTTAGTTGTGCAAGCGCTAATGGGGCACGTCTGCAAGTTAGCAAGCAACTACCATATGTAGTTAGTTGTTCGACTCATGGATCTGTCATGTAGTATTCTGAATGTGGATATGGTGTTGTTGATCGGACTCTGTTTTGCCTAGTTCTATGCTTACCTTATATGTTGTTGTACAGAAGCATTTGCAATATAAGAAATATGTAGTTGTTCACTTCAATTGATCATTTCTATGGCGCTCAATCTTGAGTTGCTGTATTCTCTTTCGAAAGCTCTAAATGTATTCATGAAGATATTGTATGTTTACTAATAGGTAGGTTTTGGGATCTAATCTCTACCTATTACATTGGCAATCCTACAAATAAATTGGAATGCAGCAAAGGAGTTGAGAGATGAAGTAGAGATGCAACATGTCGAAGCCGTAGGTATTCTACCCCCAAGAGGATGGACTCTGCGCCTACAAGCAATCCGACGCTACAAAGTAATTAGCCATTGTTCAATTGCAAAAGCATGAGAAGATAGAGCATATGGCTCCATGCAAATGCTGTGGAAATGGAGCGCATATGGTAGAAAAAGCACATGCAGAGTCTAGTCGGTGGAACGAGAACCTTCAACGCTTGCAGGGAGAAATCAATATTCTCTACCGTGCTCTCCAGTTGTTAAGGAAACTCCAACAAACAACTGTGAATGGTGGGAATTGTGAAGCACTTCAGGAGATTATCAACAATGTGTGGGAATTAATCCGTGATTTGCAGCAGAAGAGGCAAGAATTCTTGGTCGAGGAATCAGGGAGTATTGAGGCAGGCACAGATAATTTAACTTGAAGACCAAAGGGAGAAAGAGTCGAGCAATCTTATAGAATGTTCATGGAGAGAGTGGTAGTGGATGTCAGACACGGAGGAAACAGAGTCATCTCCTCGGCATGTCAGTCATCTCTACTTCATAAGGGCCCAAGCGGTCATCTTAATGCAAATGATGAAGGATCTAGTGAGACCGTTAGAATGCAGGAAGAGGTAGGAGAACCATTTGTAATCTAGCCAAAATTGGAGGAAACCATTCTGAGTTCGAAAGATGAAGATTGGGTTCCTGGGAACACAGTGTCCTGTGGTCGAGGAATCAGGGAGTATTGAGGCGGGTGCAGATAATTTAACTTGAAGACCAAAGGGAGAAAGAGTTGAGCAATCTTATAGAATGTTCATGGAGAGAGTGGTAGTGGATGTCAGACACGGAGGAAACAGAGTCATCTCCTTGGCATGTCAGTCATCTCTACTTCATAAGGGCCCAAGCGGTCATCTTAATGCAAATGATGAAGGATCTAGTGAGACCATTAGAACGCAGGAAGAGGCAGGAGAACCATTTGTAATCTAGCCAAAATTGGAGGAAACCATTCTGAGTTCAGAAGATGAAGATTGGGTTCCTGGGAACACAGTGTCCTGTGAGGATCCCTCCATGAGTTCGAGAGGAAGTTCAGAATACCAAGATATAGTTAATGCAAAAAATCTCACATGGTCTCCATCAGAAACCTTCATT
Source organism: Dipteris shenzhenensis (assembly GCF_047967505.1). NCBI lineage: Eukaryota > Viridiplantae > Streptophyta > Polypodiopsida > Gleicheniales > Dipteridaceae > Dipteris > Dipteris shenzhenensis. The sequence goes on along the minus strand of NC_141610.1, from coordinate 54,242,270 downwards.
TGGGAAACTCTTGGATACCATGTAGTAGTGGGGTTGTATGTAGGGTCGCAAAGGCAATTGTTTGATCCACTCTTAAGCGAACCCCATCCAAAGAGAGCAAAACCAGTAGTTCCAATTATTCCAGTAGTCAATATGCAAATCCCCAGAGCCTGCTTTGCTAAATTCAGTGGCAAGAAAAAAGAAGACCCTGATAGTCACATTGGGCAATTTGATACCCGCAAGTGGTTTCAAAGATCAGCTTGGCGATGCGGTTAAGAAGGAATAATTGGCAACTTGATAGGCAAGGCCATGAGTTGGTTCATTCAATATGGTATGAATCACTTTCTGGACTATGATACTCTGAAACAGGCAACTTCGACAATTGAAACAAAAGGATCTGTTGGTAGAAGCCTACGCCCAAAAGTTCTGAAATCTAAACCAGAGGCTAGCCACCGTGTGCAGAGACTGGACTGAGGTACAATTGGGGGATTACTTCTGCAAAGGGTTAAGAAAGGAATTGAGAAGTGCTATGGCGAGAAGGGACACGTTGGCAATGACTTCGGCAACATGGTCACAGTGACAGAACGTGCAGAATGGAGATTTGGTATGACCAAAAGCAAATCAAAGAAGGGGAAAAAGAAGGAGGCAAAGGATGCAGATTCGGACAAAGACTCTAACACCAAGAGTGAGGATGATGATACGGAATCTGAGTCCGAGGAAGAGGAATTGGATGCTTCGGATGATGAGGACATGAAGTCCAAGAGAAAAAAGGAAAAAGGAATTCAAGAAGGGAAAGTCCAAGGGGAACTCCAAGTCAAAGAAAAAGGCAAAAGCTTCCTCAAGGGATGACAAGCTAGGGAAAAAGATAAAAAGGCATTATGAAAAGTATGGGGCTATCAGAAGCCGGTTCATCTGAGAAAGCTCAATGTGAGTTTTGCCTCAAACACAATCATGACAGTGCCAATTGTTGGTACAATACGAATTATAGGGGGTGGTCGCCTACTCACATGCAAGCTACTGTAGTAGCGGCACAACCACTTGCTTCCAATCAAGTAGGGGTAAATGAGAATGCTAATCCGATAAGAAGACTAGCATATCAAAATTGGGGAAACAATCCTCGACAAGCCAATACAAGTACGGATGCACATAATTGCACATATTGTGGAAAAGCTGGACATAGACAAGGTCAGGATGTGAACTCTGGTGTAAACATCGCAATGAGAGGGGCATCCCAATTGTTCAATACCAAGCACGATCACAAACGCAAAATGCACCTCATCCACCACTAGCCCAACCTAATGCTGTGATAATACAACTCGAGCAGAAGGGGGTAGGGGAAGGACCAGGAAAATTGAAGTAGATAGAAGCATAAAAGAAGAAGGGTATGTAGCCAATATTAGCTGTTTTATGTGATTGCTCAGGTTGTCAACAGGAAAGTGTCATGTTAGAAGGACAAAATGATCTGACAGCATTGGCTATAACAAGGTCTAAAGGACCAATCCCAAAGGAGGAAAAAATACCAATGGTAGATAAATGTAAACACTCAATTGATTGGGATGAGCAAAATAAAGTTTTACAAGAGGTTCTTAAAGCCTTGGATAAGATGAATGCAAAGAAAAAGGTTCAATGGGCATTGATGGATGCCACACAATCTATACATGCCCAAGGGAAAATGGGTGTATTAGTACAACCAGCAAAGAACAAGATCTAACCTCAAGGTGCAAATCCAACAACAAGTGAGGCGAAACCAAAAGAAGATCAGGCTGACAGTAAACGGAGCATAGTACAACCAGAGGTATCTGATAGGCTAGACGATAGCCAAAAAGTAAACATTCTAAAAAAGAAAGGGGCTTGTAGAGAGGCTCAACAGAGGATTAGCATGCTTAAGGAATCAGATAAGGAGGTTACAGGGAAACAAGAAGAATTGTTTCACAGCCTACTCAAGGCGAAGATTGATATCACACTAGATCAGCTTCTCAATATGGTACCAGAATTCAAAACGTAGTTGTTGGCTAAGTTGTCAGTTGACATGGAGAGCCTAATGGATGAGGGGAAAAAGGAAGAGGTAGAGTCTTTGGAAGTTGACCCAACTGTGAATGCAGCATAGATAGAGGATGTGGATTATACTATCCCACTTATTCAGGTGGAATATAAGTCACAGATGATACCAGAAGTCCTGCTAGATGGTGGGTCGGGGGTATACATCTTGTTTGAAGACCTTTACAAGAAATTTTTCCTCAATGAATTAGAACCAGCCCCTTTTCAAGTGAAGATGGTGGACCAAAGAAGGGTCCAACCTCTAGGAATTCTGTGGAGTCAGCAGATTTGAGTTTGTGGATTGACGTTTATGGTCAGTTTTGTGGTCCTAAGATTGGAGGGAGATGAGCAATCTTACTCGATGCTACTTGGTAGGCCATGGTTTTGGGTAGCCAAGATCAAGCAGGATTGGGGGCTGATAGGGTGACTATCAGAAAAGGAAAGAAGAAATTCAAGATGGCAATGGTTCCAACAAGAACTGTACCAAAAATGGTTCAACCCTTGGTAGCTGAAGGCATTAACATGGTGTGGCTGAAGTGGAGGATGATGAGGAGGAATGGTTTCTGAAAAGAAATCCATCTCTTGTGCTAATTTTTAAAGTGGGTGTGTTGAGTATTCTTGATCAGTACAAGAGTCTTTCAAGGTACAATTTTCTAGCAATGGAGATGTCTACAGTTCCTAGTCTCAGTCCAAAGGCAGCCCAAGAAGAAGCCAAAGAAAAGAAGTCAGATGGAGTTTATGCATACCAGTGGGATGTTGATGAGAAGGAAGAAGTTTATGTTAAAACTGACATTCAAGCAATCATTGAAGCCAAAATAGCATTTGAGGATCACTTAAGGAAGTGTGCGAGAGTCCAAGAGGATGATTTAACTAAGATGAACCTTGGAATAGAACAAGATCCAAAGTTGGTACATGTTATTGCTTTGTTAAATGCAACTTTGCATAAATTTTTATTGGAATTCAAGGATGTGTTGCTTGGCATTACACGGATATGAAAGGAGTTGATCCATCTTTTTGCTAACATAAAATTAACTTGAAGAAAGATGATGTCCCTAGTGGTTCAACAAAAATATAGAATGAATCCAAACTATGCTCAGAGGGTAAAGGCTCTATGTTTGAAGCTTAGCAAGAACCTCTTGTCACAGTAGGTCAAATGACAGAACACAACTACAGAGTCATCTTTGATAGTGATGAATGCACTATCAGAGATAAATCCAAAAGATGTTAGCTAGTAGCAAAAGTGTCAAGGAAGGACACTTATATAGAATGCTAGCTATAGTACTAGATAAGCATGCCATGTCAGCTCAATCGCAACAGATGCCACTATCTACAAAATGGCACAAGAGATATGGTCATGTTAATTTCAAGTACTTGTTAGATCTCAGGAATCCGAATATGGCAATTGGGATTCTAAAGCTACAGTTTCTTGGAAAGGTTTACGAAGCATGCTGCTTCAGCAAACAAAAGCAAACCAACTTTGTCAGAAGTACCTCTCATGCACGAGATATTCTTGATTTAATTCATACAAATGTATGGGGTTATGCCTAGACTCGCAGCATTGATGGTTCACTTTACTACTTGAATTTCATCGATGACTACAACAGATATTGTTGGGTCTACTTTCTGAAAGAGAAATCTGAAGTGTTTTCCAGATTTCAAGAATTCAAAGCCATGGTAGAAAACCAGATAGGTAGAAAGATCAAGGTCATGAGATTAGATAGAGGAGGTGAATACATGTCTTCAGCATTCATGAACTTTTGCATAAGTCACTGCATACAAAGATAATTCACATGTGCAAATACCCCTTAGCAGAATGTAAGAGCTGAAAGGAAGAATGGGACTTTAGTAGATAGTGCTAGAGAAATGCTTAGTGAAAAGCATCTTTCGAATCAGTATTGGGCAGAAGCAATAGCCATTGCAAACTATTTGCTTAATTAGCTTCCTACCGAACCGGTACAGGGTATGACTCCTTATGAAGCACTCACTGGACACAAGCCACACATTGGGCATCTCCACATATTTGGTTGCATAGCATATGCCCACATACATGATGATCATCGTAGGAAATTGGATGCAAAGTCATGCAAATGCATCATGGTTGGCTACAGTGAAGAAAGCAAAGCATACAAATTGTATGATCCCATCAACCCAAGGTCATTATCTCTAAAGATGTAATCTTTGATGAGGAATCAGAATGGAAAACCTCACCTACACAGGAGATAGAAGCATCGACTTCACAGTTACCTACAGAATAGGTTGATTAAGAAGAGCAAGAATTGCCAGCAACACCCCAAGCAAAGCCACAGCAGCTCAAACGGTCTACTAGGGAAAGCAGACCACCAGCTAGATTGACATATGCTCAAAAAGGCAAAGCAATTGGAAACCACCAATTATGTTCTTATTGCTACCATCATGGCTACAAAAGAGCTAGTGTACTTTAAAGACACAGTAGACAAGCCGGAATGGCAAACTGCTATGAATGAAGAAATGGATGCTTTGTATAAGAATAATACTTGGGTATGTGACCTTCCACCAGGAAAGAAGGCCATAGCAAACAAATGGGTATACAAAGTGAAGTACAATCCAGATGGTAGTATTCAAAGATACAAAGCTAGACTAGTTGCAAAAGGATTTGCACAATAATATGGTTAGGACTATGATGAGACTTATGCTCTAGTAGCAAAGATGGATTCCAAACGGTTCTTGATATCACTAGCGACACTCAGCAGATGGAATGTGTACCAGCTCGATGTCAAGAATGCATTTCTCAATGGTTATCTAGATGAGGAAGTCTACATGCAACAACTAGCATGTTATGTTGAACCAGGAAAGGAGAATAACACTTGCCATCTCAAGAAAAGTCTCTATGGCTTAAAGCAAGCACCCAGAAGTTGGTACTGTAGAATTGATAAGTATTTTGGTAATCTGGGATACATGAAATCCAATGCAGATCATACTCTCTACTACAAAGTTCAAGGGGAAGACATTAGTATAGTACTTTTGTATGTAGCTTATCTAATTGTGACATGAAGCAAGGATAGCTTCATCAAAAAACTAAAACAAGAATTATCTGCAGAGTTTGAGATGAAAGATCTTGGACTTATGCACTATTGTCTTGGAATTGAGTTCTGGAGAGATTCAAATAGCACATTCATGAGTCAGCTCAAGTATGTTGACAGTCTCCTTAAGAAGTTTCATATGGCAAATTGCAAGATTGCAGCCACTCCCATGGAGCAAAGTTTGAAATTTACTAAAGATTTAGAAAAGGCTACAGTCAATGACAGGTACTACAGGCAGCTCATTGAATCTCTTATATATCTGACTATCACTTGACCAGATATTTGTTATGCAGTAAGCTCACTAGCACAGTTTATGGCAAATCCTAGATAGTCTCACTGGAATGCAGCCAAAAGAGTCTTGAGATACATTAGAGTTACAAGACGGTTTGGGATAGAATACAGATGAAGTCATCCACGGTTGCATGGATACAGTGACAGTGACTATGTCAGAGATCATGAGACCAAGAGATCGGCACAGGGATATGCATTTTTCCTTGGTCAAGGTGCTATATCATGGTTGTCAAACAAACAGCCAAGTGTTTCTTTGTCTTCAACTGAAGCAGAATATAGGGAACTCACCAGAGGTGCATGTGAGGCTATATGGCTCAGAAGACTATTATCAGAAACAGATTACTTTGATGAGTCAAAGCCAACAACTATATACTGTGATAATCAAGCATTGGCCAAGAATCCAGTATATCACTCCAGGTCAAAGCACATTGATGTCGAAGAGCACCTCATCAAAGAAAGAGTGTTACTTGGTGACATCACACTACAGCATTGTGATAGCAAAGAGAATGTTGCAAACATCTTTACCAAACCACTCGGTAAAGAGCTTTCGAGAAACATCGACTAGCTCTTGGTTTGATGCAGAGGAAGGACATTCCCATTAAAGGGGTGTGATGGAATGTAATGCTCAGTCCTTCGATTCTCGAGAATCATCATCTTGAGGGAAGGCCTACTTCATGATGTTGATCTTGAGGGAAGGTGTTGAGAGTTCACGCTCAACATCATGTGATCACGTGTGCATAGCACCATCATGTGATCATATGTGCATAGCACTAACCTTATAGAGTGCTATAAAGTAAAGGGTTAGATCCCCTAACCCTAACCCTAAATGGGTTTGTATATATTCTATTTTTTTAACTAAATCTAGTGTACAGTTAGTCATTTGTGGTGTGCTCTCTAGCTATGCCCTCTCTCCTCATCTCCACTCTTCTCCTCTCCCCTCTTCATATTTTGTCACCTATATCTATTTGACATTTTTACTATAAACTGTGGACAGACTAGAAGACTAACAAAATGAAATACTAACAATGAATTCAAATAGTTCTCAAGAACTAGTAGGTGTTTTGGTAGACTGTGTTGCCTTCAAATCATCATGTAGGGTAATTTCATTTCCTTATTCAACTTTATCACCTTTTAGGTTGAGATCTACATAATCCACTAGTTTGAAAGATGGTGTCATCGGAGTTGGTGGGATGTCAATCATCCACAACTTGATTTTCATTTGTCAATGTTGTAATTTTTTGAACTAGAATATCAAGGGAGTTATCAATTCCTGTGAAATTATATTATGCGTCTTCATCATCAATATCATGAATTTCCACATCCATATCTTTTATTTTCTCTTTTTTTGTCATAAGGAGAGTATGAGTTGCTTCCTTATCTGTAAGACATTCTACTATTGCATTCTATTTTTTTGGAGCCATTGGTTCTTCAAAATCAATTGTTGCAAATGTAGGAAAAGGTTTAACAGGGGACAAAGACTATGCTGAAGAAGTTTCAGGTTCCTCTCTGGTCAACTGTTCTCATTCTTCTTGAGCTGAGGAAGCTATTGGTTAAGACTCCTCTGTCTTAGCCAACTTGATCTTCAATGCATCAGTTTTTTTGTTTAATTCCTACACCTCTTTGTTAAGTAAGAACTTAGATAAATTATGAATATGATCATTCCAATGTTGAAGTGGCTGTTGTTGCAAATAGAGCAGTCTATATCTCACTTGTGCCCATAACTGAACCATATGCTGCGTTATTTTGTCCTGCATTTTAGACAATGATATTAGAGGCATAAATGTCCATGCAATCTCCAACTCCTATTCATCTTGCATATTCCTCAATTGATCTTCAACTAGAGCAAGTGTTGTAATGTTCTCTTTTAACAATAAATTGTCAGAAAATATTCTATCAAATTTTTTATTTCTTTGAACAGTCCTTGTTGGATCTGAACTGACCATTTTCTTAATGCCTCGGCTGTTTGTTGGTTCTCCATCAATTTAGATTTGAGTTGCAATACCCTATTATAGTTTCATTTTTTCCTTTTCATATTGTTGTGCTAATAGTTTATGTTCTTCCATCTTGTACTGTAGATCCTACCTTAAACAGTGGTTATGTTCAAGCAAGACATCATTTTCTTCTTTCAATTGCTGCCATTCCAAATAAATTTTTTTCATCCCTATGTATTGTTCCCTTTGTTGTATTTAAAATCTATGTAACATATTAATGGCTTCATCTGCATCAATAAAGTTATTTGATCTTCATTTTCATCAGGACTTTGTTCTCTATTTTTTGGATTCTCCTATGCCAGTGGTGATTGTGGTGGTGATTGACAAAATATTAAGCGAGGAGACGAGAAAAGTGGAGATGAGGAGAGAGGGCATAGCTAGAGAGCACACCAAGATAAAGGTTTGACAAATTATTTCTGACTTTGTTTCATAAGTCACAATTTTTCAAAGGCTGAGCAAAGTTATTCAAACATTGAAAGAGAGCTCTTAGCCATTGTTTGGTCTTTCTCAAAATTTATACCTCCATGGTTGTCAAGTCATAGTAGAAACTGACCTTAAACCATTCATCCCTCTGCTAGAAAAGAAACTCTTAAACCCTAGACTCTTTTGATGGGTCCTTACCCTAGCCAAATGCATACACACACACACACACTCAATTATGCCCTAGGAAAATTTAAGGTCATCATTGATGCTTTGTCATGTGCACACACATACAAAATCAACAAACATTGGTCGTAAAATCACCCGCCCTCATATTGCAGTAAATCTCACTGTTCTCCCATCAGTTCAAAATCAAGATTGACCTTACATTATACCTCTCGATGAAAAGCTTTTTTACTTTTGTAGCAATCAAACCAAACTCCATCTATGTACCGTACAAAAGTTAGATGACCACTACATAGACAACTACCATGCTCATCCATTGCTTGGGCATCTAGGTTTATAGAGTGTTAGGGCATTAATTAGACCCCAATCACTAACATGTTTAATCCCCTGAAACAGATTATCACTCTTGCAACTTCTGTTTTAACTTTAAACAGTCTTCCTGTAACATCCAATCTTCATTCATCGCAGCGCCACACTTCAATATATTCAACGTATCTTATTCAAAAGACAGATGCTCTGTTTTATTACAGAATAGATGTTTTCTCAAAAGACAGGAAGACAGGAAAACAGAGAGAAACATATCTGTAATGAAATTGCTATTTCATCCACTTCATTACGCATAAGCAATTCTTACAAAATAGGCTCATAGCCTTCCTTTTACAAAAATGGGTACAACCATTCATATGCACCCTTTTAGATCACACAATATAACTATGGTTCAAAATGTATTTAAGTTCTAGGTCCTAGGTGTGCATTTAAGGCCACAGCAGTCCTTAATGCCTTTCTCAAGCCTTTATAAAAATATTCACCCAACATTTCATTTGTGGGTCTTTCATTTACTGCCAGCCTCCTATTGAGATCCAGGAACTTCTTAGCAAAGTCCTCTACTAATAGGGATCTCTGCTTCATTTTTTTGATCTTTTTCAAAATATCATTTGTGGTCTTCTCCTTTCTGAATCTAGAAAGGAAAGTTGTCTGTAGTGCTGCTGTATCTGGAAAATGTGCTGCTCCATAGTGTTGGTACCAATTCATAGCTTTTCCCTCTAGTGTGGCAGCAAATTACTGCTTCTTCACATCCTCACCATATAGCCCTGCTAGGCCACTTGCCTCCCATTTTGTGCCAAACTGGGCTACATGGGCATCAGGGTCATCCTTTTTGGATTTGTCCTTGAATGTGGCAAATTTTACCTTCAGGTTTGCTAGATTTGCTGGGTTAGCCATTGGTCCTGGTTGTGGTATTGGTGGTTGTTGCTACTGTGTTCCTGTTTGCTGCTGCATTCCTGTTTGCTGCTACTAAGCTGCAAAATCTAGTTTCCTTTTTTATGGCTCTTGTAAGAAACTATCAATAGAATTAGGAGATCATAGCTCCTCATTTCCTTTACTTGTGCCTATCTCATCTGTATGTGCTTCCTGATCATTCAAATTCCCTGTTTCCAGACTGCCTACGTGTGTTGTACTGTCCTTGCCTCTTTGCTCCTGTCTTTTCTTTCTTTCCTTTTCCTTCTTTGCTTCTAATCTTGTATAGTAGATGCCTAATACTTCTCCTCTATACTCCCCAGACATGCACCATTCAATTTTGATGCACAATGTATTTGCATCTCACACATGTTCTTTTGGTCTTGCACTTTTTGCACTTGTAAAACTGATAATAGTACTAGTTTTGGAGACACCCCTTAGATATAGCTGGAGCCTGATTAAAGCCAAATGGTAAGACAGGCTTAAATCTTTTTACCTGTTTCTGCCACACTTTCTGTCTTATCACCCTGATAACATCCAAAGGTAATTCTTCAAAATGGGTCTCCAGGAACTTCTGTGCATATGCCTCCTGCTCTTCCTGTTCTGTTGTCCAATGTTTAAACTCTTCACAAAGAACAGAAGCAAATGCTTGATCTTCTTCTTCTTTTGTTGTCCAATTGGCAAATTCCTTGCAAAGTGTCACTGTGAATTCTTCACATTCTTTTGGTTCTGTATTCCAGTTAACAAAATCTTGCAACCATATGTCCATTGCTTAGGGGGTAGCGGTTGCTCTGTCTTTTCCACATTTGTAGCCTATGCTACATCCCCGTGTCTGTCTTTGCCCGTGTCCCAAAGAGTATTGGCAGGATCGCCAAGTGTTAGGGCATTAATTAGACCCCAATCACTAACATGTTTAATCCCCTGAAATAGATTACCACTCTCGCAACTTCTGTTTTAACTTTAAATAGACTTCCTGTAACATCCAATCTTCATTCATCGTAGCGCCACACTTCAATATATTCAACGCATCTTATTCAAAAGACAGATGCTCTGTTTTATTACAGAACAGATGTTTTCTCAAAAGACAGGAAGATAGGAAAATAGAGAGAAACATATCTGTAATGAAATTACTGTTTCATCCAGTTCATTATGCATAAGCAATTCTTACAAAATAGGCTCACAGCCTTCCTTTTACAAAAATGGGTACAACCATTCATATGCACCCTTTCAGATCACACAATATAACTATGGTTCAAAATGTATTTAATTTCTAGGTCCTAGGTGTGCATTTAAGGCCTAACATAGAGGAACCTTGCATCTTTGCTCTAGAGCTTCTATTGGCCACACATGTATCATACCATAGCAACCCACCTATGTCAATGTATGCATTGCCAATAGGTATGCAAACCTTTTAGGAAATTATAGAGCATTTCATTTACTAGACCCTTCTAGCTTGTGGCATGGGATTTCATTGGACCGTTCCTGGAATCCACCAACGAAAACAAATACGTGGTTGTGTTTACCAAATACCCAACCCAATGGTGTGAAACCAAATCTTTGCTTGGCACTTCCAAAACCTCATTCCTCCTCAATGAATTGATACCTTGATATGGCTAACTAGACACAATTCTGTCAAACTAGGGAGCGAATTTCAAAGTAAAAGTAATGCAAATCTTGACACAATCACTTGGTATCAAAGTCACCTATGCTAGCCCCTACCACCCACAAACAAATGGGCTCTCAACAAGACAATCAAAAGAATGCTTTGCATATATGTAGATCCTTTACATCAACTATGGGATATACAAAAAAAAAGTTCCACCAAAATAAGCCCCTTCAAAGAACTTTACGATCGTGATCCAATATTTACCCTAGAGGTTCCAAACATCCACATCCTACCCAGGTACAAAGAAGCCATCGATTGGTTCAATCACCTCCAACTACTTTAGCCAATCATCTGGTAATCCATACTCAACACAATAGTGCCAGGCAAAAAGCTAGAACACAAGACAAATAGAGCAAAGCTTCAAGAACAACCTCTTCTACCTAGTCCACAAGAAAAACCTATCCAAATCCCTTTTGCACAAATGGCTAGGCCCATGCAGAGTACACCACCCCAGTCAGACGGACACCTATGAGCTACAACATGAATCAAATGAAAAGAGAACCTTTGCCCATGTGTTTCCACATGAAACTCTTCCTGGTTTCTTAAGAGGCGGGAGGTGTGGCGTGAGGGTGTATCTAATATCAAATATGCTCCATGCATAGGGCATCCAATGTAAACACACCTCCATAAGTAGTTCCAATTGCCACTTGTAATCTGAGCAGTTCAAGTACCCAGGACCTTGCATTTGCAAGGGGATGGAATAGAAATATTGGATCTTGAGAGTGCTCTCAACAGAAGCAAGAACAGAAGAGGGAGAGAGAGAAACAGAGAGCCACACAAGTTTTGGTGGGTGCAGAACACCCTGATCTTCTTTTTCATTCATTTATATATGTGTTTGAGTATTGTACATAACCGGGGTAAAGCACAGTGACCTTTAACCCCCACAACCTCCCACTTAAAGGACAATGTGCCTTTAAGGGAGAACAACCAATGAGCATACTATCCAATGCCCATCAATACATGACAATACTCAAACCCCTGACTAGGTAGACTCTTCGTCAAGATATCTGCAGGGTTATCAACTATATGAACCTTGGCAAGCTCTATGCGCTTGTCCTCAAGTACCTCCCTGATGAAATGGTACCTGACCTCAATGTGATTGGTCTTTGCATGAAAGACCGGATTCCGTGCTAACTGAATAGCACTCATGGAATCACTATGCAATGTCGGTACACCTGTATGAATCCCCAAATCTCCCACTAGCCGATCAAGCCATATAGCCTCCCTGCAACCCTTTGTGGCTGCAACATACTCAGCCTCTGTGGTAGACAAAGCAACGCACTTCTATGTGCAAGACATCCATGACACTGCACCACCTGCAAAGGTGAACACATAACCAGAAGTGGATCTCCTACTATCCACATGCCTTGCATAGTCTGAATCTATGTACCCAAGTATACGCATGTCTCCTCTACCAAAGCAGATGCACATCTCCTTGGTATCCTTCATGTACCTCATGATGCACTTAACTGCCTCCCAATGCCTCTTTCCTGGATTAGCCATATACCGGCTAACAACTCCCACTACAAATGCAATGTCTGGTCTAGTCGCTATCATAGCATACATAAGACTCCCAACTGTTGATGCATAAGGAACCTTGGCCATCGTGGCCCTTTCCTCATCATATTTGGGACTGTCTGTATGACTTAGTTTCACATATGAAGGCAATGGAGTACTCACTGCCTTCCCCCCCTCGATATTGAAACGCTGCAATACTTTTGTAACATACTCTTTTTGTGAAAGCCAAAGGAGTTTCCTACTCCGATCACGAGTGATGTGCATACCAAGAATATGACTTGCAAGTCCCAAATCCTTCATATCAAAGGCCTCATGCAACTAGCTCATAAGTATTCTTGTTAGCCAATAGCATATCATCCACATATAGTGCCAAGATTATCAGGCTATTATCCTTAGCCCTTTTAGTATAGAGGCAGTGATAAATTTCACTCATAAAACCCTAGGACCAAATGAAAGCATCAAACTTCTAATACCATTCTCTAGGCGCTTGCTTAAGACCATAGAGACTCTTCTTCAGTTTGCAAACTAAATGCTCTTTGCCCTTTTCTTCAAAGCCTTCCGGCTGCACCATGTAAATTTCCTCATGCAAATCCCCATGCAAGAAAGCTGTCTTGACATCCATCTACATAAGCTCCATATCCTCTGATGCCACTAGTCTAAGCATGCATCTAAGTGTGGTCATCTTCACAACCGGAGAGAATATCTCATCAAAGTCCACACCCTTCTCTTGGTTGAACCCTTTAGCGACCAAACGGGCCTTGTACCTAGGCACATCATCACCTATGACCTTCATTTTGTAGACCCATTTACATGGCAATGCTTTCTTTCCATGTGGCAAAGAAACCAAGTCCCAAGTCTTATTCTTCATAAGTGAACTCATCTCTACTTGCATAGCATTCTCCCACTTGCATTGATCCTCGTGCATCATAGCCTCTTTGTAGCAAGAAGGCTCCCTGCATTCAGTAAGCATCACATAGTCTACCCCTGGAACAAACCTATTTGGCGGTCTAGACACTCTAGATGATCTTCTCAAGGGCATTTCAGCTTGCTATCCCACCTGCATATCAGCCACATTTGGCTCATCATTTCCACCAATAGATGATCCATCATCTACCCTTGATTGTATACCTGTGGGAGTACTTGGTGGTACCATTTCTTGCACATTTGGTGCATGGACAACTTGCTCTCTATCAACATATGCAGGTGGATTCACATCCTGGAAAGTGATTCTCCTCATTTCCACATCCCTCATGGGTGCCTTATGTATCTTCTTCTCATTTAAGACTACATCATGGCTGCGTATGATCTTTGCTTTTGGATCCTAGAGACGATAGCCCCTCTCTCCACTTTTACCATAACCCAAGATGCATTTCCTAGACTCAGGATCTAGCTTCTTTCGAAGCTCTTTTGGCACATGTGCATATGCCTCACACCCAAATATACGCAAATGAGAGTAAGAGGGCTTCTTGCCACTCCATGCCTCTTCAGGAATACCACCATCCAAACTCTTACTAGGTGATCTATTGATCACATGCACTGCAGTCTTCATTGCCTCAGCCCAAAAACCACCAGAAAGGCTTGCATTGGAAAGCATGCATTGCATCCTTTCTTGAATGGTACGGTTCATCTTTTCTGCAATTGGATTTTACTCTGGAGTACGAGCGGATGTGAGCTCCCTCTTAATCCCACGTGTATCACAAAAATGCTGAAAGTCATGAGAGAAATACTCTCCACCATTGTCAGTCTGCAGGCATTTAAGCGTTCTACCTGACTGATTCTCAACCAAGGCCAGCCATTTCTGAAATACCTAGAACACATCACTCTTCTGAGCTATAGCATAAGCCCACACTTTCCTAGTTGCATCATCAATGAATGTCACATAGTATTCAGTCCCGCCTAATGACCATGTAGGCATGGGACCACATACGTCTGAATGCATTAAATCAAGCTTTTCAAACTCTTTCTTTCCCCTTCTTTTATGGGCTGATTTAGTCTGCTTCCCATAGAGACAGTGCTCACAAAATTCAAAATCAGAGAAACTCAAATGCGGTACATAACCCAAATGGCATAAGAGTTTCATTCCATTCTAGCTCATGTGCCCCAACCTGCAATGCCACAAAGAAGTGCTTGGCTGCTCGGTTATTGCAACAACATGATCAAATACCCCTGATACATGTAAGGGATACAGAGTCCCACACTTGGCACCCCTGGCCAAAAGCATAGAGCCCTTCTGAATTTTCCAACTCTAAAAGCCAAAAGTGGTGTGAAAACCAGCATCATCTAGCTGACCCATTGAAATAAGACTCTTGGTCAACTTAGGCACATGTCTCACATGTTTTAAAATAAATGCAGACCCATTTGCAAAAGAAAACTTTATGTCACCTATTCCCACTATGTCACATGCATAGTCATTTCCAAGATGCACACAACCTGTCTTTCCGCTGTCATAAGTGGAGAACCATTCCCTATGGGGAGTAACATGGAATGAAGCACCAGAATCCAAAATCCAATCCTGGGAATATGCATCATCTGAAGTGGTAAGAAACTCTGCAGATAAACTAGACATGAAGAGGACGTCATTGTCACTATCATGTGTGACTGCATTGATCTCCTCGATCTTCACTTTTCCTTTGTCCTCCCTTGGACTCTTTTTCTTTTGATTTGCACCCCAATTTGCATTCTTTTTCTTATCCTTTTGCTCTCTTTTCAGCTTGTAGCAATCCTTTTTGATATGGCCCTTCTTGCCACAGTGGTAACACTCAATGTTCTGTGCCCTGGATTTGCTACGAGACTTCGCTCTTTCTTGGGACTTCCCCTTGAACTGTGATCTGCCCCTTTGCACATTTAAGGCTGCATCCTGCTTGTTACTGTCCATAGACTTCCGTCTAATCTCCTCGGCCAACAAGCTACCCACAACGTTATCAAATTTCAGTACTCCACTAGGTGCAGAGTTACTGATAGTTGTACGGAAGGTATCCCATGAGGATGGCAATGAACATAAGAGAAATATTGCCTTAGTCTCCGCATCAAAATTCATCTTCTGAGCCTGAAGCTGGCTAAAAATAATATTGAATTCATTCAAGTGAGAAGCAATGGAGACCCCTTCCTTCATCTGCAGCTCAAACAACCTCTTCATGAGGTAAACTTTATTTCCTTTTCATAAGTGGCACACAGTTTCTTCCACAAATCTTCCGTAGTCTGCTCATTTACTACTGTGAAATAAACTGACTCTGCAAGATGAAGTCTAATAGTAGATTTTGCTAATGCATCCAACTCATTCCAATCATCCTCAGACATATTTGCAGGCTTAGCTTCAATCCCTGCCAAGGTTTTAATCTGCTTCTTTTGAATAAGCACATCCCTTATCTGTTCTTTCCACAAAGAAAAGTTTGTCCCATCAAACTTTTTAATGCTAAAAAACTCCTTTTCAGACATGGAAGAGGATGCCATGATGTAAATGAAGCAAAAATCCCAAATGCTAGTGCCTACAAGAGAGAATCACACCAAATACCAGGTGCACCCAAATGTGTATGCCACAATAGAGTGAAATATCACCAAAACTCATGTCTCAAAGCATCTGACTCATGTGCATATACTATGCATCCATATGAGCAAATCTGGCCCAAAAGAAAATGCCAACTGCAATGGCAATCCAAAATGCCAATAAGTGCCAAATGACTCAAGCATAAACACCGTCCACTAGCATATGCATTAATAATATCTCATCCAAGAGAGCATAGCACTGTCAGTGCATCACCTGCAATGTGTCAAAGCTGTCCCTCAGCATAAAATAGCATCCATGTGCAAAGCGTCCATAAAAATAGCATCCCACAAGGCAATTTGGGCCTATCAGCACATCCAATAAGGACCACAATGCATCCAAATGGCCTATAAATCATCCACTACAACCCAATGCACACCAGGAATGAGCACACACTGCTCAAACTACAACCAGAGTGATCTGCATAAGGTATGCTCAAGAAATCATAGTCCCACGGTAATGACCGCTACTGAAAATAGAACTTGAGATGCCTCGAAACATGGGTGCCATTGCATAATCGGACTCAGCAAGAAAATATGCAAATATCTCTCTTCTGCCGGAACTCCAAAATCCCAACCGATGAGTGAGAAATGGGAGTCAACACTTATCCACTGCCATGTGGCATAAATCTAAGGTTTCAAAACCTTAGAATGAAAAATGCACGACAGAGAGATGAAATCAAATACACAGAGATCTATAACTCTGAAAATCCTCCACCGAATCGCGTAAGAACTGATAGGTAGTGGTTTTTGTGCATCCGGAACGCAATGGGACGGACGGTTTTGGAAACCGTAGTCTCAATCACTGGGTCCAACACACAGACTGAAAAACGTTTTTGGAAATATAGCTGTTTGTAAACTCCACCGGAGTGCGAATGATGAGCAACATAAAAGTTTTAGAATCTCCTGAGTCCACCGGAACTGACAGATCTGCAAATGGTTGCTCCAAACTTGAGTTCCAACACCCGGGTAGAAAAACGCAGAAACTGAGGCCTTGGATGGCACCCAGATACACCCATTACAGGTTTTCACAGGTATTTGGTCTGACACGGTTCACACTTTGATAGCCATATGGGCTAGCATGCAGGGCCCTTCACGGGCAGCCTCTTCTAGAAGGACTATATTTCTTTGAGTTTGAAGAGGTTCTCCCTTTTTCTCGGAGGTTTCTACCAGATTGAGATGGCACTATCAGCCTCAATCCTTTCTTTGTGGCTCTTAAGCTTTTCGTGCATTGCATGATGTATGCCGTATGGAGCTTGCTCTAACGGTTTTTTCTTTAATACTTAATAGAAGTCTGTTTTTGTATTTTTAAAAAAAAAACGCAAAAACTGACACAGTGAGTAAGAAATCCAATGAAATGATCCCAAATTCAAGAATGAAGGTGTTTCCAAGCTCCTAAAGTGAAGTGGACACCAAAAGCAAGCAATAGTCGCCTCTACAAGTCAATACGGAGTCTCTGTCATCGAACGGAACAGGGAAAAGCCCAAAAAACGACTTTTTCTTTGAAAACACTTAACAAGCTCTCAAAACCACTTCGCAAAACCAAAGTGACTTTTCCAAAGGTTCCTCCAAGGTCTCTATGCACTCGGATGCAAGTAGCACTACAAGGCATAGGCCATTTTCCGACGGAAATACCGACGCTTTTTACATTAAAATTTTTTTTTTTCACGGGCGCAAAGGTCGCTATAAAAGTCGTTAAAATCGTCGAAAAAGGAGCGTCGCTATAAACCGTCGCTATATAGCGACGCTGTTAATCGTCGCTATATAGCGACGATGTAAACGTCGCTATATAGCGACGATAAAAACGTCGCTATATAGCGACTCTGTTAATCGTCGCTATATAGCGACACTGGTAAACGTCGCTATATAGCGACGATTAACATAAGGTAAAAAAAATGGTTAGTGGGGCTAAACAGGGCCAAAAGGAAGCTCTGTTTAGCCCCACTAACCATTTTTTTTTTTTTGTAATTACAAAAGAAAGTTTTTTATAACAAAATTTCCCTTGCTTGCAGGGTGATACAAAATTGTTCTTGTGAACGATGAGGAAGAAATGCATATACATATACAACTGTGTTTGAAACAAAATTACCCTGTGAAAGGGCGATACAAAATGGCTCTAACGAGCGGATATGAAAAATGCTACTACCACTACTAATCCGAATCCGAATCCGAATCGTCTTGTTGGGCTGTTCCCTGGTCCTCGGCACCTGCATCTTCTCCCTCGTCCCCGACACCTGCGTCTTCTCCTTCGTCATCGGCACCTGCGTCCGATCCTTGCCCCTGTTGATCACTCGTCTCTGATGATGGGACGCTTGAGCTTTGACCCTGAGAGTGAACCATATAAATCGAAAATTAGATTGGAACTTAAATTAAAAAGTGAGATTATAGGCAGGAGTAAACTTATACCATGCGAGCAGCCACCTCAGCCCAATCGACTGTCGCTCCCATTGCCTCTTGCTCAATGAACCACGGCTTGGTTCCTATCCGAAATGCGCGCCGCGTCTCTGCATCCGTAGGAAGACGACCCATCGCAGCTTGCTGTGGATCCAATTTACGAGAGTTAGAGTTAGCTAAAGTGCATGTAATATGTAAGTAAAACAAATAGAACAATACATTAAATGGAAAGAAGTAAACTTACCACGGTTGCCTCGAACGCATACCGTCCACCTGCACCAAAGTGCGAAGTACCTACGACATCCAGCCGTCTCTTCGCAGCCCTCCTCTGACCCTCGAACATTTCAGGATGGTCCCTATTCTGCTTCTTCAAGAACTTCCAATCAGCTTTGTCTGCCCAGCTGGGTTTAGACAACCCCTTTGTAATGGAAGTACGCATGGTTGATCTGCGATGCTTTAGGACCAAACCCATGCGCTCGAGCATATAACTGTTATTAAACTCCACATTTGGCGGATTAGGAAATCTGAGTTTTAACTCATCGATCACCGCCTGCTTCTTTTGGCCATCTTGATACCGCCAATCGATATTTATGCCGCTCTTGAAGTGATGACTCATCAACCGCCTCATGGCGGCCATCACTGCTTTGCCCTTTTTGTCTTCTATTATCTCTCCGGCAGATGTGATTTGATAGGAGAGATCCCCTGATGAGTAAGGGGGACTGACGGTAGCAGAGTCTGAAGGAGTGGAAGCTGCGCGACCGCGCTTCCGGATCGAGGAGTAGCTGTGGGAGTAGGAGAGGGAAAGGGACCTGACTGATATTGTGTCTCCGGACCAAGTGGAGACCTAAAGGAGCGTGAGTGTGCTGACTCGTCTACATCTCCTGAGTCAGCACAACATGAGCCGCCCATCCTACTCTTCCTTCCCTTGCGGGAGGCATGCGCAGGTGATGATCCCGCGGTCGAAGGGGCGCGAGGGGATGGCTGGGCTGTACGTCCACCCGTCAGTGTAGGGGAAGGAATTGCGGAGGTCCTCTGAGAGAGCAGAGAGAAGAATCTCGCTGCCTCCTCATCGCTCATCTGCGCTACAAACTCGTCGGGAGTCCCAACAAAGCCATGCGCGGCTAGCAAAGGAGTCCCCTGAGGGGTAGTCGCAGTGCTACGTGGAAGAGGGGTCGGACCAGGGGTAGTCACAGTGCTAGGACCGAGAGGAGTCGGACCAGGGGTAGTCCTCGGGGTAGTCGCCTGAGAGGAATCAAAGTCCTCTGGAGCATATAGATCGTGAGCTCTCCTCCTGCGAGGCTGTCCGTACTCGTCGGATGAGCGACGTGATCCCATGTCTAACATAGACACAAACACGAAAACAGAAAACAAATAAACAAACATGAGCATTCTCATAGGCATAGGCATAGGCAAGAAGAAAGAAGAGGGAAAGGAAAGAAGAGGGAAAGGAAAGAGGGAAAGAAGAGGGAAAGATAAGAGGGAAAGAAGATGTAAAGGAAAGAAAAGAATGAGAACGAGGAAATAGAGAATGAGAGAAAGGGAAAGAGATGAGGGAAAATAGAGAATGAGAGAAGGGGGAAATAGAGTGGGAAATAGAGAATGAGCTTATGCAGAAATAGAGAATGAGCTTATGCTTCTCTCATTCTCTATTTCCGCATAAGCTCACGCATGTGCATGAGCTTATGCGGAAACTTAAGCATAAGCTCATGCACATGCATGAGCATAAGCATGAGAAGGATGAGTTTCCGCATGCTTATGCTCATGCGGAAAAAGAGAAGGAGCTTATGCAGAAAAAGAGAAGGAGAGAAGCATCTCTCATTCTCTATTTCCGCATAAGCTCCTTCTCTTTTTCCGCATGAGCTTATGCTTATGCTCATGGGTGAGCATGAGCTTATGCTCATGTTTCCGCATATGCGAAAATAGAGGAGGAGAGAAGCATAAGCTTCTCTCATTCTCTATTTCCGCATATGCTCACGCAAAAGAGAGAAAGAGCTTATGCGGAAAGAAAGAAAGAGCTTATGCGGAAAAAGAGAATGAGATACGCATATGCTTCTCTCATTCTCTATTTCCGCATAAGCTCCTGCGGAAACTTCCGCATAAGCTCATGCTCATGAATAAGCATAAGCTCATGCTTATGCTCATGCGGAAATAGAGAAGGAGCTTATGCGGAATGAGAGAAGGAGCTTATGCGGAATAAGAGAAGGAGCTCATGCGGAAACTTGCGGAAACTTGCATGCGGAATAAGAGAAGGAGCTTATGCGGAAAAAGAGAATGAGAGAAGCATATGCTTCTCTCATTCTCTATTTCCGCATAAGCTCTTGCGGAAACTTACGCATAAGCTCATGGACATGAATGAGCATAAGCATGAGCTTATGCTTATGCTCATGCATAAGCATAAGCATAAGCTCATGCTCATGCTCATGCGGAAAAAGAAAAGGAGCTTATGCGGAAAGAGAGAAGGAGCACTTGCGGAAACTTGCGGATAAGCTCTTGCGGAAACTTGCGGATAGCTTATGCTTATGCTTATGCTTATGCTTGCGGAAACTTGCGGAAACTTGCGGAAACTCATGCTTATGCTCATGCGGAAATAGAGAAGGAGCATAAGCATGAGCATAAGCATAAGCATAAGCATAAGCATGAATGAGCATAAGCATGAGCTTATGCTTATGCTTATGCATAAGCATAAGCATAAGCTCATGCATAAGCTCATGCTTATGCTCATGCGGAAACTTGCGAAGGAGCTTATGCGGAATGAGAGAAGGAGCTTATGCGCAAAAAGAGAAGGAGCTTATGCGGAAAAAGAGAAGGAGCACTTGCGGAAACTTGCGCATAACCTCTTGCGGAAACTTGCGCATAAGCTCATGACAAGCTCCTTCTCTCATTCCGCATAAGCTCCTTCTCTATTTCCGCATGAGCATAAGCATGAGCTTATGCTTATGCTTATGCATAAGCATAAGCATGAGCTTATGCTTATGCTTATGCATAAGCATAAGCATGAGCTCATGCTTATGCTCATGCGGAAATAGAGAAGGAGCTTATGCGGAATGAGAGAAGGAGCTTATGCGGAAAAAGAGAAGGAGCTCATGCGGAAACTTGCGGAAACTTGCATGCGGAATAAGAGAAGGAGCTTATGCGAAAAAAGAGAATGAGAGAAGCATATGCTTCTCTCATTCTCTATTTCCGCATAAGCTCTTGCGGAAACTTACGCATTAGCTCATGGACATGAATGAGCATAAGCATGAGCTTATGCTTATGCTCATGCATAAGCATAAGCATAAGCTCATGCTCATGCTCATGCGGAAAAAGAGAAGGAGCTTATGCGGAAAGAGAGAAGGAGCACTTGCGGAAACTTGCGCATAAGCTCTTGCGGAAACTTGCGCATAAGCTCATGACAAGCTCCTTCTCTCATTCCGCATAAGCTCCTTCTCTATTTCCGCATGAGCTCCTGCATGAGCTTATGCTTATGCTTATGCATAAGCATAAGCATAAGCATAAGCATAAGCTCATGCTTATGCTCATGCGGAAATAGAGAAGGAGCTTATGCGGAATGAGAGAAGGAGCTTATGCGGAAAAAGAGAATGAGAGAAGCATATGCTTCTCTCATTCTCTATTTCCGCATAAGCTCTTGCGGAAACTTACGCATAAGCTCATGCGGAAGAATGAGCATAAGCATGAGCTTATGCTTATGCTTATGCATAAGCATAAGCATAAGCTCATGCTTATGCTCATGCGGAAAAAGAGAGGGAGCTTATGCGGAAAAAGAGAAGGAGCACTTGCGGAAACTTGCGGATAAGCTCTTGCGGAAACTTACGCATAAGCTCATGCTCATGAATGAGCATAAGCATGAGCTTATGCTTATGCTTATGCATAAGCATAAGCATAAGCTCATGCTTATGCTCATGCGGAAAAAGAGAGGGAGCTTATGCGGAATGAGAGAAGGAGCACTTGCGGAAACTTGCGGATAAGCTCTTGCGGAAACTTACGCATAAGCTCATGCTCATGAATGAGCATAAGCATGAGCTTATGCTTATGCTTATGCATAAGCATAAGCATAAGCATAAGCATAAGCTCATGCTTATGCTCATGCGGAAATAGAGAAGGAGCTTATGCGGAATGAGAGAAGGAGCTTATGCGGAAAAAGAGAATGAGAGAAGCATATGCTTCTCTCATTCTCTATTTCCGCATAAGCTCTTGCGGAAACTTACGCATAAGCTCATGCTCATGAATGAGCATAAGCATGAGCTTATGCTTATGCTTATGCATAAGCATAAGCATAAGCATAAGCATAAGCATAAGCTCATGCTTATGCTCATGCAGAAATAGAGAAGGAGCTTATGCGGAATGAGAGAAGGAGCTTATGCGGAAAAAGAGAATGAGAGAAGCATATGCTTCTCTCATTCTCTATTTCCGCATAAGCTCTTGCGGAAACTTACGCATAAGCTCATGCTCATGAATGAGCATAAGCATGAGCTTATGCTTATGCTTATGCATAAGCATAAGCATAAGCATAAGCTCATGCTTATGCTCATGCGGAAATAGAGAAGGAGCTTATGCGGAATGAGAGAAGGAGCTTATGCGGAAAAAGAGAATGAGAGAAGCGTATGCTTCTCTCATTCTCTATTTCCGCATAAGCTCTTGCGGAAACTTACGCATAAGCTCATGCTCATGAATGAGCATAAGCTCATGCTTATGCTCATGCGGAAATAGAGGAGGAGCTTATGCGGAATGAGAGAAGCATAAGCATAAGAGAATAAGAGGGATGCGGAAATAGAGAATAAGGGGGAAAGGAAAGAGAGAAGGGAAAAGAGAGAGGGGGAAAGAGAGAATAAGAGAAGAGGGAAAAAAGAGAAGGGGGAAAATGAGAAAAAGAGAAGGGGGAAGAGAGGGTTCCTACGCCCATCACTGCAGCTAGCGCTTAAGGCGCTAGCTGCAGGCAAATGCAAATAACAAAAAGCTTAAATGGAAAGAAGAGGAAGCACTTACCTGTAAAAGTATGTCCCGCTCGGTGTAGTGGACTGGGCCCACAAAAGAGAGACTATGTCCCGCTCGGTGTAGTGGACTGGCCCTACAAAAGAGAGAAAACAACCCATTTTTTCAAATAAGATGTTAGTGGAAAGAGGAGATCACAAAAGCAACTTCTTGAAAAGAGACAAGGAAAGAGAAGATTGAGGAGACAAGGAAAGGAGGAGATTGAGGAGAAGAGAAGGAAGAGAAGGAAGAGAAATACAGAAAGAAGAGGTGAGTTTCTTTCTTTCTTTCTTGAAATTTCGTTTTTTGTTTGAATCCTTTCTAATCAAGCATGAAAACTAGTTTAAAACTTTAGCAATACAAGTAGAAACACTCACAAAACCAAAGCTAACAAACAAACAACCTACATTGTTGAAAAAAACTCACCTTTTGAAGAACTTTCTTTCTGGAAACCAAAGAGGGAAAAAGGAGAGAGAGGGTGCACAAGAGGTAGGAGGAGGGTGAGGAGTGGGAAATAGGGTAGGAGGTTGCTTGGAATAGATGGGAGGTCAGTGAAAATAGGTGGGAGGAGATTTTGGAGAGCTTAGTTTAGAGATTAGGAAAGCTTTGAGCAAAACGCCGCGGGTTTCGCCGTTTCGGGTTTTAACCCACAGCGTCGCTATATAGCGACGCTTATTCGTCGCTATATAGCGACGTTTTTAATTGAAAACGTCGCTATATAGCGACGCTTTCAATTAAAAACGTCGCTATATAGCGACGGAACAGAGCGTCGCTATATAGCGACGCTTACTGTTTGTTTTTTAATGAGGCCTCTTGTGACTCAAACATGCTATGCCTATAATTGTCAATATCTCCTCTTACTACATAGCCTTACTATATAGGATTTTTTGTTTCAATCCTTACTATATAGCGATGTCATTCTTTTTATATAGCCTCAAGAGAAGCTCAAATTAAACATGCTATGCTCATAATTGTGTACATCTCCTCTTCATGCTTATGTTTTGGTTTTATAAGTGTAGATGGAAGGGACGAGTGGAAGCTCATCCGATGATGCGCCAACGCCCGGGAGCACGAAGTGGCTTACGGAGAGGTTATATTGTCATTGCACTCATTGCAAGCGAGAAGTACGACATCAACGTCGTATTATCATGCGCCACTTGCGGATGTATGGGGAGGAGCCGGAACCAGTACCCCCCGTTGGTGTTGCACATGTTGATGGATCATCGGTAAGTCAAAGCTATTTAAGTTCGCAATCTTATTGTATACCCGGAATTAGAAGATCTTCTATTTACACGAATGAGCTTATGACAGGATGACGAGGGTGACGAGGGTACACATATACCTTCTCACTTTCAACAAGACTATAGTCTCCCAGATGACAACGAGGGTATGGTCGACATGATGGATTCCATTTTTAGGGGCAATACATCCCACGTACACGTGATGTCAGAGTCTGAGGTGAAAATGCGAGAGTTGCAATCAACACAATTGTACGAGGGTGCCAGGATGTCTAAACTACGTGCTTGTCTCTCAATCTTGAATCTACAAGTACAGTATGGGTGGTCGGATACAAGTGTCTCGGCCTTAATGAGGTTAGCCCTTGCATTAATTTGATTGACTCATTATTTGGATATTGTTTGTTTTGAGAATCATCATTTGGATAGTGTCTTTGTCATAGGTTGCTCCAAAAGATGTTGCCTGCACTAAATACCATGCCCGCATCAAGAGATGAAGCGAAAAAGATGCTAACAATGGTGGGTATGGATTATGATACCATCCATGCTTGCCGTAATGATTGTATTCTCTTTCGTCGTGAGCATGGAGATTTGGCTAGTTGTCCAAAGTGTGGGGAACAACGATATAGAGATGACTTGCAGGGTGAGAGGATACCGGTAAAGGTCTTAAGACACTTTCCCATCATTGCAAGAATACAACACATGTTTCGATGCAAATCCATAGCGGAGTTGATGACATGGCATGCATCTCATCGGTCCACTGATCACACATTGAGGATTCCCGCAGATTGTGCGGCTTGGAAGCACATAGATAATCAGTGGCCGGACTTTGCGAGAGAGCCACGCAACTTACATCTTGGGCTAGCCATGGACGGCGTGAATCCTTTCGGGTTACGCTCGACATCTTGGTCGACATGGCCCATAGTCGTGGTGAATTACAATATCCCACCATGGCTAACAATAAAAAAGGGACACCTCATGCTTGCACTACTTGTGCCAGGAAAGTACAAGGCAAGAAACATGGACGTGTACATGGCACCTTTGATAGAGGAGTTACAGATATTATGGAGAGGAGTGCAGGTCTTTGATATTTCCAGAGCTCCTAGGCATACCAATGATATTTCCGTCAGGGGTATCTTGATGTGGACCATGCATGACTACCCAGGATATGGAGAGTGCGCAGGTACGTGGTTATGTCTTTACATGTACAATGAGGGATTATGCTTTTTTTACTCTCTTTTGCACGCATGTCTTGTACTAACATATTCATGCACGCGTGCAGGGCTTGCTACAAGTGGGTACCATGCTTGTCCTGTTTGTGGACCCGCTCTGAAATCGCTTGCACGCTACTCCAAACACATGAGGAAAAATATTTATGAAGGTCATGCTCGATACCTTCCGCTCGACCATCTCGCACGTGGAGGTCAGCTTGATCCACCACCATCATATTTAAAAGCAACTGATTGGATTCAAGCTTGGAGGGAGAATGGAGAGGAACCTCCTCCTGGTATGAAGAGGCTATCGATCTTTCACGAGCTTCCTTATTGGGGTCAGTTACAAATCAATCATCTCTTGGATCCCATGCATATCTTTAAGAATGTGGGGGCTACCATTTGGGCACACTTGGTTGGTTCCAAGGACTCGAGAGGAGTGCGAGAAGACTTGTGTGCTATGAATAGGATGTCTCGTTTGTGGCCCCAAGTGCATGCTTCAGGAAAAGTTGTCCTCCCGAAAGCAACGTGGATCCTCTCTACGAGGGAGGAGGCAGCGATCAAGGCAGACATTGCCTCTTTTCAAACACCGACAGGGTACATGCGTTGCTTGAAAGGAGCATTTTCAAAGGACAATAAGCTTAGTGGCCTCAAGTCCCATGATTGGCACAAGGTCTTACAGGTATTCTAAGTAGAATTAGTGTACCGATAATAGTGATGCATTAGCGTAATTATTATTATGTTATATTGTTGACATGATTTCATTGTTGCTTTGATAGTTCATCCTTCCAATTACAATAAAAGGGTGCTTACAAGAAGATGTTAGAAATGCTATATTCAAGATCTGTGGTATTGTGAGGTATGCTTACTATCAATTCGCATTATCTATTTTCTTCATGGACATGTGAAATAGGTGGATATCTCAAATATCTTACATATGCATGGACATGTGAAATAGGTGGATATCTCAAAAAGAGATCTCTATATCGAGCATCGAGAAGGCTAGGGTGGAATCCATCGAAGCCGTATGCTTGCTTGAGAAGCACTTTCCCTCAAGCATTATGACAACTCAAGTCCACTTGCTTGTGCACATAGTTGATGAGGTGGCTATAGCAGGTACCGTTCATAATCGATGGATGTTTTTTCTCGAGCGGTTTATGAAAACTTTAAAGGGGTTTGTAAGACAAAGAGCAAGACCAGAAGCAAGCATGGCAGAGGGATGGCTTGTGCAAGAGTCATTAGTATATATCACAGAGTTTCTTGCATCCACGGATCCTGATATGCCGCAAGCTTGGCACAACAAGGATGATGATCGCATCATTGGCGAGGTCCCCCAAGGAAAAGGGATTGAAAGAAAGATGAGCGAAGAGCAAATGGAGAAATTCAATAAGTTTTGTATTCTCAATAGCCCTGAGATGCAGAAGTGGATTGAGAGATATGAAGTGGCCAAAGCAGAAAGAATAAATGCAAGGACGAGATTCAGAGTAATGTACAGGCGATCACAACCATATCCACGAGATCTGGCTCTTCTCCCTACTCACATGTCACTTGATTGGCTACAACTAGCTATACGTAAAGCCGAACGTGATGGAGAGACAATAAACGAGCGCGAGCGGGAGTTATCATCTGGATGTATGGTGCATGTAAGTTTCTTATCTCTTGATGTAATTAAGTAATTATTTGTGGCAATATATGCTATAAAATAGGTGCATCTTCATTGTTTTAATGATGCTCTTTTACAGTACAAAAAGTACAGTGCATTATGGTCATATGGACGACATTTTCGCATAGAACGCATCGATTCAAAGAGAGTCACGTATGATTGTGGAGTCATGGCTAACTTCACACAAGATAGCCGAGCAAGTGCTTCGGATACCAATCTTCTCTCCTCACAGTTGGATTATTGTGGAACCATACGCGACATCTATGAAATTGATTTCAGACGATTTACTATTTTCATTCTTGATGTAAAATGGTTTAGAACTACTTACAACGGTCCCCATGCAACTGTGAGAAAAGATGGTAGCGGTCTCTTTGCAATAGACTCCACCAAACATTGGACCGATGAAAGTGATACTTTTGTTCTTCCCGAGCACTGTGAGCAGGTGCATACTAATGATTTAATTAGTCGAAGCTTTCGTTTTTTAAGTCCATTGATATATATATAATTGACGACATTTGGCACGTGATTTTTCATCTTCAATATAGGTGGTTTTTCATCCGGATCGTTCTGATCCAAGATGGTGGTACGTGATCCAAGTTGCACCACGAAGTAAGCAGATTTTTGAAGATCGAGATGTGGATATGGAGATGCCACTACCAAATCCGGATCCAATTGATGAATCTAGCGAAGAAGATGTAGATCACCATATGAGGCAAGAGGAAGATGCGCATAATGACATCGCACGGGAGGAGGATGGAGATCACGATATTGACGAGGAAGACAACAATCGTCAAGATCAATCACCACACTTAAGCTTAATTGAAGAAGATGATCAAATACTTTTAGGTGAACGTACGATGCTAGAGTACGATGATGATATAGGAGATCAACTCGGTATAGAGCTGGAGATAGACTTGCTTGGCGCCTTAGACTTGGCTCAAGATGAAACAGTTGATGTAAATGCTCTTATTTAATTTGATTTTTCTCATCTCCAACTTGGACGTGAATATATGAGCTTCAAAGGCTTGATGTACATGCTCTCATTTTTTATTTCTCTATGAGCTCAAACATGTATGAAAATTTAAAAAATTTTGTCATTGGAAGAAAATAAATTTTAAGGCTTAAAAAAAAAAAAAAACCTCTCTGTAAAACGTCGCTATAATATAGTCTCAGTGTCGCTATATAGCGACCTTTAAAAGTCGCTATATAGCGACTTTTACTAAAGTCGCTATATAGCGACCTTTCAAAGTCGCTATATAGCGACCATTACTAACGTCGCTATATAGCGACGCTTATTAAAAGTCGCTATATAGCGACGATTTACGACACCCGATTTTTATACCGACGATTAACGCTAAGCGGGCGCTAATCGTCGGTACGTAAACGTCGCAATAGGATGCGTGTGTAGTAGTGTAGAGTCACCCACAAAGCTTCCCACAGAGCTGCTGAGCTTCAAACATTCACGCACGCTCAGCTAGATCACCCGAGCTCTGATACCAGTTGAGAGTGCTCTCAACGGAAGCAAGAACGGAAGAGGGAGAGAGAGAAACAGAGAGCCACACAAGTTTTGGTGGGTGCAGAACACCCTAATCTTCTTTTTCATTCATTTATATATGTGTTTGAGTATTGTACATAACCGGGGTAAAGGCACAGTGACCTTTAACCCCCACAGATCTCTTATACGCATTCACATTATCTCTGTCTTTCTGTTTGGGAAGCACATCATAGTATAATAATTGCAATCATAAATGGTTTAAAACATGAGGATGATCTGCTTTATTAGTACTCGCTCCTAAAACCTCATGTGCTTTCTCTTATCCATCCAAAAGCACATACTTTGAGAGCCTCAAAGTAAGCACTTACTTATTTTTAACTTTTTCTTTTACTTTAATATACTCTACTTCTTTTCTCACAAAAAAAAGTGCTTACTTTACCATTATACTAGGCGGTAGCACCCATGTGCATGTGTGCACTCTTGTTAGCACTAGTTTCTTAAAAGCAGTGCTATAGGACAATTGCAATTACTTCCAGATAAGTGCAAAGTTGTGGGAAGGCTTGCTTTTTTGGAGTCGCGACGCTTTACTTCCTTCCGTGAATTTGAAGGCTTACCTTCCCCAAATCAGAGCTCCGTGAGAGGTTGTAGGAGGAAGGTCTCCGTTAATGATAAGAAGAGAAGCTTCCACAAATACAGCTAGAAGCTCACGTAACGTCATGGGAGGGGGAAAATGCGGCCAAGCAAGCCAGCAAACGAGAGAAAGAGATCCACAGACAGACACAATTAGAAACCAAGCATGAAAACATAGAGGATTGAGCATCGACTGGTTAATTAGCTTTAGCTGCTGCGAATGCCCTCGCAAGAACAACGAGCAAGTAATTTGTAGAAGGCACGATTTTGTAAGTAGTGACAGCAGGTGTACTTAATGTTTTTGAGGTTTTTGTATTGTTTTGAGGATGCTATATGAAGCACTTTGCCTTTTATCTGAGCGATGAGGGATTTCTGTAGAGTTTCAGCACATACGTTGGAGACGGGTTCACGTGTACAAGTTCTGCTAGAACGATACGCTTGACCATGGATGTTGAACAACACAGAGATGCCAACGTCTAGCCCAGAACGAGAATAACCAGAAGAAGCAAGAGTTGAAGATCGAACCAATCAATTCATTTTCATTGGCACGGCTATTTGGATTTCTCTATGCATCGTAGAGTCTCCAGCATCTCTAGACGGGCGTGCAAGGTACTCCGAGTACGTATATCTTCTGCCAAGGCTAATTTCAAAGCTGATGGCTTAGGTGAGATATCTCGTGAAGGAAGCGCTAAACTTGGAAGTTCCATTTCGATGGATTTCGTCCACCACGGTCGGTGTTTTTAGAGAGGTTCGTAAGCTTTGTAGGCATGGCTTCTCTGGGTTTCGACCTTTGGGTGCTTCTTGCTGCCTTTTGTGAGCAGGTTTGCTGATTGGGAGTCGGATATTCGTAAGCTTATGCATTTGTGGATCGCTCCTTGGCAACAATTTTCTCTGCGAACACCAGCACCTGTAGATGGGAAACCCACACCCAGTTTCCTTGACAGTGTTCTACATGGAAAAGCAGATGTCGAAAAAGCTCCAATTTGATCTCACAGTACCAATTCCCTATGTGTTTTTAGTGGCTGTTGGAGCAATCATCAAGCTCAAACTAAGGGAATTTGGAAGAGCGTAAAAGCTGACGACAGGAGGGGATACTTGGGAGCAGCTTCCCTCTACGTACGCTGCCCAAGGTGCTGGAAATCATTGGGCAGCAACTCCTCCTTGCTTCCAGTGCAACCAAGATTAGTTTGGCCTGGCAAACCCAAATCACGCCCTCACAAATCACTTCTTGGCAAGCAAAAAGCTTTGCTGAAGCAAGCAAAGGACTTGCGAATCAAATTCGCAGCTCCATGAACTGCCACTTGTGGCCAGCGAGAAACTTCTAGGAACTGAAATTGGCAACTTTTTAGGGTAATGGGATGATCCTTATGAATGGTTCGTGCTCTCGCCTCCAGTTTCCACTCAATTTCGAGACCATGTTTTCATCCGTTGCTGCGGAGTGGTAGTAGTTGACGAGTGAAGGCCACCCTTTATTAGTGGCGGTGGCTTATGCATCAGAGCGCTGAGCCAAGCTTCCCGGTCATAGGCTCTCCTTTCTTCCCCAGGTCATACTTCCTGGCGACCTTGCTTTGTTTGCTTCTGCTTCTCGTTCCTGGCTCGAGAAACTATTTTAATTTCATTTGTGAGACTTATCTAGGCACTAATATTCTTACCGTTAATATTCTTAGCTTATCTCGGCACACAGGGAAGAGACCATTCCCTTGATTATAACTTGTTAGGGAAGGAATTATATATATAATCTATAATAATTATATATTTTTTATTTATCATATAAATATTTTCAATTGCTCGTCCATTCAAAATTTTTTATTTTCAATTTGAATTCTTACAACATTCCTCTCTTTTAATGCATGTTATCGATGCGAGGGAGCACGAAATCCAAGATGGATGCAAGTTTAAAGAATAACAACACCATTATTCATATGGTTGTAATCCATATGACAATATTGTATAGACTTTAACGAGCATCAATTATTGTATCACCTTATTCATGTATTTGTTGAACTTCAGCTTCCAACATATGAACATCACAAAATCAATAACAAATCATTTGTAGAGAGCATCGGGTCCTAACGGACCCTGTGTCGCGTCTCATGTCCACCATTTTACTCATACTAGGATTCAGGTTCACTTTCGAGTCAGTAGTTACGTGCTCCACAATTAAATAGCTGCCTGCCCTGCAAAACTAGTTGGGGTTTAAGGAGATTTTCCAACAAGGTCGAGTGACGTGAAATATGTTGAATTTCCTAATTGGTCCAGTAGATCTTCGACCTGAGGAAGGGGGAATACATTGTGCTGAGTCACCGCATTTAGGGAGTGGAAATCAATGCAAAATTGAAGGTTACCAGATGTTTTCTGTGCTAGGTGCGGTTCAAAATCCTAGGATTCCTTAAAAGGATGGATCACTTGTTTGTATAGCATATCTTTCAGAGACAAATTGATGGACTTGATTTGTTTGGGAGATCATTGGTGACTAAGTACCAACCTAATGGGACAACAATCTCTAGTGTGGATTGAATGTGCGATAGGTGCAATGGCGCGTGAAGGCAACCGTGGGTCTACAATTACATCAGGGAATTGGGCTAATAGTGCTTTGATTTGTTAGGCGCGAGTAGCTGGAGGACTATGTGCGGTTGTTTGGATACTAATTGTGATTGTTATATGCAGAAAGAAAATTTTGACCATGTAATGTTGGGGTGGTTTCAAAGTGCAATGATTTGTGTGTCTTATACGCTTGTAGATGATCTCCGAAAAGGACTTCAAAGTGCAGTGCATCTTGTGTGAGGAACTTGTGTTTTGAGGCTAGTTTAGAGCTAATGGAGAGAAAGAGCTACTTGAGTTGATGAGAGAAAGTGCGAGGTACCTATGATGTTTGACTAAAGTGGTGATAGATTTTTTACCAGACTGTGTTTACGAATTTTTGATCTCCGCTCGTGATCTGCCTAGTCGTTTCCCTGTATGTCTGCCAAAGATGCTTTTGTGGAATCTGTGAAAGATATCTGGACATTTTGGTGTGTTTCTTGCTTTTTCCTTCTTGGGGGATTTTCGAAAATGCTTGGCGACATAACCATAAAGGTCGTAGTTGAAGCAGCATGGTATGCCTTAGTTGTCTCATGCTGGTAGGAGTTGTCGAGAACTAGGAATTTCGGACATCTATGTCCATGGGTACTGCTAACTCGATCGGCGATGGTTAAAGCATGTGTGGGTGTTTTTGTTGTCGGAGGCTTCGATTCTCAGTGCTATTTGGATTGCGTCGTGTAAAGTGCGAGGAACTTCATTCACGATGCGCCGAGGTATGTTGTATCGGAGGCAAGGACACAGAAAGAAGAGCTTCATTTCCTTTGTCATGTTGGATTCGGCGTGCAACAACAGTTAGTTCATTGGCCCTGCAAAGGGTCTTAGTGAAGGAGTGGATTTTTGGGAGGTGGGTTGGGAAAGTGGGGGGTTTGTGAGTAGTCGGTCAAGTTGACCAGGTTAGTGGGGGACTAGGGTCAAGCCTTAAGTTAATGGTATAGTTAGGAATTTTTGACCCGGTTAGTAACTTTCCTATAAATGAACTTTCTTGTAGCAAGTTTCCTGCTCAAATTTAGCAAGTTTCTTGCCCATTTTTCACTCTATGTGTGTTAAAGGGATGATCATTCTGGTTAATAGGCATACTGGCTATGGCCTCCATCCTAACTCATTCCTCTTCTGCCTCTCCTGCTCCCGCTCCCGCTCCTGCTCCTGCTCCCTCCTCCTCCAACACCACCTCCAACACAGAACCCAGCCCTCCCTCGCATAATTGTAAGTTGTCTTGCACTAACTTTCCTCCACCGATAATCATCCCAATGCTTTGCTTTCTCTCTTTCCAAGCTTAATCCATCACATTCGCCATCATAACTTTCTACAATCCATCGCAAGCATTGCGTGGTTTTGTCAATATTCAATTTGAGCGATAATTGAGAGGGGAGAGGCAGTGGAGAAGGGGGTGAGGTGAGAGGAGGTGGAGGAGGGGGCGGGGTAGAGTAGGTGGGGTGAGGGAGAGGGGGTGGGGTAGAGGAGATGGGGAGAGGGAGAGGGAGAGGGGAGGTAGAGGAAAGGGAGAGGGGGAGGGGAGACAGAGGAGTGGGGGTGAGGGAGGGAGACGTAGGGGAATGGGGTGAGTTGAGGTGGGGAAAGAGGGGGCCTAAGACGAGAGATGGCAGGGGAAGGGGACGGGCTAAGAGAGGTGGGAGAGGGGGGCTAAGGGAGAGGGAAGGGGAGGGGATGAGGGAGGTGCATATCCCTGTGTTGATCTCCTAGTCTCATGATCTCCACATACACTGTCATAGGTATCCGGATGACTTCCTATGTATTCTATCCCAAATATCTAGCCATGTGATAGTTGGATATATAAGAGATCCGATGAGCTGCCTATAGTACCTGTCATTAACTGTAGGCTTTTTTGAAACTTTAGTAAGTTTCAAACTTTGTTCCATGGGAGTGGCTGCAATCTTGCAGTTTGCGAGGCAGTCGATAGAGCGAGCGAGGAAAAGCGAGCGGGCCCAAAAAAGCGAGTGATCTTTTTCACAATTTCCTTATCGAGGTATTCAACATAGCTTTGTGGAAACCACTATTTGGGAAGATTGTCAAAAATAAAACTTATGTTACTATGTGTAACTATACCAATATTGCGAATTATAGTCTACCTTAACTTTCAATTGGAGCCATACTCACATTATGCAACAATAGTATGTGGTTTGAAAGAAATCGAATTTCCACTCCAAAGCGGATTCCATTACTGATACAACAATTCTATTGCATTTGAAATGGGTCTTATTATCAAACTCCTTCAATAATCAAAACAAATGCATTGCTTGATATGTTGAACTTAGTAACGTAAACATCACTTCACCCATATGTGGGGAAAAAAAACTGTCTGTAGACTTCATAGCATGGGATTGCATCAACACTTATGACATTCAATATGGTTCTTCTTATTAAAAGTGTTATCAACCATGAAAGAAAATGTTTAAAAATAGTTCACCCGTATGTTGAAAAACCCAAGTGTCATTTATGACATTCAAAATTGTTCTTGCAACCATCCTGTAGTTCCTAGAGATTTTGCCCATACTTCCAACCCCTTCCCTTCAACCACTAAGAGGTATCTAATAGTTTTATAGAACACTTGAGATATCATCACCTCTCCTAATACAAAACCATTATTACTATTTGTAGAACACTTGAGATATCATCACCTCTTAATACAAGACCATTCTTACTATTTGTAGAACACTTGAGATATCATCACTCCTTCCCTTCAGCCACTAAGAGGTACCTAATACTTTTGTAGAACACTTGAACCATTCTTACTATTTGTAGAACACTTGAGATATCATCACCTTTTAATACAAAACCATTCTTACGGTTTGTATAACACTTGAGATATCATCACCTCTTAATATAAGACCATTCTTAGTATTTGTAGATCGCTTTAGATATCATCGTCTCTTAATACAAGACCATTCTTACTATTTGAGAGATTAATGGATTAAAGGTTTGAAGCTCATAGGAGACGAAGGAAGAGAAAGTCAGTTTCGACATGAGGACAATAAAACTAATTGGAATATTTTGACTTATGTATTATACCTTTTTGAAGACTATGAATTTAAGTCAGTTTCAACATTAGGATGATAAAACTAATTAGAATATTTTGACTTATGTATTATATATTTTTGAAGACTATGAATTTTAATGAGGAGAGGCATGCACACTACTTAGTAAATACACTAGTACTACTACTAGCCTACGACTATTAAGCCTAGTAGCACCAGTGTGATTTTGAGCCTTGTATCAGCCTTTTGATAATTTTCTTTCATCTTTAGTGCAATAGAAATTATTCCTTCTATCAGAAGAATCTTGCCAAATTTATTCAAAGTGATGATTTTGTAGTCTACAGCCACTATCCTCTGACTCTCAAAAATATATTAAATGTGAGCACCCATTTATCTTGTTTGATCAACCCTAGACTATGCTGTGATAGGACATTACTAGAACAAAAAAAAAAAGAATTGATATGGCGATGTTCGGTGTGAAATAACCAAATTAAGGATTTAATAAGAAAGAAAACAATCAGAATCAATAGGCTATTCAATGGCTCAAATCTGCACAGAAATTATAATGTGCCTCCCAACTCTTATGCATTCCAGCTCCTCATGTTTGACAAGAATGCAAACAATAATGAAATCACATTATCTTTAGTTTCAAAGTAAGCAAAGCACCAAAAATAAATGCAAACGTATTGGATGACGAATAAATAGGTATAGATATAGATAGACCTATATATATGCATTCATAGATATAATGATGATTAAAGTTGGACAGTCGTAATAATATTATGTGTACTATCATTGGGATTAGGACTACTATTGGTAATATTGTATGTAGTAGTAGGAGAACTACCATTAAGGAACACTCAAATAAAATTACTAATGGTGGTGATAAAACTACCACTAGTAGTTTGGTAATTACCCATAACATCTACAACAAATATTTGATGGGTAGCTAGTATTAGGTCAAAAGGCCCCAATTGTGCTATAATAATGGACAAAAAAAGGGAGTGCTATAGCATCACCTAAGGGTCACTTTTTATCCATGAAAGAAACAAGTCGGTGCAACCTAGGTCATACAGATCTAGGTCATGTGGAGTGGTTCACGTCTCTTTCCTTGACAAAAAAGTTACACTACCTTTGATAGTAACTACAAAGATTGCTGCCATAGTGCCATAGAGTAGCCCCTAGGTTGCACCATCATCCCTTTTTGCTTTTGAGCCATTAAGTTTGATCCACTGATTTTATGTAGAATTATTCTACTATATGTTCACATGTCCTTAATAGGATCTTGATATAATCCCTTCCATTGTAAGTACTTTTACTTCAAGTTTCACATATTCTTAACAAACCACTAGGCTTCAACACGAATTCATTCTTATGTTTCAAGCCTTAAACTCAAACACCCTTGTAAAAGGGATAATGTATTAAAGCTACATTCAATCCATCAAATCTTTTGAATAACAGTTCTATTGAAAATTCATGTATCATCAATAGGATTTCATCCATTATATGTTCATTTGTCTTTAATAGTATGTCTAAAAATTCATGTATCTTCAATATTATTTCTCTCATGTGTTCCAATATCTTCAAAAGGATACCTTTATTTAATAATGTCCAAACTTGAGCATTGATTTGTATTTATCAAACACAATTTCACTCCACCTATTCTTTAGAATGAAATTTTTTCGCCAAAAGTGGGCCAAATGTAAGGTCTTTCCACATATTCTTAAGAATGAAAATTTTGGCCTTACGTTGGCAAGTCTATGGAATGAGGGTAAGGCCAAAGTCTCTGGTACGGTGCATTTGGTCTTGATTAATTCTTCTTTAGGCTTGAATATTTAATGCATTAACTTCACAACTATTATTTATGCTTGAACTTGTAATGTATTAATTTCATGACTTAGGATTTTATGAAGTTATATCTAACATGTCCCAAATTTAATGAAAATTAATATCCTACATAACACAACAAAGTATCATCATATCCCTTCCCAAAATCAATGCTACCTAGCAACTCTCCTGGCATTTTCACTGCCTTGCATTTGAGTTAGCTATGATGAAGAATGTTGCCTGCCTTTGGAACCTCTTAGAGTTACCGTTAGCATGATCTAATTTCATGTACCCCAAAACTTGAGACTTGGAGATTCCCATATCACACCAGTGGTAGCTATCTTGTCCACTCTCAATGCAAGTAAGAGCTAGGCCCCATAGACCGGTAAAAGAAGTCTTTTTGGAGGTTCAATTTTTTCCCTCCGTCTTCTGCAGGCCCCCTGATGAAATAGGATATATTCATCACCCTACATTTAATGCAAGAATCGACACAACTTTTTTGGACCTGACTATGTAGTTTACATCCCAAAATTGGTGCTAAAATTGCAGATTGGGAGATTCCCATATCACACCAATGGTAGCTGTCTTGTCCACTCTCAACACTAGTAAGAGCCGCGGTCCCCATAGACTCGAAAAAGAAGTCTTTTTGGAGGTTCAATTTGTTGCCTCCGTCTTCTCCGGCCCCATGACGGAATAGGATATATTCACCACCCTACATTTAATGCAAGAATTGACAACTTTTTTTGCTCGGGGGGGTCATTCATCATATGTAACCCTATCACGTGAGTTCAATAGAAGGATTTTTTTTATTCCTAAAATTTACAGAAATAAATATACATAAGGGACTATTTAAAATAGTTTTGGAAAAAATTTACAGATTTGTATAGAAAAGGGGTACATTTTATTAATGAAAAAATTTACAGATAAGGGATTTTAAATATAGGCCTTGAACGCACGTGATATAGAGGGTTTATACATAGTGACCCCCCCGAGTTTTTTTGGACATGACTATGCAGCTTACATCCCAAAATTGGTGCTAAAATTGCATACCGGGCATCTCCATTTGCCGGGAGGTGTCCCCAGCGACCCCTTGGACTTGCTCTATTTGTCTAGTTGTGTCTCTCCACAAAAATCGGAGTAGGGCCTATTTTCCCCATCTAGTAAAACTATATGCATCAATATGTATGTATGTATGTATGTATGTATGTATGTATGCATGCATGCATGCATCCATGTATGTATGTACACACACACACATATGTATGTATGTATGTATGTATGTGTACTAAAACTACTAAAACTATATGCATCAAATAATGTTGTTGATCAATTTTTGGCATACCCCACCAAAATCAAGACCCCCATTGCAAAGAAAGGTAAGGAACACAAGTGCTTGTTCTTATGCTCATGAGACAACAAAATGCATGACATAGGCAACCAATGGGGTCTTACTTTTGATGTTTGTATGTATGTATGTATGTATGTATGTATGTGTGTGTGTGTGTGTGTATATGTATGTATGTATGTATGTATATATATATATATATATATATGTATATGTATATGTTGATGCATATATGTATATATTGATGTATATATTGATGCATACAATTTTGATATATGGAGAAAATGGACATGAAAACCATCTAAATTGGTTCTTGTCGTTCGATTTGATATATGACATGATCCTATTTGGATTTGCAAGTCCAAAGATATGGGGTCCTACTTTTAGGGCCTGAATGCCTAAAATAGGTAGCGCGTTAATGCGCTACCTATTTCATGCATTTAGGTCTCAAAAGTAGGACCCCATTGGCAACACAATGGGGTCCTAGTTTTAAGGCCTAAATGCATGAAATAGATAGCGCATTAACGCGTTGCCTATTTTAGGCATTTAGGCCCTAAAAGTAGTACCCCGTATCTTTGGACTTGCATATCCAAATGGGGTCATGTCATATATCAAATCGAACGGCAAGATCCACTTTAGATGGTTTTCATGTCCATTTTCTCCATCAACTAAAACTATATTCATCAAATAATGTTGTTGATCAATTTTTGGCATACCCCCCCAAAATCAAGACCCCCATTGCAAAGAAAGGTAAAGAACACAAGTGCTTGTTCTTATGCTCATGAGACAACAAAATGCATGACATGGGAAACCAATGGGGTCTTACTTTTGATGTTTGTATGTATGTATGTATGTATATATATGCATGTACATACATACATACATACATATACATATATATATATATATATATATATGTATTTATGTATATGTTGATGCATATATGTATATATTGATGTATATATTGATGCATACAATTTTGATATATGGAGAAAATGGACATGAAAATTATCTAAATTGGCTTTTGCTGTTTGATTTGATATATGACATGACCCCATTTGGATTTGTAAGTCCAAAGATACGGGGTCCTAACTTTAGGGCCTAAATGCCTGAAATAGGCAGCGCGTTAACGCGCTGCCTATTTCATGCATTTAGGCCTCAAAAGTAGGACCCCATTGGCAACACAATGGGGTCCTACTTTTGAGGCCTAAATGCATGAAAGTTGCCAATGGGGTCCTACTTTTGAGGCCTAAATGCATGAAATAGGCAGTGTGTTAACGCGCTGCCTATTTTAGGCATTCAGACCCTAAAAGTAGCACCCCGTATCTTTGGACTTGCATATCCAAATGGGGTCATGTCATATATCAAATCGAACGGCAAGATCCAATTTAGATGGTTTCATGTCCATTTTCTCCATCAACTAAAAATATATTCATCAAATAATGTTGTTGATCAATTTTTGGCATACCCCCCCAAAATCAAGACCCCCATTGCAAAGAAAGGTAAAGAACACAAGTGCTTGTTCTTATGTTCATGAGACAACAAAATGCATGACATGGGAAACCAATGGGGTCTTACTTTTGATGTTTGTATGTATGTATGTATGTATATATATGCATGTACATACATACATACATACATATATATATATATATATATGTATGTATGTATATGTTGATGCATATATGTATATATTGATGTATATGTTGATGCATACAATTTTGATATATGGAGAAAATGGACATGAAAATCATCTAAATTGGCTCTTGCCGTTTGATTTGATATATGACATGACCCCATTTGGATTTGTAAGTCCAAAGATACGGGGTCCTACTTTTAGGGCCTGAATGCCTAAAATAGGGAGCGCGTTGACGCGCTCCCTATTTTAGGCATTCAGGCCCTAAAAGTAGCACCCCATATCTTTGGACTTGCATATCCGAATGGGGTCATGTCATATATCAAATCGAATGGAAAGATCCAATTTAGATGGTTTTCATGTCCATTTTCTCCATCAACTAAAACTATATTCATCAAATAATGTTGTTTATCAATTTTTGGCATACCCCCCCCAAAATCAAGACCCCCATTGCAAAGAAAGGTAAGGAACACAAGTGCTTGTTCTTATGCTCATGAGACAACAAAATGCATGAAATAGGTAACCAACGGGGTCCTAATTTTGCTGTATGTATGTAAATTTTGATATATGGAGAAAATGGACATGAAAATCATAAATTGGCTCTTGCCGTTTGATTTGATATATGACATGACCCCATTTGGATTTGTAAGTCCAAAAATACAGGGTCCTACTTTTAAGGCCTGAATGCCTGAAATAGGCAGCGCGTTAACGCGCTGCCTATTTCATGCATTTAGGCCTCAAAAGTAGGACCCCATTGTGTTGCCAATGGGGTCCTACTTTTGAGGCCTAAATGCATGAAATAGGCAGCGCGTTAACGCGTTGCCTATTTTAGGCATTCAGACCCTAAAAGTAGCACCCCGTATCTTTGGACTTGCATATCCGAATGGGGTCATGTCATATATCAAATTGAATGGCAAGATCCAATTTAGATGGTTTTCATGTCCATTTTCTCCATCAACTAAAACTATATTCATCAAATAATGTTGTTTATCAATTTTTGGCATACCCCCCCCCAAAATCAAGACCCCCATTTTGCTGTATGTAGGTAAGTATGTATATATGTATGTATATACATACATATATATCTATATGTGTATATGTGTGTGTGTGTGTGTGTGTGTGTGTGTGTGTATACACACACACACATGTATGTATGTATGTATGTATGTATCTATATCTATATATATATATACATACATACATATGTATATATTGATGCATATATTGATGCATATCTTGATGTATATATTTATGCATACAGTTTTGATTGATGGAGAAATCAGGCATGAAAACCATCTAAATTGGCTCTTGCCATTCGATTTGATATAGGACATGATCCCATTGGGATTTGTAAGTCCAAAGATACGGGGTCCTACTTTTAGGACCTGAATTCTTGAAATAGGTAGCTTGTCAATGTGCTGCCTATTTCATGCATTTAGGCCTCAAAAGTAGGACCTCATTTGGTCCTACATGGGGTCCTACTTTTGAGGCCTAAATGTATGAAATAGGCAGTGCATTGACGCGCTGCCTATTTTAGGCATTCAAGCCCTAAAAGTAAGACCCCGTATCTTTGGAATTACAAATCCAAATGGGGTCATGTCATACATCAAATCAAATGGCAAGAGCCAATTTAGATGTTTTCATGCCTATTTTATCGATTTAATAAAATTATATGCATCAAATAATGTTGTTTATCAATTTTTGGCATACACCCCCAAAATCAAGACCCCCATTGGAAAGAAAGGTAAGGAACACAAGTGCTTGTTCTTATGTTCTGGAAACATTAAAAAAGAGGCCTAGTAGCCCAAAAATGGCAGCGCATCAATGCACTATCATTTTTGGGTTACCAAGTCTCTTTTTTGTTGTCTCACGAGCATACATATGGAGGTTATTATACAATATAACTAAGAAGTAGTATTGAAGTAGTTCTACAATTTGGATGCATTAAGAGCATTCATATAGCAAGGAAGAATATAATAATTGAATACATTTTTTTTTCAATACATATTGCTAGTGAGACTACCAAAAAGAGGCTCTACCCCTCATGATGTCTCTGGATACAGAATATGAGATTGCTTGATGCTTGGATTGCAGCTGGAAACATTGCGTGGGCAAAGCCACTATATGCCTCAAGTGTTGGAAATTGATATATGGCTCAAGTGCTAGAATGTGCAAATCATGGCCAAAATCAAGACCCCTTAGAGATTCCATGAGGGCTATCCTTTTACTACTACACACGTCACCTTTAGTCGAGGGCAGAACCATTCGTCGTCATAGGCAGCAGGTTCATGGGACCCCATCCCATGATCCAAGGCATTATTGAAAGACAAAGTATTTCTGACCATTCCCAAATTGAGTTTGCCAATTCCTAATTTGATTGATTTCATTTACTGGACTTGCAATGCTTGCAAAGCCCTTGCTTAAGCTTGAATGAGCCTCTTGATTTTGGGGGTGTACTGGTCAAAAATGGCTTAACACGCCCAAAATCAAGAGGCTCATTCAAGCTTAAGCAAGGGCTTTGCAGGTCTTGTTTTTGGGTGGCAAAAGCACGAAAAATGACAGCGCATTAAGGTGTTGCCATTCTTATGCTTCCCCCCTCCAAAAACAAGACCCCCAAGCTATTCATTGGAGACACCAAAATGAGGAGAAGGATGACGTGAGGAGTAGAGGAGCTGGCCAATGAGGGGAGGGATAGCCTTGGAATTGCCAGCAACAAGCATGATGCAAGGAGGTGAGAAGGCAAAGAAGCAAGGAGGTGAGGAGGTGAGGAAGCAAGGAGGCGAGGAGGCAAGAGGCAGTCTTGAAGGGCAACAAGAGGGTGGAGGTGGCCGAAAGAGTAAGCAGGAAAGGGAGGGATGGAGATTGCTTGTAGGAAATGCTTGGATTAATGCTACAAATGCCATTTTTTTGTGTGTATTTTGCAGCATGAAATGTTTATGGCATTTTTCTTTTAAAAAATACAAAATTGTTGTGATTAATTGCGCTACAAACAACTCAAGCTAAAGCACCATGGATTAGTACAATAATATACATCACAAATGGATGCATACACTCATATACATCACCGATGGATGCATACACTTATACTCACATCAATTTCCAATATTGTATTAGATGGACCCTTAGCATATATGTGTGCATAGAAGACCATTTCCTACATTGATCCCTGATTTCATAGTTAAATTATTCCCTTTCTCACATTCTAACATGTGAAGATTTAATGTACATGCATTATGGGCACATTATATTGCAGTTTATGACACTTTTTTTATGAATGCATGATACTTGTATATGGTCAAGGAAGGTATATTATCATTTTTGAATGACAACATTACTCTATGCTCCATTTTATCCTATATTAGAAACTATGATCACTAGATATTACATAAATGTATTGCTCCATTATATCCTATACTAAAAACTATTTTGACCCAAATACATAATGCCAATTGAGGTTAGTACTGATGACAAGTGATGAAAACAATCTAATGGTATGAATGAGATCTTGTAAATTTTGGATATATAATATGGGTACTATGTTGATTGAGCTATTTTTCTAAGGGAATATTTTCAACGTAATTACTAAATACATACTTACAATGGTGACCTGATTCCCATCTATATGTATAATCAAGTTTTACTTTGTGTTAAAAAAAAAGCTTTTGCATAAGGTTAAAATTTGAATAGTATTTATATTTGTTTAAGACTACCCATTGAGCTGACTCCTATCCTTATATTGAACATGATAATGTTCATAAAGATTTTATGAATACAAATAGATAGCATTGGCTCTCTTTTTAGTGGTTGGGAATGAACCCTAAAAGTACCCTAAAATGACTATGTATTCCCTTATTTGTAGCATGGAAGTGATCATGGTAGAGTGGCATAATCCCTATTTTGCTTTTTTCATAGGTTCTTTTGCTACTCATGG
The DNA here is from genome assembly GCF_047967505.1 of Dipteris shenzhenensis. NCBI lineage: Eukaryota > Viridiplantae > Streptophyta > Polypodiopsida > Gleicheniales > Dipteridaceae > Dipteris > Dipteris shenzhenensis. Next base: position 54,198,439 of record NC_141610.1, on the reverse strand, counting down.
TTGGCGGATACACCACGGCATAGATCCGAATAGATATTTGGTTTTTTGCTTCAACTTGCTTGACTAGACTTTCCTTGATGATTGTTTGATTGTGCATGATGAGTAGTCACTGGCTTAACTGATGCATTAAGTGCAATGTTTTCCTTAAAGTTTTTCATACTACAAGATACGAGTTTGCTTATACGGGTGGAAATAAAAGCTTGTTAACGCCTGGTGCATATTTTCCGTTAGATGCAGTAGGATACTAGTTACCGAGTGTCTTTGCCAATTATTTCACTTGAATCATGCTCCTCTTATGCTTGAGTTTGTGGTCACGTAGTGAGTTTAACATAATAGTCTACAGGATACTGGATGAGCACTCAACATAATGGTTAGATGCATTCATTTCTAGTTCCGATAGAACTATCATTCAGACATTGGTCATAATAGAAATATGGAGGGCTAAAGTCCTTTTTTGGCTCCCTAAGTTTTTTAAAGCATGGTATTGTCCAGATTACATAGGTATTTTCACTAACCAAAATTAATCCTTATGATGAAAATGTGTTTTTTTTCTTTTGACATAGTTAGTTCTGTTTCCATGTTTTTGGATCGAATGTATAGATGATCTTCTGCAAGCATAAAAGACATGATATGTATATGTAGCACATGATCATGTTTACATATTTTCAGTCATATATTCTACATTGTGATCTATCATTATCTTGCTGTGTGGATGTTCAATCTGAGTAGTGTTTGCTTTTTTTTTCACAAATTTTATGTATTGTTGTGTCTCTACCTCTCCACAACGACTCAAATTGATAGTATGGGGATGAAAGAGAAGTTACTTGTGAGTTTCAGGCATGCCTTCATTGTTGGAATATGTTTAATTTGCTTATGATCACATCAATTGTTCCAATGATATTGAGAGGAATAAGATGCTGGATGAGGTTCTCGCTCGCTTGAAACCTATTTAATCTTGCTCGCTTATTTGGGGCTGCTCGCTTTTCTTCGCTCGCTTTTTGGTAATCCTCGCAATTTGCCATATGGAACTTCTTCTGGAGACTATCAACATATTTTAGTTGACTCATGAAGGTGCTATGTGAATCTCTCCAGAACTCAATACCAAGACAATAGTGCATAAGTCCAAGATCTTTCAAGTCGAACTTTGCAAATAAGTCTAGTTTCAATTTTTTGATGAAGCTGTCCTTGCTTTTGGTCACAATTAGATCATCTACGTATAAAAGTGTAATAGTAATGTCTTCCCCTTGAACTTTGTAGTAGAGAGTATGATCTGCATTGGATTTTAGGTATCGCAAATCAGCAACATACTTGTCTATTCTAATGTACCAACTTCTGGGTGCTTGCTTTTGTTGGAATATGAAGCCAAAGTGAGTCTAAAATGAGTGTTCTAGGTGGTCTAGGAGTGGTTTTATAGTCTAGTGAGTCCTAGACATGCCACGTGTCATATTGGGAGATATCCCATAGACATTGTGACTTTCTAGAGTCCAGTGGCATACTATATAGTGTTGTACTTGTCTATTGTCTAATATATCAGTCAACATCAAGCTATTTGGTATCATGTGAGTACTTGTCCATTGCTTTCATTTTCTTTCCATTTCATTTCCATTATGCTTGTTATCTTTCCTTTCCATTCCTAGTGTTAGCTTGCTTCTCTCCCTACTACTATGATCTTTCATGTGGTATCAGAGCCATGTTCCTAGCCCTACTCTCTCTTTCCCTTTCCCTTCCAAGAGGTTGAGGTGAGGGAGGCCAATGAAGCTACTCTACCTCCTCATCCTTGGAAGGCTGCCCTCTTCTCTCCTTCCTTGAGCTCTCTTCTCCATGCCATGATCTGCCACCTCTCTTCTCCTTCCTTCTGCTACATCTTTCTGTGACCTACGGGCGATGTGACGCTTCTATCTGGATCTAGAAGTAGAATAACGTCTTTTTGTCTTCAGCAAAGTTGTAAAGGACCTTGAGTGCTACAAATTTTGTTTTTACATCATTGCAATCCGAGGTTTCTGTGAAAAGTTACAGCCCTTGCAAGAAGTGACGAAATTTGTTTCTACGCGCGAATTTTATTCTGGAGCTCAATGATTTGACAACCCAAGCATGATGCAGCCAGCTCAACATGGAGCTGTCCATCCTCTTCATCGTTTACCTCTGCTCCAGCCCGTGCCATTTGCTCCTTCTGCCCGACATTCTCTTGGGGATACTGCCTGCAAGTTGGTGCCCGTAATTCTCTTGGAGCTACTGTCCTTCTACTTCTGTCTGCCATGAAGTTCCAGACTTGCTCCAGCTCATGAAGAACTTATCAAGGTGATCTTTCCATAGTTGCACTTGCTATCCACGCTGCCTCTATCTTCTCTGTGCGTCGCTTGATGTGAGCTCTTGATATTACATTACGGTGACTCCTTCACGTGACTACTCCAAACTCTGGTGAAGACTTTCCGAGCTAGATGTGAGTTCTCTGATACTACTCCGACACACTCCACTATAGTGATCTCTCTGATTAGTGCATTACATCAAGCTTGATGTAGACCACTCTACATTAGCAAGTGACTTCTTCAACATTGCTTATTCGATCGGTGCCTGAGGTACTTCGAATTGATTGACTTCTCGATTGGTCATGGTACCTGAGGCTTCTACTGTTGGAACATGAAGCCAAAGTGAGTGTTTTCTAGTATTCTAGAGTAGTACTAGACTACTTTATATCCTAGAGTGCCATGTGTCACTATGGGACTTATCCCGTATACATATGACACCTAGAGTGTGTGTGTGTCTATTCTATAAAGGCATTGTACTTTCTAGTTTTGTTACATCAATCAACATCAAGCTCTCTTGGCCTACATGTGAGTACTCTTGGTTATCATTGCTTTGCACTTGTATTGTCATTTCATTTCCATTTCATTTCATTCCGTTCCTCTGCCTTCATGTGGTATCAGAGCCACTGCTCTTTTGCTCCTAGAGATTGAGGAGAGGGAGGCCAAAAAGAGAAGCCATGCCCTCTCTCTCTTTCTCTAAGTGCAAGAGAGTATGCTCTCCTCCAACTCCTTGAAGGCAGCCCGCCATTTTCTAGTTCCCTTGCCTTTCTTCCCTTTTCTGTCTCCCATAATGAACTTATCCTGATCTCCTCCTTTTCCTTCTCTCAAGAATGATTGCTTCTTCTGTGTCATCTTTCTTGTAGTCAAGCTATGTGCGTCATCTTTCTTGTAGTCAAGCTGTCTTGTTTTGTTATTCAGCCTTCTTTCTACGTTTTTACTCCCTATGGAAGTAAGCTCTCTCTGTTGTTGCTTTGCGTCCTTGTTGTGACGGCCATCGTTGGCACATTCCCTCATACTTTCACTAGCTCCAGAAGCAGTCTTTATTTTGGTTCCCTGGTTTTGCTACTCTGACCCTTGCACCTGCGTTCGATCTACGTAAGGGCACTCAGCATTTTGCCTTCCCTTGCTATTTCCTTTAATGCTAGATCCCTCTTCACTTCGTTGAATTCAAGATCGTGTGTAGTTTTTTGAAATAGAGTTTTCTTGTGGAATCGACTGCATCTCTTTTGCTAGTCAATGGTTCCTCCTAAAACTAAGATTTCCATGTGCTTTCTCCTCGCCTTTCATGCCAACAAATAGTGCCATTTTTTTCTTCTACTTGGTCGACACGTATCTGAAAATCGCCTCCATATTTCTGCTCGTTTGGTGTTGTACATTACTGGTTGATTGCTTCAATCATTGCGCTCATTTTGTGGTTGAGCTCTTCTCTTCTTCCCATGTTGCTGCCTCTCCTACGTAGCTATTGCCTACGTGAAGCTGTGGTTGGCCACCTAGTTTGTGGAGAAGCTGCTGAATGCTCTCATGGAGGAGTGTTGATTACTACCTGCATGGGGAGATCTCTGATTTCTACAAAGAAGAGTTGCTAAATTCTGCCCTGCTCCTATTCGTTTCTTTCTAGCTCGTGGCTCCCTGCTTCATTTCCTACTTGAGATATTGACGATCACAAGGTTCCACCTCTGAATTTGCTACTTGCAAGTTGATTGCCATGGAGTCCTCGAAGTCAAGTGCCTTTATTGAAAAGTTCACGGGTAAGAACTTTCCGACATGGCAAACAAAGCTGTGTCTTATCCTTATGAAAGACGGGGTGTGGAATGTGGTTTGTGGCAAGGATAAAAAGCCACAATCGGATGAGAAGAAAATTCTACACTGGGAGAATTTAAACGACAAAGCCTTTTTCTCTCATTGGTTTGGGTTTGGGTGATGAAGTTATTCATCATCTTGACTTTGATTCCACTGCTCAAGAATTATGGGAAGTTTGAAGGTCTTTTCGACAATAAGGTAATCAATTCTAAGGTCTTTCTCCGCCAAGAATTCTTCAAACTCCAGATGAAGCATGAGGACTCTCTTCTCACCCATCTGAATCATATGGAGTCTCTCACAAGGTCGCGGTGCTCCTCACAAGCATTGAAGACATTCCTAAGTATCGGGAGATTATACCAGCATTAAGAGTGGCAAGCATGAGCTACCATGACATGGTTGCTATGCTTCTTGATCATGAAAGAAGGCATATTGATACTCCTGACGCCAATGCACTATTTTCTAAAGGGACGTTTCCTAAAGGAAAAGGTAACTTTAAACCTATCAAGTGCACTTACTGTGGGAAGCTTGGTCACACCGAAGATCGTTGCTTCAAGAAGCTGGCCAAACAACAATCTAAAGACCATGCCAACTTGGTTGGGACTAAATCCAAGGAAGACGAAGACGATGCAGACATCTCTACTCCAATTCATGCTCTCACTGCTCACATCCAAGATCTCTCTCTAGATGAAGAGGTCTATGCACCAGATGATCTTGACTTTGTTTTTTGAGTGTGTCGAAGGTACTCTGCCTTGGGAGTCCCCCTAAAATGAATGCAAATAAATCTTGTGTGTTGAGTCAATAAAGGTTCTCAGCCTTGGATAGTCCTCCTAAAATGATGTTATTTTCTTTTACTTTATTTGTGTGTGGCTTCCTACCACTTCATGTTATGAAGCCAGGGGGGGATGTATTATGGGAGTCCTATTATTGGCATTGATGGATTTTGTTATCAGGCCTGGCCGAGTTCCAGGATGTTGGTGCACTCCCTAGACTGTTTTGTTGGGTCAAGTAGCCATGCTTCTCTTTTGAGCCTCTGAGCTATTTGGGATGTACAGATTAGTAGATTCATCATGTCATGTCTTGTTCTTGGCTCCAGTCTAGTAATCTCTCACCTTGCCTTCATGGGGGGGTGTTGGAACATGAAGCCAAAGTGAGTGTTTTCTAGTATTCTAGAGTAGTACTAGACTACTTTATATCCTAGAGTGCCATGTGTCACTATGGGACTTATCCCATATACATGTGACACCTAGAGTGTGTGTGTGTCTATTCTATAAAGGCATTGTACTTTCTAGTTTTGTTACATCAATCAACATCAAGCTCTCTTGGCCTACATGTGAGTACTCTTGGTTATCATTGCTTTGCACTTGTATTGTCATTTCATTTCCATTTCATTTCATTCTGTTCCTGTGCGTTCATCTACTTCAACATTGGTGACTCTCCTTCTGGCATTTTGAGAGTCGTCATGTGAGTGCTCCATGTAGCTACTCCATGGACTTCACCGACATATTTTGGGGCATTCCTACCTAGCACTTCATCGACATCGTCATCGACTTGTAGGGATGTGCACACATGTGCAGTGGCTACTTGGAGGACATCTCTTATCATAAGAGATCTATTATTTATTACTACATACTTGATGTTATTTTGGGGTCCTTTGCCCTGGGTAGTCCCCCTAAAATGATATGTATTGAGTGGTTGATTTTCATTGAGTCTAAAGGTCCTCCACCTTGGATAGTCCTCCTAAAAAGATGTATTGGTTTTCCTATTTTGGTGTGTGGCTTCCTAACATGCCCTATTATGAAGCCAAGGGGGGATGTACTGTGGGAGCCATGTATTGGCTTTGATAGGTTTAGAGGGGGATGTATTGTGGGAGCCATGTATTGCCTTTGATAGGTCTCGTTATCAGGCCTGGCCGAGTTCGAGGATGTTGGTGTATTCCTAGACCTATGAGCTGGTCATGTAGCCATGCTATAACGTGAGCCTCTAAGCATGTTGAGTCTCAAGCCATGAGAGTGCTTGGATCAACCTCTAAACACGCTCAGACTTTAGCCTCTGAATTACATAGGGTGCACAGTTTAATGACCATTATTGTCATGTTTTGTTCTTGGTTCCATTCCAATAGTCCCTCACCTTAGACCGTTATTGTCATGTTCTATTCTTGGTTCCATTCCAGTAGTCTCTCACCTTGCCTTCACGGGGGGGTGTTGGAATATGAAGCCAAAGTGAGTCTAAAATGAGTGTTATGCCGTAAGTTCACTTGCACAGTTTATGGAAAATCCAAAACAGTCTCACTGGAATGTAGCCAAAAGAGTCTTGAGATACATCTTGTTTTATAGTCTAGTGAGTCCTAGACATGCCAGTGTCATATTGGGAGATATCCCATAGAGATTGTGACTTTTTAGAGTCTAGTAGCACACTATATAGTGTTGTACTTGTCTATTGTCTAATATATCAGTCAACATCAAGCTATTTGGTATCATGTGATTCTTTCCATTTCATTTCCATTATGCTTGTTATCTTTCCTTTCCATTCCTAGTGTTAGTTTGCTTCTCTCCCTACTACTATGATCCTTCAGCTTTAAGCCGTAGAGACTTTTCTTGAGATGGAAAACCTAATTCGCCCTCTGCTTTTCTATTGCTGTGGAAGCTTGCGGAAGAGCTTCTTTTCCCTTGTGGCTTCAAAACGGAGGAAGGGAATCTCATTTTTCTTGCTACAACAGTGATTTCCAGCTTATTGCTTGCTTCGCAGAGCTTGTTTCTTGCTTGTTTCTAGACCAAAAAGGGTTACTTTGCGCGTAGTTGTTGCATGGAGTCTCCTACTACCCGTGGGTTGTTGTATTTTGACATATTCTAGGTCGTTTTTACTATTTGAGGTGTATACAACAGGATGCTCTATCTTTTCGGACAGTTTGTTGCTTGTTTTAAGAGGGAGAAGTCATATATTCATCCTCTAGGAGCAAAAACGACCTGTTGTGCATCGGTTTCATCGTGTGCTACACTGTTTCAGCCACGGGAAGGAAAAACGACCTATTTTCTGAGGGAACTTTGCTAGTAAGAGTGCCGGATGTAGTCACTTTTTGTGGTTTCATGCCCAGGCGGTTGCCACTAATGCGTTTACACATTAGGAGCTGAGCATCCTCTAATTTGCAAGACATTTTGCAGGATTTCTACTTGTACACTATGCATTTTTTTGTGCATTGGTTACTGATGCATTATGGCCATGATTGGCTGAGGCGGAGGGAGACTGCAAAGTGAACTGTGAGGAATTTTTATGCTACTGTTTTTTCTGCTGCAAATTGTGTCAACAGTCACATTCAGAAGAGAATATCTATCAAACCTTGAGGATTCAGAATCTAAGTTCAACAAAAAAAGTGTAGACTAGTTTAAGGGCTATAACTTTGCTTTTTAAAGATTTCTTATCTAGATTATCTGTCAAAAGTTATCAGGCCTACAAAATAGCAAAAAATTGCAGTCTATGTAGCCTATGAAGCCTATTTCTGACCTGAATATATTTCCAACTGTGAAGAATTCAGTCTGGATCTGAATTGGACAGCTTGAGACCATTTGACAAGCTACAATCTTTCTTTTGAAAGCATTTCAATCTGAGATTTGCAGAGCTAAGTTATTATGCCTTGTATGCCCATGATTTACAATTTTGATAGTTTATGACATCAACTAGAAAAAGTGAGCAAGAGGTTGTTTTCAACAGTTAATATTAGAGAATCCATAAGGAATTTGGATCTGTAGTAAATTGGAAGTTTTTAGAGCTATCCATTGGCTATAATTTTTTTGTTTACAGTTTTGGCATCCGAGTTATAATTAAAAATATATTGGCTATTCAAAATAGGGAAAAGTTATTGTAGACTGCTGTAATTTCAGCACTTTGAGTGGCATTTGGATTGCCATTGCAGTTGGTGTTTTGTTTTGGGCCAAATTTGCTCATATGGATGCATAGTATATTCACATGAGTTAGATGCATTTTGATGATTTGAGCTTTGAGTTTTTGGTGATATTACCCTCCATTGTGGCACACATATTTGGGTGCACCTAGTATTTGGTGTGATTCTTTCTTGTAGGCACTAGCATTTGGGATTTTGCGTTATTTGCATCATGGCATCCTCTTTCATGTCTAAAAAGGAGTTTTTCAGCATTAAAAAGTCTGATGGGACAAACTTTTCTTTGTGGAAAAACAGATAAGGGATGTGCTTATTCAAAAGAAGCATATTAATCCTTTGGAAAGGATTGCAAAACTAAGCCTGCAACTATGTCTAAGGATGATTGGAATGAGTCGGATCCATTAGCAAAGTCTTGCAGAGTTAGTTTATTTCACAATGGTAAATGAGCAGACTACCGAAGATTTGTGGAAGAAATTATGTGTCACTTATGAGAAGGAAACTGCCTCTAATAAAGTTTACCTCTAATAAATTATGTATCACTTATGAGAAGGAAACTGCCTCTAATAAACTTTACCAGAGAAGGAAACAGCCTCTAATAAAGTTTACCTCATGAAGAGGTTATTTAAGCTGCAGATGAAGGAAGGGGTCTTCATTGCTTCTCACTTGAATGAATTCAATATTATTTTCAGCTAGCTTTAGCCTCAGAAGATGAATTTTTGATGCGGAGACTAAGGTAATAATCCTCTTATGTTCATTGCCATCCTCATGGGATACCTTTCGTATAGTTGTCACAGTAACTCTGCACTTGGTGGAGTACTAAAGTTTGATGATGTTGTGGGTAGCTTGTTGGCCGAGGAGATTAGATGGAAGTCTATGGATGGCAACAAGCAGGATGCAACCTTAAATGTGCAAAGAGGCAGATCACAGTTCAGGGGGAAGTCCCAAGAAAGAGAGAAGTTTTGTAGCAAATCCAGGGCACAAAACATTGAGTATTACCATTGTGGCAAGAAGGAACACATGAAAAAAAAATTCTACATGCTGAAAACAGAGCAAAAGGATAAGAAAAAGAATGCAAATTGGGGTGCAAATAAGAAGGAAGAGAGTTCAAGGGAGTACAAAGGAAAAGTGAAGATCAAGGAGATCAATGTAGTCATAATAGTGACAATGACATTCTCTTCATGTCTAGTCTACCTGCAGACTTGCTTACCACTTCAGATGATGCATATTCCCAGGATTGGATTTTGGATTCTGGTGCTTCATTTCATGTTACTCCACATAAGGAATGGTTCTCCACTTATGATAGTAGAAAGACAGGTTGTGTGAATCTTGGAGATAACTATGCACATGATAGTGGGAGCAGGTGACATAAAGTTTTCTTTTGCAAATGGGTCTGCATTTGTTTTGAAAAATATGAGACAAGTGCCTAAGCTAACCAAGAGTCTTATTTCAGTGGGTCAGCTAGATGATGCTGGTTTTCAGACCACCTTTGGTTTTCAGAGTTAGAAAATTCAGAAGGGCTCTATGGTTTTGGCAAGAGGTGCCAAGTGTGGGACATTGCCAGTTGGGGCACATGAGCCATAATGGAATGAAACTCTTATGCCATTTGGGTTATGTACTGCATTTGAGTTTTTCTAGCTTTGAATTTTGTGAGCATTGTCTCTATGGGAAGCAGAGGTAACAATAGGACTAGGGACAAACAATAATTATAGCACATGTCGTAGCATTGCACCTTAAACTTGACATTCAATGATCCCTCAAATATTTATGAGGAGCACTCTATAATCATTTGTATGAACCAATGTACACAATAATATTGTCATGTTTCTATAGTTATTGATCAAGGATAATTATGCAAGTCTAGACTTTTGATTCCAATTGGAACTTAAAATTATTGATTACACCATGACTTGGTACATCATCTAGTCGTCGAACTAGAAACAAGAAATAATTATAGCAAATCATAGAATTTCACCTTAAACTTGAAGTTCAATGATCCCTCGAATATTTATGAGGAGCACTCTGTAACCATTTCTATGAACCAATGTACATAATAATAAATATTGTCATGTTGCCACAGTTATTGATCACGGCTAACATGTCCAAATTTTGCCAGTCTAGACTTCAAATTCAAATTGGAACTTAAAATTATTAATTGCATCACGACTTAGTACATCATCTAGCCATAGGATTAGGAACAAGCAATAATTAATATAGCATGTTGTAGCATTGCACCTTAAACTTGACATTCAATGACTCCTCAAATATGTATGAGGAGCACACTATAATCATTTGGATGAAACAATGTATGTAATAATATTATCATGTGGCTACAATGATTGATCAAGGCTAATATGTCCAAATTTGAGTCTAGATTTCAGATTCGAATTGGAACTTAAAATTATTGATTACATATAGAGTTGGAATCATGTCAGTCTAAGAGTAAATTTTGGTAGAATTTTTACTCTCAATGACTTTGATACCATATTAGTAGTTCCATAAGTGAAGTAGTTATCGTTAAATCAAGCAAAATCGGGCAGGTTTTGCTTTGAATGTTTTATGAGCTAGCTCTCTCTCTCTCTCTCTCTCTCTCTCTCTCTCTCTCTCCCTCTCTCCCTCCCCCCCCCCCCTCTCTCTCTCTCTCTCTCTCTCTCTCATTCTTATATTTTTTCTCATGCCATGCTTTAGGAATCATTTATCATAATATTTTAGAGTTTAGAATTTATGTTATTTCTTTTTCCATAGTTGCCTTTTTAGAATTTAGAATTTATGTTATTTCTTTTGCCATGGTTGCCTTTTTACTAAATTTGGCATCGACAATAACATTTTCTGAAGTGTATTGAATCCGACATTGAAAGCTCTGTAGTAATATGTCTATTTAATATCAATGTTTTGAGTCAATAAATATTTAATATTTTGTTTATTTTTTAATAATAATAAGGAATTCAAATTTCAGCTAGCAAAAATTGTCTCTATATTTTTAATAAATTACATTGTGCAACAATTGATAAATTTTTATTATCATATAATATGTTTCAATTTCACTTAGTTAGCTTCAATTTCTAGTTCTCATATGTTGTCATGTACATTACAAGAAAAAATTGGATTGGGACCAAAGGTCAGTGCATCAAAACCACAATCTTTCATGTCAAAAAGTAGAGCTATATTATCATACACTTGAATATGTTTAGTAGGGCTTAGAGCTACTAATGATATCTTGAATCATTTAGGTATAACTATTGAGCATAGTACCTTATTAATTTTCTTGTTGATGGTTATGATTATTGATAATACAAGAGTGTCAATAAACTTATAAGATTATATAATTCAACATTTTAAATGCCCTCTTATAATCATACAAGTAGATTTGTCATACACTTGAATATGTTTAGTAAGACGTAGAGAACCTAGTGATATCTTGAATCAATTAGGTGAACAAAACCCAATAGAATATTGGCTGGTGGAGGGTAATAGAATATTAGAAGTGGCCTGACTTCTCTATTTCTTTATTCAATGGCCCAAACAATGAGCACCAACTTGCTACCTCAACTCTCCCATCACGTTTTTTAACTGTAACCAAACTGAGAAACCTAGTTTTTCAACCAAACTTGTATCATTTGACCTAAAACCAAATCCTCCCATCCAACTACCACACTCCTTTAATTCTCTCTCATTCCTCTTGCTTCCCCCACAATTCTGAGCACCATTTTGAATTTTTCTTTGCTCCAGCCCTCTTTTCAAACTTCTTGCTGGCCTGAGCGGGGAGCTTCTTTCTTTATTCTCCCTCTCATGGGATGGACTCTCATGCAAAAATATCGCATTTCCCTCCCATTTCACTTCATTCTTTCAAAACTTTCAAGACTTTTGAATGAGATTCAACCTACCTTCTCCTTTCTCTATTTTGGGTGCTTCTTCTTCAAATCTCGCCACTTCCTCTCTCATCTGAGATTCCCATGATCTGAAATCATTCATTTAGGAAGACAAGGCAATCAATGTTTCGAGTAAGCCATGAATGATGCAAGGTGTTTGGAGCTTAGAAGGACCTACTGGATGAGATTCTTTGAGAAAGGATCAAAGAAGGTTGACTTTCAGGCATTGTAGTTGTTGATGCATGAAAATCAATCTTTCTTTTGCCCATCTCTCAATATTAGTCACTTTCCCTATTGCAATCTCTAAGGGTGCATGATTTTGAACCATTTATGAAGGTTTGGGGTCCATCTAGATAGCTTGTATGGAGGTTCAGGTGAGATAATCTGTGGAACAATTCAACCTAGTGATTATTGACGAGATTTGTTTGTTAATGATGTAACTTTAAAGAAAAAATTAGTTCGTAGTTCATTTTGAGTAGTGTTGTTTTGTTTTATTACATGGTTTGAAAATGTTGAAATTTTTGTTTGTTTTGTAAGAAATTCCATGAGAAATGAGTCTTTTCCACTCTTACTATCAATAGTTTTCTATAGAACATTGCTTGAAATAGATCTTGAGGTGTTTGGGAGCATATAATTTCTTTTGAAGCAAGAACCATCAACTTCATCAATCCTGGAACACATTTGAGACCACTGGGAGAGACAAGTTTGACCACATTTTTCTTTCAAAGAACCTTGCTCCAAGAACCAGGTATTGTTCATTCATGTAGTTTTAGAATGTTTTTAGTTTTCAACTCAAATCAGGGTCTATCAAAGCAACTTGCATGGAGATTCAAGTGAGAAAACCTTTAGAACAATGCAAAACAATGAAAATAATGAGATTTTATGATGCCACTTTGAAGAAGCAGTTAATTTGTAGTGTATTTTGGTTTTCTTTTAATACATGATTTGAAGAGGAAGAAAGATTTTTTTGTTTTAAAAGATACACTCTTACTATTGAGGTTTTTTATAAAAGATGGTTTGAAATAGATTTGGAGTTGTTTGGAAGCATATAATTAGTTTTGAAGAAAAATCCATTAATTTCAGCATCCTGGCTTACAAGAGGGACCATTGAGGAGGACAACTTTGATCATGTTTTTCCTTCAAAGATCCCTGTGAGGTATTGTTCATTCACATAGTTTAACATTGTTTGATGATAAGTAAATGCTTTTTTGAATTTGTAGATTTCATTGGGGTTTTCATTTTTTCTTGGTTTGATACTTTTCTGAAACATATCATGTTTGTATATTGTTTGTTGATGTCAATGTTATATTATATTAGCTGGAAAGTGCATGAAATCATGCAAGCCACTTAGAATTTAAAAAAGGTGGATATCCATTTTCAAATAGATGTAGAGAATGCACCATTTTTAAAGAGGAATGAATCCTTATTAGCAAGTGACAGTGATTTAGTAGCTTTTCAAAATCAAGGAAAAACACATATCGATTTGTGGTTAGAAGGTAAAATATATCTAGTAGATCCACAAACTTGTGAGACTCCTGACCAATGTAATAAAGTTCCTATGTGAGGGTGAGAATGTTTTGTTAGGATATTGTCAAAGGTTGATTGGTCATGGAGCAAGTAGCCTTCACAACCAATGTCAATCTTTTCTTAATGAAAGAGTCAAAAGGATTGCAATGTTGGAGGCTTGGAATCAACATTTGGTATCATCTATGCAAGCTACAAGTGTTCAAATGTTTGCATATGATGGCATAGAGAAGAAAAATTAGGAATTATAGGTAAAGGTTCAAACATTAGATGCTCAATTGGGAGAGAGAACTATAAATGCAATTCACTTATGGATGCAAAACACAGCTCTGAAGGATGAGATCAAAAAGTTAGAAAAAATATTATCATTCATGAAGGATACTCCAATGGGTCTAAGACTACGTAAGAGGAAATTGCATCCAATGGATGAAATATCCAAGAAAATTGGTCACTAGAAGCATAAAGTGAGAGCCTATAGAAGTGTTTTAGAACTCATGTCCATCCATGATGAACACTATGGTGCTATGAGTGGTGTTTACGAAACAGATGAACACTATGGTGCTATGGGTGAAGTGTTTATGAAACAAATGTTGGATTTTGTTATATAAAAAATTCAAAAGTCTAAAATCAGAGATAACATCTGAGTCAATGAACAAAGTTGTGGAGCATTTTAATGCAACTAGTGCATATCGAGTTTGTGATACTACAAGGATAAGTACAAGGGCATATCGGCTCATATTTAAGAGCTTAAAAACAGCATGTCTTTTCATAGGAGCAAAAGTTAAAGCCCTACTTCCTAAACCAATTGATGTTAATAAGGCCAGGCATGCACTCAATTTGGGCATACTTGATTTACTCGATGAGCTCCAGCATGTATGTAGTTGAAAACAAAGGCTGGAGAGTCTAAAGAATTGGAATTGACAGTCAACAATAACTTTGTGAAGGATGTTCGAAGAGCTCTACAAGCCATGATGAAGTTTTATGATATGCCTATGGAGGAATGCAATGGTACTCCAAAGATTGTACTAAATCTTGATGAAAGTGAGGTGGTCAAAGGTCAAAAATTAGTAAGAGTTAGTTTGACGATGATGAATAGAATATTGGACCTTGAAGTTGGCTTGATGATGCAAGACAAGTTCAGTGTGCAATCAGAACATGAGATTTGGTGGTTGGTTGCCTTTGAGGTATGATGGAAATTTGAATTTTAATGCAATAATGTAAAAAGACTTACAATCTATTGAAATAACGTGTTTTTTTTGCAGGTGCCGAAAGAGTCACATTCAATTTTGAAGTGCTTTTTGATCAAACTGATATCCCAAGTGTGATCAAAGGTCATAACAATGGTGAGCTACTTGAAGTTGAGGGCTATGGATCCTACCGTGTAGAATGGCATCTAGCTGCTAACCTCAATACTATTAAATGTATGTTTAATGTGGCACATGGAGAAAATACAAGCCATCCTTGTCCACTGTGCATGCAAACGAGAGTACTTGTGCAAAGGGTGGTAAAAAGAATCAAAAGCAATGGGCCTCTGAACTTGCTGAGATAGATCAAACTAGGGATGCTCTAGAGAAAGATCCGTCATGGAGCCCAATTCTTGAAATTCCTCTTGAGTGATTACACATTTGTGCACTTCATGCTATTGTGAGAATAATTGAAAAGTTAGTGCATCTATACATCATTGATGCATATAACTTGAAGCCCCAACAAGAGAGTGAGACGATGATTGCAAGAATTGAAAAGGTTCTTTCAGATATGGGACTAAACTCTGGGCAAGTAAAGATTACAAAAGATGAGAAAAGATCTGAAAAAACATGCAATGTTCCTTGTAAGCCAAGCTTTGGTGGTGTCAAGGATTTAAAATTCCTTTCTGCAAAGAAGAAGAATGACAAGCTCAAACATGCTAATGAGTTTGATGTATGGAGAAAATTACACAATGCATGTTTTGAATGAGGAGGGAAGGGACAAAAAAGGCTAGAAAAGGCGCGAGTGTGGTTAGCCCTTGATAGCTTAGTACCTTTACTACAAAAGAAAAGATTCGAAGATGATGATGCACAGTGTTTCATCAATGCTGTGAATGACTTTAGTCGGAATATGGAGATAGCTGGGGGAAGAATCATTTCACATAGTACATGGTAATCTCTTAGACAATGAGATGTGCATATTGAATGGTCCTATATTTACTAATTTGGTTTTCTATTTGGCAGCACATTTTATATGCTCATGCACCATATATGGCATGGAATTATGGAAGCATCGGAGTGTGGTCCACTCAAGGCATGGAAAGATCGCATTGGCAATCACCTTGTGCATATAATAGAGCGACCCAACATGGGGGTGGTAGAACTAAGTCAATCCCAATGGTTTAATTGGTTCAATGGTGGTGCAGGCGTATCGAAATAAGAGCAACTACAACACTAGCATCCAAAGAGTCCTTAGTGTCCCATGCAGTGCAAGATGTTAACGCGGAACATCGAAGAAGAATATACAAGTCATCAAATGCAAGACAAAATCATGCAAGGTGGCATGTAACCCATCATATACAAGGGTGCATGTGGGTGGAGACTGATGAAAATGATGGTGTAGACTCTTCCAATATGGATGCCCATGCATAAGTTTCAAACTTTCTTTGTAATTTTAGTTATGTGATTTGTAGTAAAGCCAATGTATAATGGCTATAAGTTGCAGTACAAATGAGAAATTTTGAGTTATTGGATGTTAATTATAAGTATTTAGCTCAAGGTTGCACCAATTTTACTTTTTTAAGAGTTTTTATTAAAAGAAGTATTCATAAAAATTAGTGTTTTGGGCCCTATATAAAAGAATGGGCCCTCATTGTTTAAAGAGCTCTCCACTCCCACACCACCTCCCACTTGCCTCTGACATTTCCACACCATCTCTCGCACCCTCACCCTTTCTCTCACATACTCTCTCCATCCCCCATGGCCAGGCCCAAGATCAAAGGTACCATAGAGACTGGCACAGCCAAACCCACCTCCAGACTTGGAGACAGAGAGTGATAGACTCCCCCCCCTCCCCTCGATGATCCTCGTTAAAGGGAGAAATTGCCAATCCAAAAGCCAGACAGGGAGCAAGGAGCATGCCCACAAACAAAGGGATAGAACAAGGCACAATAGGGACAGAGGAAGGCACAAGAAGATCATTATGCAGAGGCCGATGTCTCAGAGAGCACAGAGGAGGAGTAGAGGAAGAGGAACAGTGAAGGATAGAGCAGAGGACTAAGGCAAGAACAGATAATCAGGGTCCATGCCAATGGGGGAGAGGTGCCCAAGCTCCAGGTTTAGAGCAAAGAGGCCCTCAACATCCAGGAAGAGACCCTCCACATCAAGGGCAAAGAGGCCCTCTTCCAGTGAGGTAATATATATTCAAGACGAGGATGGTGGCACTTTAGGAGATCAGAAAGTTTCAAAAGTCCATCGATCTTCTCATCCCAATGGTGAGCTTCGCAAGGGTGGTACATGAGGTCATGCAGGACCTCAATAATAGCTCAACGTCCCAATTTTATAGGTGCAGAGTTGTGGAGGCTTCCTAGCATATTCCTAGAGATGCCTTGTTTGCCATGCAGCATACAGTTGAGGCCTAGAAGACCTCATGGATGACACCCCACTGGTTGCCATCCATAGGAAAAGGGTCATGGTGGTGACTGCCAAAGACATGTAGTTTATTGTCCATCTTAGGAAGCCCAAGGGCACTTAGGGATGTTGTATGCTCCACCTTGGGTAATAGTTAGAGTTCAGGTACTCTGCCTATGGGCATCTATCTTGTATCAGCCTCTTTTCAATATAATAAAATATCTTTTTTTGATTTGTCTTTGTATGTGCAATCTCAAATTTATTTTCAATGTATTTGCAATCTATTAATTTATTTACATGCAATCTCAATTTACTTACGAAAGACTTTCTAATGATGTATACAACAGCAAAATGAAATAATAGGCATCAAATCTCAATAGAACATGCAAAAGGAAATAATACTCAATTCTACTTAACATGGAAAAGGAAACAATGTTCTGTAGCGGGAAGACAAAATAATTTGAAAATGGTATTCTTTATTGACATAGAGTAGTATTACAAAGAGCACCCACTTGAAAACACAAGCTACTCTAGTCTATGCTTCTTCCTACTTGGCTTAGATCCCTTTTTTTCTTGTTTAAGTGGAGAGGGTTGCATAATTTCATTCTCTATATCCTGGGGATCTGTAACGCTAGCTAGCCCTGCAATAGCTATGATACTATGGAGAGGACCGGATCATGTGACCAAGAACAAAAATAAAGCTACACTACACCAAACCAAAACAACACGATCTACACTAGGATGGATGGGCCTCATCTTCACCATCCGACTAAGGACCTAAACTTCATGATATTCATCTTTCCATCTGGCGATAATTGTCGATGGAAAACCAAAATGTGTTGAGCCACTCTATTGATGTAGTGGCCGATCGAAGCCATCCCCCCACCAAAAGACCCTCTGGTTCCACCCTTGCATCCGGTATATTCATCAACCCATAAGATATCCTATAACCAACATATCAAATCAAGACCCAAAGATTATAAAAATTAATAAAACATCCTTTTGCAGGAATTAATAAGAATAAGGGTTTTTCACATCTGAAGAATAATATGTTTAAAAAATCATATTTGAGAGGCCACTGAGACCCTAGCAACCATGTGCATCATTTTTATGCAAAAAACCCCCCTGCAAACCCTAAATCTGACATGATGCAACCAGAGCCCAATTTCTTTAAAATATTATTTTTCTATATTACAAAACCATAACCCTAATTGTTTCCACAAATGGAGTGGTAGGGGCAAGTGGCATTCGCAGAATGTCCTTGGTTTAAAATCATAAAATTTGGTTGGGTTTTGTACTCTAAACCCTAAACCCTATTTCTTATTCCCTAAACTAATTGTATTCCATGTGGCCTGAATAAAAACCATAAATCTGTTATTTTTCCTATGTTTCAAAACCATATTTATAATTTTTTCCACATATGGAGTGGCAAGGGCAAGTGGAAGTGGCAAGATGTCCTAGGTTTAAAATCATAAAATTTGGTTGGGTTTTGTTGTTGAGATATCGAGCTCCACATGCCAGGGTGACCGTTGTGCATTTATGTCACCGACTTGTTAGCTGTAGATGCGGTTGGTACACTGCCCATGAATAATAGCTAGATGACAGCTATCTTTATGTACTCTAGTTAGTGGCTCAGTTAGTATGCCACCTTAGTTAGCTGAGTTTTGTTTGAAACCCACCTATAGGGTTCACCTATTCTTTTGTACTAAGAGTTCTTTTGGCTTTCACAACTAAGAAGAGGAAAACTATTTTCAGCCTCCACCTTTGTGTATATTCCCCCATTGTGTATGTGAGAAAGCTGCAAGTGAAACTCCTTCCTTCTCTCCCACTCTGTTCACATTTGTACCCAAACCCTTAACCCTATTTTTTATGCCCTAAATCATATTTGGGAGGCCATTGAGACCCTAGCAACCATGTGCATCATTTTTATGCAAAAAAACCCCCCCAGAAATTCACGATGTTGGCTTTAGGGTTGCAGGGGGGTTTTTTTGCATAAAAATAATGCACATGTTGCTAGGGTCTCAGTGGCCTCCCAAATATGATTTTTTTTAATATTATTTTTCTATATTACAAAACCATAAACCTAATTGCTTCCACAAATGGACTGGCAAGGGCAAGTAGCAGTGGTAGGATGTCATGGATTTAAAATCATAAAATTTGGTTAGATTTTGTACTCTAAACCCTAAACCCTATTTTTTATTCCCTACTAGTTGAAGACAAAGCAATGATTTTTGTTGCTAAAATATAACCTAGAATTATACTGATGATTTTGAATCACATGATGAAGTTGGTAAAGCTACATACCTTTTCTACCTCATCGCGGAGTGCATCAACTACAGTGTCCAACTGAACTCCCTTTTGTGGTTGGACTTGAACTTCGTGTTGGCTTGAGGTGCTAGCTTCTTCATCTCTCTCTCCGAACAATTCCCTCTACAAATTCATGAACTGCTAATCGAACATGTCGTACTCTGGTGCGGCATCCTCGATTGTCTTTTGTGTGTTAGTTGGATTGCCTCCAGATCGGTGAGGCTCGAGACATCAAAGCGTGCAATCTCATCGATTGCTAGATTGACTGGCATCAAAGGTGTCATTCAAGAGCTGGCATGCACCTCATCCTCTCGGCGACCGGTTTCTTCCATCACTTCCAATAGGGTAAGGTATTTCTCACCTTGAATCCTGATTGGATCAACCAAAGCAAGGTGTGGCTTGGTTGCTGCCTCATCTGGATTATAGGTACAGGATGGATATGCACGAATCAGATATGAAGATAAGATGATCTCGCTTTCAACTTGCTCCTCAGCTAGGTTAATAGTATGCTCCTCAAGCTATAGGTCTAGGTTTAGGTCATCTCCTCCGCCACTTGTTGATGGACCTGCTCCACCACTTGTGGATGCAGGATCCTCAAGCTGCTCACCAACATCCTCATCAAACTTGTTGGTCGCAAGGAGAACGGTAAGGGCTGCATCACTCTCAATCAAATGAATTGGGGAAGATGAATTATCCCCAATGGGAATAGCATACTCATAGAGAGAGATAGGTACATTATCCATGGCCCTACCTAGTGTCTTCTTGAAGTTAGCACTTTGGTCAAAAGAGCTCAAAATATTCAATGAAACCCATTGCGAGGGGAGTTAGCGATTGCGACACATTGCCCATGGATAAGTCTATCAAAAAACTGAAAAGAGGGATTATCAATAGGAAGGAGAGCTCTCAAGTGTAGTTCAAGATGGAATGCCTTGTAGAAGATAGGATAAACGTGATCTGCAAAGACATGGGAATCAGTGGATGAAATCCATTGGTCAAAAGCCTCTCTAGGGGAAGCCATGAGTGTAGGAGGATGCTCGAGAAGACGAAAGAGGAGGCTGTGGAATGCAAGGTTACTCACGAGTGGGAAACTGAAAATGTAAAAATGACCTTAGAAGTGTACTCTATAAAATGGGCATTGCCCTTAAAAATGCTCTTAATTACAATATTTTTATATTTATTGTTTTTACTTTGGAAATTCTCTCTCTCTCTCTCTCTCTCTCTCTCTCTCTCTCTCACACACACACACACACACACACACACCCAACGATCATCTTGTTGCCTTGTTGTGCTTAGCTATCTATGTCATGGACATTGATTTTACATATACACTTTTTGTATTTTGTTAGTGGCTCCAATACAACAGACTCTAAACTACTTCTATATCTATCATTTTCTACTTCCATAGTTTTTGCCCCTGTACCATATGATTAAAATTAGCTCTGTCTACCTCTTTCTACTTCCATAGACTCTCAAAATTTATGTCTTCTCTTCTCTTTCTCTATCCCTCTCTTTCTCTTTCTTTGCAAGTCTCTCTCTCTCTCTCTCTCTCTCTCTCTCTCTCTCTCTCTCATATTTAACTAAACTTCTCACAAAAACCAACAAAATATCATTTCAAAAAACATAGAATACTTCTCTCTCTCTCAATCTATCTTCCAAGGTACCCCTCACACAAACAAACATCAAATTATTTTGAAATATTTAGTTTACGATATGCTCTCTTCCTGCTCTGTTTCTTCACAAACAAAGAAAACATTATCAATATCATATCACTCTCTCTCTCCCTCCCAAAACTCTTTGATTAGGATCTCTTTTTCTTCCTTCTCAAATACTTCTAAAACCTAGTAGTTTGAAATACAATCTCTATCTCTCTCCCTCAATCATCCCCTCAACAAAAGAAAACATAGGAGTTCGAAGTATAATCTCTCTCTCTCTCTCTCTCTCTCTCTCTCTCTCTCTCTCTCTCTTTTCCCTTCCTCTATCTACCCCTCCTATACTAGCAAAGAAACAAACAACTATTTTCTGTTTCTCTCCCTCACTCATCCCCTCAAACAGATAAAAAAACATAGCAGTTTCAAATATAATCTCTCTCTTTCTCTCTCTCTCTCTCTCTCTCTCTCTCTCTCTCTCTCTCTCTCTCTTCCCCTTCCTCTATCTATCCCTCCTATACTAATGAAGAAACAAATGACTATTTTATGTCTCTCTCCCTCACTCATCCCCTCTAATAGAAAAATACATAGTAGTTCAAAATAATATCTCTCTCTCTCTCTCTCTCTCTCTCTCTCTCTCTCTCTCTCTCTCTCTCTCTCTCCATCTATCTTTCCCTCCTATACCAGTGAAGAAAAAAATGTCAAAAATCGTGTTGTAGTTTTGAATATCATCTACCTCGATCTCTCCCTCTTTCCTGTCTCTTGTAATAAACATATAGACAAAGTGTGATACAAAAACATATCTACTTAATACATGCAAAACTTTCAAGGTGATATCACTTCATTACCTGGAAAGTATGTGTTCCTTCTTCTAGAATTGACTCTCTATACTCCAAAAAGGTAGAGAAAGAGCCAAAAATGATAGAACACCTATTTTTCTCACTCCTTCCAGGCAGATTTAGGCCGCAACTTCAGGAGTTGACTCTCTATACTCCAAAAAGGTAGGGAAAGAACCAAAAATGAGAGAACACCCATTTTCTCACTCCTTCCAAGCAGATTTAGGTCACAACTTTGGTTTCTAAGAGAGAGTGAAATAAGTATATAATGAATAAAAGAGAAGAGGGATGAATAGAGCTTGGGCAAAAGTTTCTCTGAGAGATTTTTGAATGTGCAAGAAAAATGTGAGCAAAAAGGAGAGAGAATGACTAATCAAGAGTGGAATGAAGATATTTTGAAACCAGCTGCTAGAAAGTGGTGGGAATGAATGTTTCAAACGTTTTGGAAGAGAGAGAATAGGGAGAGAGCTAGTTAGGAAGTCAAAGTGGGTGAACCAAATGGAAAACGTGAGCATGGTTCTAGCTCGGGGATAGTTTTCCATGGGAGGAAAACAAGGAGGCTTGACATGGTTAGGGCAGGCCTACCAAAGATTGTTTTTTATTGTGAAGCACCAATGACATTTTTTTGGGCATTTTGAAAGAAAACTAAAATTTCCCCTAGATTTGGGGAGACTCTGTTATAGAGAAGTCCACAAATCTCCTTCATGGATACCATATTCCCTTATCCAAGCCTCTAATATTTTAGTAATTCTCCAAAGGGCCCCTTTTTGAGTCCAAAATTTTTGTAATGAAAGAGGCAAGAGCCTACCTCATATGAGAATAGACTTTAGGGCATCTGACAGCATCTGAGGCACAAAGGAGTTTTTGATGATTGAGATAACACAAGAGGCGGACTTTTCTCACACACAAGATGGATGTGATTGTCAGATCTTTTTGAGAAGGAGACCCAACCACTGGATGGGGTTTCCTAATGGAAGTGAAGTCACTTATCCCCATCACTTTTTGGCACACATATGCATGCTCCCTCTATGATGTCACACAAAATGTGCGGGCTACACTCCGTCAGACACATGTTCAACCACGTTGTTTGTTAGGGCTTCCTGCCCACCTGGAGCACCACCACTATTGTACCAATACACAAAGCCAGTGACCCTATGAAGACTAGGAATTACTACACTCTCATAATTGGTCATACTCTCACAAAGATTTATGGATGGGTTTTAGAGAGGGAGCTCAGCAGTCATAAAGAGGCTCGAGGGCAATGAGCACTGGGATAGGCAAGATTTTGGAGGTAGCATTCTACCTTAGGCCACATAGGTATCATAGAGGAGGCGAGATTATATTCTACCTTAGGCCACATATTCACTTTGAGAAGGTCTACACATGCTTTGTAGACTTTCAAAAAACTTTTGACATGGTCCCACATTCCTATATGGTTAAGGGACTACAGGAGATGCAAATTCCAAAGATGCTGATTTGGGTGTGGTGAGCTTATATGAGTCAGTCAGAGGCATAGTACATGCCCGAGGTGGTCTATCAGACTAGGTCGAGAGCGTGATTGGAGTGAAGCATAGCTGTCCACTCTCACCAACCCTCTTTAGACTCTACATCGATGAGATCACATTTTTTATAGATTGCCTAGGGGGCGAGGGTTCACTATTGGGTGACCTCATGATATAGATATTGTTATAGGTTGATGACATAGTCCTCATATCATCCTTAAGGAAAGGGCTACAGAGACATCTGGAGGCACCAGAGGTGTTTTACAGAGAGAGAGACTTGACAGTCAACCTTAAGGTTATGGTCTTCAACACCTCATGTACAGTGACTCATCGACTCAGCTTCACCTATGGTGATGAGCTAGTGGAGATAGTGCAGTCCAACACATATTTGGGAGCAGTCTTCATAGGACCCCTTTTCTCTATTACACATGCAACCCAATCGCAACTCATGCATGGATGGGGTACTTTGGCTCGACTAGAGAGACAATGCTTCCAGGCACACTTTCAGGACCCACCAATAAAGAGCTGGCTCTTCGACACACTAGTGTGATCACCAGTGTATGGGATGTGACTTACAGTTGGCTGAGTGGAGGAAATTCGAGCGGCTATAGGTGACTATGGGGTCCAGGATGATTCATAGTAAGCCTCGGTTCCACATGAGATAGCACATGCAAAGTTCACCATGACTCCCCTATGGATTGATGCCATCTTTTAGATAGTGACTTTCATCCACAGAGTATGGGACTTGCCTCCATAGAGATTACTGAGACTAGCCTTGGAATCATTCAGATTACTAGTAGAGAGCAGAGCAGACACATGGTATGCACGGATATCCACATGGTTTACCAGGCATGCTATCTAGATGGATAGGCTCCCCCTTTTTAGTACAAGCATGGACACACCCCCTAAATCAATCCCATGAGATGAGATCAACCGTATCATATGGCTAGATCTCCTTTAGCTCCATACGTCTTGAACTTGGGGGGGAGAGCATGAGCTCCCCACCAAGTCCCAATTCCACCGCAACCACTTACAATGTGGCATTCTTAGCTTCTATGTCTAGGTCTCGATACACCATAGCTTCCAAGTTCGGCATCTTCTAGATCACTATTACATTCTACACTTGTCATGAAGGTCAATACTTCTATCACTTCTAACTCTTCATTGATTCTATTCGTATCGTTTGTGCATCCACATCTAGCACCATTGGATGTATTGTCTTGCAGTTATCAATTGAGGCCAATGCGTGTATCCAATTGTTGATGCCACTTTGTGATCACCTTCTATGGGCTTGATCTCTTTAGTACTAAAAGGAATGTGTGACTGGTGGATGTGGTGGAAGAAGTGTCATCAATATTACTAGGTTTGACTTCCACTATTCCCAAAAGATAATGGTATCTCTATTTTGAATTGTGATCTTGTATATGCCCCAATCATGGAGTGCAAAAGCTTCTCTATTAGGCATGGCCTTCGTAACAATAGTTGGTATGCAATAGATCTTTTGTGAAGATCCAGTATGGTGAGTTGTATCGTGAACCACTCTAGCAATTTTTTTAGCACATTATCAACAATTCTTGGTGGCTTAATCATGGTGTGGTCGGCTAGGCATATGTTAAATGTGGCATTTCTCATTGGTGGTAGTCTCCATTCTTCATAAAGATATTTTGCTAGTATGTACCGAAGTATCTCTAAGCCATGGTCTTCCCAACAATATATGGTGTGATGTAGATCCTTTGGGAAGATGAATTGTATTGTGAACCTTACTCCAACAATTTTTGTTGAAACATTATCAACAATTTCTAGAGCCTTGAGCTTGGTGTGGTTGGCTAGGCATACGTCAAATGTGGCATTCCTCACTGGTGGTAGTCCCGATTCTTCATAGGGATCTTTTGCTAATATGTTCACTCCTACACCATTGTCCACTATTGCCAAAGGCTTTATGCTCTACTGGGATGATTACACTTTTTATGTCATTCCTAGCACCAAATTTCTCTGAAATGTCCTTTTCTTCTTCTAGTGATGGGGACACTTGATGGGTATCTAGTAATTGGTCCATCTCAATTGGTGTACATACACTAGGATGAGCCCTTCTAAAGCTTCCATATAGTACATGGGGTACTTTGGTTCGTATTTGTATTGCGGCTCTAGTTCTTCAAGTTGGAGTTGTTGAGCTAGGACAACTGCTGGAGCAGAATTGGGAGCTCGAGGGTAGTATGGAGGATTGGAGTTTTCCCCAACTGTTGAGTCTCTTGTGTCCTCATGTTTGAGCCTCAACATCTGTACATTGGGCGCAAGTGCTGGCTACTTGTACATGAGTTGCTGCACATTGGTATTGTATTGTAGAAGGAGGCATTTATGTCATGGCTTGAAACATTTTAGATCGAAGACCATACCCTTGGTGGTTGGGCCTGCTTCTCAAAATCGAGCACTCATTTGCAGTGTGGTTAGCCATACAATGTGGACACAATGTATTTTCTCTTGTTGGGTATTGTGGTTGAGAGACTTGTAGCTTCTGCTCAATTGCCTGCATCATTCCTATTTTCAATCTTGAGGCCATGGCTTCCACTCAATCCTCAATGGCACAATCCTTAATGGAAGTACTTCCCTTCTTAGAAGACTTATTGTCATGATGACTTGATATATGGTCCTCATTGTCAATTCCTAAGTCAGTCATGCATCCTTGATGTCAACATCGGCTTCATGAGCATCATCGTAATGCTCAAAGCTACTAACTTAGTTTGTGGACGGATGAAGTGCTGCTCCTGCGAGCTTCCCCCTCCCCCTCCGTACCTCTACCTCCCCTAGCCCTCCTCCTCGCCTCGACCTCTCCCGCCCCTACCTCTCCGCCCTCACTCCCCTCACCCGCCGCTGCCGCTGCGCCCTCCCTCGCCATCCCCGCTCACCTCCGCCCCACCCCCTTCGCACCTCCGCTCACCCCCCTCGCAACCCCGCCTCACCCCTCCCCTCACCACAGTCCCTCCACCCTCACCCCCACACCCCGCCTCACCCCCGCCTCGCTCCACCCCCCCTCGCTACCGTCCCCTCTCCCCTTGCCCTTCCGCTCCACCCCACCCCGCTACCACTCCACTCACCCCCCGCCTCCTGTTCCGCCCCCTCACCCCTCGCCTTCCGCCCCCGCCCCCTCTCGCCTCTCCGCCCCTCCGTGCCACCCCCGCCTCCCCCTCCCGCTCTCCGCCCCCGCCCCCCCCGCCCCTTCGCTCCACCCTGCCCCTCCGTCCCACCCCTTCCCCCCGCCCCCTCCCCGTCCTCTCGCCCCACTCCGCCTCTCCCTCGCCCCCGCTTCCATTCCCTCCTCCTCCCCACCTCCCCCATTCCCCGCCCCCACTCCTCCACCCCGCGCCACCTCCGCTTCCTGCCCTCCCATCCCGCTTCCTTCGCCCTCCGCCCTCCATCCTTCCCGCCACACCCAGGCTCCACCCTCCTGCATCTACCCCCCCCTTTTTTGGGTGGCAGCCTCTTCCTCATCGGAAGCCTCGCAGTTTGTCTTAGCGGTATGGCGGCTCCCTGCCCGGAACCGGAGGCCCAGACGGACCCTCCCTCTCCAGATGCCTACCGCGTCATCCTGACAGAGCAACAATCATCTCGGGTTCAAGAGGTTGCCAATGACTTTGCCCTTACCTCTGTTTATGGCAGAGTCATTGGACATTCCCCCTCCAGATCAGCCATCAGGGACTGGCTCCAGTCCACTCTCATGCTAGAGGACGACCATATTGAGGAGGTGGCCCTTATGGGAAGGGGCATCTTCTGGCTCAAACTCTCCAATGCGAAAGCTGCGAGCAACCTGATTGCTGGCTCCCCCACGACAGTGGATGGAAAGATTATCATGATAGTCCCGTGGTACCGTGGATTTAGCGCAGCGGATTTTGATGCTCGGTTCCGTATACCTCGTCATCCAGTGACGCTAGTTTTTCCAGGTCTTGCTGCTGAGCTGCGGCCGATTGTCAGGGACCTGGGCTCCCACTTTGGCTGGGTTATGCACGATACTTTCGCCGATGCGGTGACTACGGCAGGAGCCCCCCGAGTCCGTGTGGCTGTGGCGGATCCTGCGACTCTCCCGACAGTGATCGAGATCATGACAGATGCCGGCAGCATCACCCAGAGCATGGTAGTCACCGGACAGCCAGGACAGTGTCTGAGGTGTCACGGCTTTGGGCACCTGGTGGCTGTTTGTCCATGCTTCGCCAGCTCTTCTCGGCCCCCCCCCGCCCCCCCCTCTCCGCCCCCTCCCCCCCCCTCCGGGCAGCCACGCCAGGAGGAGTAGAGGCAGCCGGAGCCCGGACCAGAGTTAGCTGGCGGCTGGACTGAGGTTAAAAGGAAAAGAGGAAAGAACAAGAAGATTCCTGATAAAGGCAAAGAGGCAGAGGTTACCCAACCTGCAGCTGCACCTCAGAGACCCGACAGGCAGCCGCCCTAGGGACCTGGGAGAGCATCTTCTTCGACAGTAGCCCGCCCTCCACAGCCTCAGGTCCCCCTCTCCTCCTCTCCCTAGCCTCTTCCCATTCAGCCCCAGTCCACCCCCCATCTGCACCCCATATCTCCCGACCCGCAGCTTCAGCCCCCTCCTCGTCCTCCTCAATCTTCTCCCCCTCCTTCTCAGCCCCAGTTCCAGATGCATCCCCATCCCTCCCCCCCCGTTGCCTCTTTCAGCTCTCCCGTAGAGCTAGTTGCACCGACGGTTCCTCAGCCGAGGGCAGCCCCCGCTCCCCCTCCTCCTCCTCCTCCGCTAGTCGCCCCTGAGGAGTCGGAGTTGCCTATTCCCCAGCCTCCTCCCCCTCCCCCTCCGCTGGCAGGACACCCTGAGTCTACACCTTCACCAGAGCAGGCTTCTCTGTCCATCAGTGGCAGACTCTGATGGGCCTTAGCTTCAGGAGAGAGAGCTCCCCCGCGACTTTTACAGATCTGGCCCCTGGGACTACTTGGATGTGGCTGATGACCTCGGGACTTTCCCTGCTTGCCTCGACATCAGTATCTTCCTGCTCCGCAAAGGGGCGGATGGGAAGATAGCCGCCTTGGCCCCCAGGGATGGCCCTAGCTTTGCTTTAACGTTCCTTAGGGACGGCACCGAGACCTGGACAGACGACTCGGTCTGGGAGGCTCTCAAGGAGCAGACACATGCTCAGGTTTGCTCCTGGATAGGCCCCGTCCGGTGGGCAGCTTCTCGAGACTCAGTGGTCCGAGGGTGACGTGCGCCTGCGGTGGCGTTGCGCCGCCAAACGCTTCAGACTGATTGTGATCCTCAGGCCCCCCCTGTCTTTGCCCCTCCCCCAAGATGTCAGAGCCTGGACCCCTCAGAAACTCCGTGCCTTCTACGGTATGTCCACCTCAGAGATCTCGAGCTGGCTCGAGAAAGCTTTCGTTCATGGTACCAAAGGTCTCTCGCCTTTGCTGAAGGTGTTGAAGAACGGGCAGGATGACCCCGCCTCCCCCTCCAAACCTTCCCATAAGCGTCAGCGCCTCCACTCCGAAATGTCAGCTTCTTCTTCGACTTCAACCGCGAGCAGACAGTTGTTCGCAGCCTCCCAGTCCTCACCATGAGCCTACACCTCGTTTCCTGGAATGTGAACGGGTTTCACTCTTCTGGAACCCGTGGTCCTAGGAAGCTCATTTTGAGACAGGAACTTCAGCCAGCAGTGATTGGTCATTTGGATGTACTTCTGCTCCAGGAGCACAAGCTTTCTGCGGCTCACTCCCGTAGATGCGGGAAGATTCTCCCTGGACGCTCTCACACTTATTGGGAGCCCTCGATCGGCGCACTGGGGAGGAGTGGTGGTGTCTATACCTCTGTGGGTGAGCAGCTAGCCCAGGGAGTTTTCGGTCATGGCACGTTGATACCAGGCCGTGCCCTTTGGGTAGGCCTGGAACTGGAGGGATCCAGAGTTGGAGTCCTCAACATTTATGCTCCCACAGATCTCCGTTGTAGAGCCACCTTCTGGAGGACACTTACAGGGATTCTCCCAGACATGGATTCCTGGATTGTTAAAGGTGACTTCAACAATCTGGAGACCTTGGAGGACCAGCAGGGCAGAGGACCAGAGTTTAGAGGTATGTCTCAGGCAGAGCAGTCAGCTTGGGACTCTTTTATCTTTGCGACAGGAGGAAGGGACAGTTGGCGAGACCCGTCCTTCCGACATTGGCACGGGAGCTTGGACTTCTCGTGGGGCTTCCGCAGGAAGGAGGTAGACTCCTGGAGAGGCTGGATAGATTTTATGTTAGTGATTGGGCCATCGGCAGAGGCGGTCAAGCGGGTATAGTTCCAGGGACGACACTTTTCGACCATGCGCCTGTGCTCTTATTATTAGACTCGGCAGCTCAGACCCTTCCCCCCCGCTCATGCCGGATTCTCGACTC
Organism: Dipteris shenzhenensis; assembly: GCF_047967505.1. Taxonomy (NCBI): domain Eukaryota; kingdom Viridiplantae; phylum Streptophyta; class Polypodiopsida; order Gleicheniales; family Dipteridaceae; genus Dipteris; species Dipteris shenzhenensis. The sequence goes on along the minus strand of NC_141610.1, from coordinate 54,168,801 downwards.
CATTTTCTCGAGGGAGGACGTGCGCAGCAGTATATGCAGTCTTTGGGACAGAGACTGGGGCGAGTGCGTGGATCTGGTTGGCTCGGTGGCGCAGGCTTTGCAGGAGTCCAGCCAGATCTGCCAGCTCGCAGCCCTACAGGTTTGACAGGATTGGTGGGGCAGAGAGAGAGCTCTTCGGAGGGACCTCGCCTCCATTCACCGACTCCAGCAGGCATCCCCGGGCTCGGAGGAGCTTCGGATCCAGGCCCTTCAAGCCAGAGCCCTTCTTGAGGAGACACTCCAGCGTCGCTCAGAGTTTTCCTATCACGCCTCTCTCTCCTTCTGGGCCCGGAAGGGTGACCGGATGTGCAGGGAGTTCTTCAGGACGCATGGCCAGAGAGCTACAGGTGATCAGCTTCGGAGTCTCAGGACAGCGGAGGGACACATCGTTACAGATCCGGGAGAGGTCTTGGGGTTGGCCACTGACTTCTACAGGACCCTTTTCCAGCAGGAGCCACTTGCCCCTCGTACTCGACGTGCCCGGGAGGAGGTGTGGAGGCACACTCCATCCCTGGTCCAGCCTAGCATGCAGGCGACGTTGTTGGCACCGTTCACCACGGATGAGATGCTGGAGGCCTTGATGGCCATCGATGGACAGAAATGCCCAGGTGAGGATGGGCTATCCCGGGCATTCTTCACCTCCTTCTGGGACCAGATCCATCAGCCCCTCCTTGCAGCTCTTTAGAGGATTTTCAGCAGCGGTTATATGCCAGAGAGCCTTTCCTCGGGACTGATTTGCCTCATCCCGAAGGGAGGAGATAGACAGGAGATCCGTCAGTGGCGCCCGATCACTCTTCTTACCACTGCCTACAAAATCCTCGCCAAGATGATCAGTGCCAGAGTTCGGCCTCTACTCCCAGACCTCATCCATGACACTCAGACAGGCTTTGTCCAGGATCGCAGTATCCTGGATAATGTCTTCACCTTTTCAGAGGCGGCGGAGTGGGCTCAGCACAGCGGATCACACCTTGCCATCCTACTTCTCGACTTTGAGAAGGCCTACGATCGAGTGGACTAGTCCTTTCTGGAGGGGACTCTGGAGCAGCTAGGTTTCCCAACAGGTTGGATTCAGGGTATCTCAGCTTTGTACAGGACAGCTTCTAGCAGGGTCATCATTGGAGGCAGGATGGGTGAGCGTTTTAGCTTGGAGAGATCAGTGCGTCAGGGCTGCCCCCTTGCTCCTTACCTGTTTCTCTTCTTTGCCGAGGCTATGACTTACTACCTTCGGGTGAGGTCTACAGGGATCAGGGGTGTTCGCCTTCCACTCCGGGAGGACACGGAGCTCTTGGACTCGGAGTACGCGGATGACACAGCCCTGTATGTCCAGGACAATGAGATGATGCTGGAGAGGGTGAGGATGGCCCTGGAGGTCTTCTGCTCGGCTGCTGGTGCGAAAATCAACTGGAACAAATCAGTTGGTTTCCTCACAGACCCCGAGGCGCGTTCTCAGTGGGGGAGGTTTTTGGGTTTCAGGTGGATCCCACGGGGACAGACAGCTAGATACCTTGGTTTTCAGGTCGGCCTGGACATCACGCCAGCTCAGCAATTTCTCCCGGTGCTAGATTCCATCCGACGGAAGCTGGCTTTCTGGAGCACTGCTAAGCTTTCCCTTGCAGGTCGTGCCCTGGTAGTCAACCAGGTCCTCCTAGCCACGGCTTGGTATGTGGCTTCCTATTGGTGTTTCTCGAGATCCAGCGTGGCACAGCTCAGGAGGCTGGTTCGGAACTTCCTTTGGTCCGGGGAGGATGGCCTCAGAGATACCAGAGCCAGGGTTACTTGGCAGACAGTCATTCTTCCGCAGGCTGAGGGTGGCCTGGGGGTCATCGATCCAGAGCTTCAGAGTCAGGCCTTGTTAGGCAAGCTTGTCATCCGCGGTTTGACCCCGGGGGGGCAGACATGGAAGATGCTACTTCAGCAGGGGTCGGTTCTTGTGTCCCGCGCCGAGGTGGAGAGTGGCTACCGTCCCTCAGGCGGATCTTCACTTCCACCCTGCTCACTCAGCCCCGTTCCCCACTCGTTCGTAGCCTCCTCATGGTTTGGAGGCGGCTCCGCCTCATCAGTCTCATTCAGTCCCCTCCTAGCTGTCAGGAGGAGATCGATCGCCAGCCGCTTATCTGGAACGGTCAGGTCAGAGATGCCTAGGGCCTTCAGTTGGGGGAGAGATCACATATCAGGTGGGATGGCTGGATGAAGGGGCCAGCCCGATCCCTTCGAGTTTGGAGGGACACGTACAGACATCTGGAGACGACTAATCTCGTAGACGTAGCTGGAGGTGCACGTGGAGCCTAGGCGAGACGCACGGAGATCGACGGCGCGATCCCAGCTGATTGGTTGGTTCCACCTGAGCCTCAGATCCTCATGCCTGGTGACGACCGTTGGCTGGGACAGTTCACCCCCCGTGGCATCCCACTGGTGGTCGCAGGACGTATGGATGACTCCTCTATTTCCTTCTTCGCGGTTATGGGGGATGGACGACTCAGGAGAGAAGATGCGCTCATCGACCCCCTACTCCCATGGCAGAGGGTTCAGGTCGTAGGCCTTTTAGGGAAGGTCTGGCGTACCGATCCTAGCATCGAGCAGGATCAGATGCAGCTTTGGCGTCTCTGGCTCTCGAAGGGGCGGGCCTTGTCAGAGCTTGATTGGGACTCAGGAGAGTGGTGTTGGCCAGAGATTGTGACAGGACAGGGGCCGACCTCCTTCTTTGCCTACAACACGACTCTGGGCAGGCGAGTTCTTGGGAGGATGCAAAGCCGCCCCCCCACCCAGCGGCCCAGCTGGTATGCACAGGGTATTTCCAGGTTCTTTTTGCAGGCCTTCTGGAAGGCCTTGTGGGAGAGCTGGCGGCCGCGGAAGATCTCCTACTTCCTGTGGCTTCTTGCCCACAAAGGTCTTCCAGTGGGGAGCTGGTTGCGGCAGATAGGCCAGGACGGATGCTGTCAGATCTGCCATGAGGATGAGGAGTCATCAAAACACTGCCTGTGGACCTGCACTCGCACCCAGGACGTGTGGAGGTGGACTTTCGGGATTCTTACTCGCGCAGCACCGGAGCTAGGATTGATCACTTGGGGCGCGTTCTGTTGGTGCAGCACCGCACCTGGTCTTCATCACTTATTCGAGGCATGCCAGCAGGACCCCACTTTCCTTATCACACAGGGGATGTGGGGGCCGCTCGAGGGTATCCCGCAGCACCTAGCAGAGGCTGATACAGGAGTTCAGGAGAGGCAGCCAGTCTGGGAGATTATTAGCAGCATCGCAAGGTGGCACATTTGGACCTCGCATTGCGCGCAGATCCTCGGTGGCACCTCCTTATCGACTGCCCAGATCATGACGGATATTTGGAGCGAGATTATTCATACCCTCAGAGGCCAGTGGGACCAAATTCAGGGAGATTCCCGGGCCGGCCGGGAGAAGCGGAGACGCTTCCTCCGGGCTTGGGACACACAGGGCCTCTTCTTCGAGCAGACTTCGCAGGGCCTTCGGTGGCGCTACTCACCACCCCGATGGCTGTTCATTCACACTCGCCTTATCCCTCCGTGAGAGAGTGATTTATTTTTGTTACCTTTTAGGGCTGTGTCCGATTTGTGAATGCAGCCCGTCAGCTACAAGCTGACCTTTTATATCTTGCTCTCGAAGTAATATAATTAGCACTGTTTTTTCGACAAAGCTACTAACTTTTTTCATTTCTTTTCAAATGGGCCTTTTTAGTCTAGAAATGGACCATGCAATTAAATGATTATAGTTAGGACGAGGAACATGCTTGGCTATCAACCTCTTCATTCTTCCCAAGTATGCCCTAACCTTGTCTTTTTGGCCCTGCTTGATGTTCCCAAATTGGAGGGCAGGGTCATCTTGTAATCTTTCTATTTGGAATCTTCTTTTGAATTGTTCCGATAGGAGATCCCATGTGCCTCTTTCCTCCACAAGAAGGTCTAAGTACCATTCACAGGCCTCGTCTATCAAGGACAAGGGAAACCAAGCTTCTTTTGAATAATCCGATTGGTCATATGACTGTGACGATTTCGACCTTTGTAGATTGAAAAAAATATGTGAGCAACGGGTCAAAATTAGTGCCTACATGAAGACATCTAATGGAGCCTAAATTGATGGCAAATCGGCCCAAAAAGCTCCTTTACACTAGAACTTCGCAGAGCTCGAATGGATTGACCAAGAAAGCAGCCCTGAAAGTAGGGGTAATTTTGGGCAATTTTTATTAAGGCCCCCCTTGTTCCCTCCCCAAGCCCCTTTTTAAAAAAATAGTGATCATATGTCATTAAAGCTAGTTAGGATAAAGAGGCTGATGCCTTTAAAATGCCAAAAGCCCCCTAATAGGGGGGCAAGTGCCACTCAATACTCGACATAGAAAAAGATGATGTGTAAACTTCTCCTTTCACCATTTTTGGACGAATAGTGCCTTAGTACTGATCCTCACTGGACCTAAGCATTGGCTCTCATAGTTTTCGTTATTCCACAAACCTTTTGAAAAGTTTAAAAATGAAAATTAGCTCCCTACTACTACCTAACAACCACGATAACTTCAAATTTGAATTTTGAATTCATGAAGGGAGTTTCCATCATGGATTAGTGCTAAAAAGTTAGCCTTACCCTAACTCATGCAAGGAAAAATCTATTGTTTTGTTTTGAGTGCCGAGTTTTTCTTCGTGAGGCACTTACACCCACTAGACAACTCATGGAGAAATCTCTTATGTATTCAGCCACCTGAATAACTGACCACAATTTGGAGATAGCTCATGGAGAATTCATCCCCCCCTTATGTATTTGATGGCACCTCAAGGGTGGAGGAGTGGAGAAGATACCACATGACCTTTTCTTTTGGCTTAAGAGATCCCCTAAAATGTGTGCGTGTGTGTGTGTGCCCAGGCCAAGATACGAGGACATTAATGTAGGCATGCTGGCTACAGAAGCGTAATTAAATTAGGGTGGCTTCTTGATACCATGGCTTCCCCATGGGGGGGGAGCCAGGGAGGCAGTGGAGCGATAGCCAGTTTTCCTACCCTTAAACCGCTGGCCATCGCGGAGAGCTCTACTCGATCATACAGTCCCAGTTCAGGTACCGTATCACAAACCACAACTTTTCATTTCAACAAATTTGTCCCTTCATCCTCATTATGTTAATGCTTCGCAGGTCTGTTAAAGACAGAACACCTACCTCCGCGCCGAAATAACATAGTAAGTGTGAAACACAGCGATTTACACATGCTACGCTGTAAACATATTGGCTAGTCTGACGAGTAGGCTGTCAGTTTTAACAGGCGAACCCAAGGGCTCCAGATTTAGGGCATAAAGGTACCAAGTTACTATGGAGAGACATCTGGTACAAGACGGGGTCGGTCAAAGACATGCTCAAAGAAAGTGAGCCCGGAAGCAGGGGAATGTGCTGGGCTAAAGCATTCGCCTGTCAGTCCGACGCACCTAAACAACAAGAACTGCGATACAACAGTGCCGGGGAGCTGCTGGGCTTAGAGGAGGCACTGAATTCTTTGGAACAGTCACCGCAGCTGCCTTCGGTTGAGAACCTTATATGCATCTTGCAGAAGTGCAGAAAAGAGAAAAAATTAGCGGATTCCAAGCGTTTGCATGCCTACATATGTAATTGTGGGCTGCACGTTCATAGATATCTAGGGAATCATCTTGTCCCAGTGTTTGTGGAATGTGGAAGCATGAGCGATGCTCTGCAGCTTTGTAACAGGTTGGTTGATTCAAATGAGTATTCTTGGACTTCTCTCATCATGGGTTATATCGAATGCGGGGAATCACAGCAAGCCCTCAATTTGTACAAGGAAATGCAAGCAGATTGTGTACATCCTAGCCAGTATACGTTTGTGGCCCTAGTGAAGGCTTGTGCTAGGCTCAAAGATGTTGAAAGAGGCCAAGAAATACACGCCGAGATTGCCAGAAAAGGCTTGGATGCAAACCCATTCGTTGGCAACACCTTGGTCGACATGTATGCCAAATGTGGCTCCCTAGCAAAGGCTAGGGAAGCATTTGGCAAGCTTCCAGTTCGAGATATAGTCTCCTGGAATGTAGTAATCTCAGGATATGCAGAGCATGGGCTCAGTGACGAAGTGTTGAAATGTTTCAAACAGATGCAACTGGAGGGTGTCTCTCCAGACGCTGTCACATTTGTTTGCAGCTTGAAAGCTTGTGGTTGCACAGGAGCCATAGACAAGGGCCAAGAAATACATGCTGAGATTGCTAGAAAGGGATTGGAAATAGAGCCTTCTGTTGGCAATACCATAGTCTACATGTATGCTAAGTGTGGCTCGCTTGCAAAAGCACAGGAAGTGCTTGACATGCTTCCAGTTCGAGATATAATCTCGTGGAATGCACTAATTGCAGGATATGCAGAGCATGGCCTTGGTGAGGAATCGCTGAACTGTTTCCGACTGATGCAATTAGAGGGTGTGTCTCCAGATGCTGCCTCATTTGTTTGCAGCTTGAAAGCTTGTGGCAGCGTAGGAGCCATAGATAAGGGCCAGGAAATCCACACTCAGATTGCTAGAAAGGGATTGGAAAGCAATAGTTTTGTTGGTAGCACCTTGGTCAACATGTATGCCAAATGTGGCTCGCTCACAAAAGCACGGGAAGTTTTTGACAAGCTTCTAGTTCGAGATGTAGTCTCATGGACTGCACTAGTTGCAGGGTATGCTGAGCACCGGTTTGGTGAGGAAGCCCTGAACTGCCTTGAACACATGCAAATGGAGGGCATCTCTCCAGATGCTGTCACTTTTGTTTGCAGCTTGAAAGCTTGTAGCAGCACAGGAGCCATAGACAAGGGCAGAGAAATACATGGTGACATTGTCAGAAAGGGGTTGGAAAGAGATCCTTTTGTTGGCAGCACCTTGGTCGATATGTATGCCAAAGGTGGCTCGCTTACAAAAGCAAGGGAAGTGTTTGGCAAGCTTCCAGTTCGAGATGTAGTCTCATGGGGTGCACTAGTTGCAGGGTATGCTGATCATGGGCTTGGTGAGGAAGCGCTGAACTGTTTCGAACAGATGAAATTAGATGGTATCTCTCCGGGTGTAGTGTCATGGAGTGCCCTAATTGCAGGATATGCACAGCTAGGAGAAAGTGAAATTGTTTTCCAAATGGTCGATAGAATGAGAGGAGAAGGCATAAAGCCAAATGGGGTCATATTCCTTAATCTTCTTACTGTCTGCTGTCATGCAGGTCTAGTGAATAAGGGCCAGAAGTATTTTGAGGCCATGAGCAAAGACTATGGGATCACTCCAACTATTGAGCACCACATCTGCATGGTTGATCTCCTTTGCCGTGCAGACAACTTAGATGAGGGGTTAGCGATGGTGGAGAAGATGCCTTTTCAACCTGTTCTTTCGGTGTGGCATATTGTGTTGTGTGCTTGTCAAAAGTGGGGTAATGTGGAGCTTGGAAGAAGGGCCTTTGAATATGCATTGCAATTGGATGAAAAGGATGCTGCAGCTTATGTCTTGATGTCTAACATACATGCAGTTTCTCACATGCGTGAGGACAAGACGAAGGTCAATTCATTGACAGCATAAAAGACAAGCAAGGACAATGCCCAAAGCAAAGATAAAATTTTGTAACGGGGGATACTAAACATTCCCAAAGCAAAGATAAAATTTACCTGTACTTCTGTTGTGGGGGATACAAAATATTCCCAAAGCAAAGTTATTTATATGCAAAGTTAGAAGACCTTTCCATCAAAACGTGGAAGAGCATGTCCCAGATTTGCATTGTGTGTCACTGGACGCATCCAATTATGCAAAGAATGGTGGGTTATTGTGGCACAGCAGAAACTGGCTTACTGAATACGCTTAAGGGGACACCCATACATGTTGTAAAATATCTCCGGGGTTGCGATGATTTGAATGCAACCACTACACTTTTATCAAAGATACAGCAGTAAAACCATGTTCATGACTAAGCCAGTGTCCCTCTTATTTGCTAGGATGATGGAAAGAGGGTGAGGTGTACTTCAAGAAGGATGAAAGTAAATGCATCATGGTTGCACTCCCTTTGATAAGACAGCGATCCTGTTCTGAAATACAAGCTGGGGTAAGTTCTAAACCTACAGTTCCCAGAAATGGAGTTCACAGTTACTGTAAATCAACAAAGCTCAAGAGTTTATGATTCTGCAAGCTGCAGCTTGAAACCTTTTTTGGGAATTTTTTGGACGCAGTGATCCTTCCCATTTCTGTGCCTACTCTTATGTTTGAATATCTTATGTGTATTACAGTAGATGGTTTGTTGGGCATGTCCTTCCATTTGATAAAGTATTTGACCCATGCTTATGTTCTTAAGGATTCTTTTTCAATTATCTATAATAAATTTCTTTAAATATGTCGAGATTAAGTTAATCTATGTAGAGCATCTGCCTCCACAATAAATGACACTGAAAAAGATAAAATCAGGACATACCAACACAGGGGCATGAGTCAATGTGATGTCAGATGATCAAAATGGCCTGTGCTTGCAAGAAAGCATCATTCTTAAAGACATCGCGGGAGGGCCTGCCCTCTTGGCAAAGTGATGTATGAAATGCCTGTAGAAGGAGGCAAGGCCTGAAAATCCTCTCAACTAGGTGGGATTGTGGCCACATCCCTCACACATTTCTCCTGTGAAGGGTCCACTCGAATTCCATTCCTGCCCACAATGGACCCGATGTGGTCAACTCTTCTGCTATAAATGTGTACTTTTTGGCCTTAAAATAAAGCTGGTGCAACCTCAAGAATTTTGGCACCTGTTTGGCATGCCCAATGTGCTCCTGTTTGCTTTTGCTGCAAATGAGAATGTCGTTTTAAAAAACAGCACATTACAGAATATAAGTGGCTACACAACATCTTGTTCATCAGCCCCTGAAAGGTGGCTGGTGCATTAGTTAGTCTGAATGGTATCACTTTGGGGGAAAGGCTGTCTTGTGCTCATCACCCTTTTTCTCTCTGATCTAGAGGTCTCTTGACCTCAAGTTTATCTTCTTGAGTTTTTCCAACAAGTCATCAACCCTTGGGATTGTTTGCCATAATGGCCTTGTGGAGATCTATGTACTATGCGAAATAAGGTTCTTAAGAAACTTCTTGACCTGCTCTGCTACTTCCTAGAGAGACGATATGGAGCCCTATTGATGGGCTTGTTCAAGACTCTAAAGCTATAGCATGGTGAACTTTCTCTTTGGAGGCAATTGATGTTGGCATATGAGCAAATTGCTGCTGAATATCAGCATCCTCCACCTAATGGGTACACTTGTGGAGATCTATGTACTATGCGAAATAAGGTTCTTAAGAAACTTCTTGACCTGCTCTGCTACTTCCTAGAGAGACGATATGGAGCCCTATTGATGGGCTTGTTCAAGACTCTAAAGCTATAGCATGGTGAACTCTCTTTGGAGGCAATTGATGTTGGCATATGAGCAAATTGCTGCTGAATATCAGCATCCTCCACCTATTGGGTACACTCCCTATCTAAGGTTTGGTCACGTGCAATGCATATAAGGCAAGAGTTTCCTGGCCAGTTGCCTTGCTAATATCAGCTGCATTTTTTGGGCTGTCAAACGTTATATGCAAAATGGAGAATCGTGACATTTAGATTGACTGTTAACTCCCCAAGAGATTTCATCCAGTCCAATCTGAGAACGAAGGTAATGGGACTCATGTCCAAGGTAAAGAGATCTATTGCAAAACCATGATCGTGTGAGAATTGGACCTGTGCATGCTAGCAGCATAGCTTGCTAATCATGTGTTGTTCATTGGCACGTTCAACTCTTTACCCATTATTAATCTCTCTGTGCCATCGAATCTGGATTGTTGAGACAAAGTACTAGAAGAGCTTCTAGATTCATTCATAATTTGATCCGAGTCTTTGTGAAGAACCAGACAGACTTTTTTCTTATTTTGGGGGGGGGGTCAAAGAAGAACCAGACTTACAAAAAATGCACATGGGTGCAATGCATGCAGAATTTTGACGCTGATTGGGCACTCCAATGGATGCATGCAAGGTGGTAGAGAGAATACTGTGTATCATTACAATGATGGGGGATACCCCTTCGTTTATGTCCCTTGAGACCTACCCTTAGCCTATGACCCATGCACCTACCATTCCATGTGAGGGCATGACGTGGGTCGGGGAGCTCAGGGGGTCAACGTAGGCACGGGCGCAACGGGTTTCAGGACCTAGACACATGGGTGCACATCTTTATTAATAAAATAAGTGTTACATGTCCAAATTTGGTGTTGTCTGAAGCAGTGACTCCAGCTCCATGGGTCCTATCTACTCAGATGATCCACTGGCATAACAGTATTGGTCTGTGTCCATCATAACTACAAACTCATGTGACAAACAATCATGTAATAATGTTATAGTGTCTATTAATTGACAAAATAGTCATTTCTCTATTAAAAATTCTCAATATTGTGTTTTTTTAAAGTGTCATTTTATTCTTCTCACTTTTAGTTGTTTTTTATTGGGGGCGAGAGAGAGAGTGTATTCTTGTTTTTTGGTTGATTTTTTTTGTTGATTTGTTTGTTTACTTTTGCTTACTCAGCTTTTTCCTTTCTTCTTTATTTCTTGCTCTCTCTCTCTTTTGTTGCATTGATTGAGTAAGCACTGGGTTTGCCGAAGACACTCCACAGGTCTTTAGAAACCCAATATAGCTACTTATGCTTGGGCACTGATGACGATATAAGTGTTGCTTTGCTTGCTAAGTACGTCTATCTTTTCTTTTTCAAATTCTTTGTTACCTTCTTTTTTCTTCTCTTTTGTTTTCTTTGTAGAAATTTGGATTTTTGAACAACAAAAATCTGAAATTTTATTATTGGATATATTCTAGTCTTACAAAGGTATTATTGTCTATCACCTTAGTGGATATGCAAAGTATTTGATTTTTTGTCCAAGTGGTAATGAGTTGTTCAACTATATCGAAGTATCGTACGCGGGTGTAGAAGCCCCAACAGCTAAAAATCCTCAATAGTGTGTTTTGAAATGAAGTCATTTTATTCTTTTCACTTATAGTTGTTTCTCTTATGGGCGGAGAGAGAGAGAGAGAGAGAGACAAAGACAGAGACAAAGAGATTATATTGTATTAACGTCTAGAGTGACATCTAGAGTATTATAGTGGGTGACATCCAGAGTGACACCTCAAGTCGGTCAGTCTTCTTTCGGTATTATAGTATTATTGTATTATAGTGGGTGACGTCCAGAGTGACACCTCAAGTCGGTCAGTCTTCTTTCAGTAGGGCAGTGATGAGTTGAACCTCTATCGTGCGTGGTCTGGTCAACCTTAATGGCACCTGCTCTGTTGTTTTTGTCGTCTTTACCCACTGTTGATCCATACTGCCCTCATGTTTACTATCTCCTCATCCTCTACTCCAATGTGTCTAGGGATGACGAAGGCATAAAAATCAATGACGTGTGTGCCCGATCAGTGTCCTATGGTGATGTCCCCTCTTGTTATCTGATCTAGTATAGCAGTCTCACTTTGTGTCGCATCTCCATCAGAAAGAGGCCAACACACACCTGGCTATGGGAGTGGATAAAACGAGAGTGGGTCGAGCCCGTGTCTCTTTTAAAAGAAGCAATGATAGCGTCCTCAGATCTCATAGTAAATAGGAAAAATACTGAGGAAATGCTCCTCTGTTACAAGTCAAGTTTGTTGCTCTCTAGGGGTGCCTATGGCTCTTCTTGCCTCAATTCTCAACTGATGAGATGAGACGTGCATCTGTCCTATGGAAATTCTCAACACATGGCAACCTGTCTGTCCTTAAGATACTGGGGCCTGATGATCAATCCATCCTCTAATACTCTTAGGAAGTGATTCCGGTAGAATTAGATCTTGGTAGGAAACTTTTGGTCCGCTCCCCAAGTCCGTGAAGTGTATAACTGGAGTAGGTCCAACTGAATGATACGGTTGATCTCATCTCGTGGGATCTGGAGGGATGGGGAGTCCAAACTATACTGAAAGGGGGGGAGGGGACCCATTTGAATACCTTGCTACCGAAACCATTTGGAGATGGGTGCATACCAGGCTTTGTTGTCCTTAGTCTCAACTAGCCATGTAGATGACTATGTAGATATGTCATTGTCTGGAAGATGGCATCGATTAGCAATGGTATCATAGTTAACTCAGCTTGTATGATTTGGTGAGTGATTGACAACGTCCTCCTGAACATCTTGGACACCATGAGAACCTGTGGCCTCTCGAATCTTTGCCACTCAATTGTCAGTAAATCACATCTGCAAAAGTGTGCTGCATACATGGCTGTCCGTCTCACTAGTTTATTAAAGAGGCACCTCTTCGTCAAGGGATCTTGCAAGTTTGCCTTGAAACAATGTCTTTCTAGCTGAGCTAGAGCTCCCTGCCCTCGTGTGAGTCGCGCTCAAGGTGTGTGTGTCATTGTGAAGACAGGCCCATGAAAACTGATCCAAGATAGGTATACAACTATACTATCTCCACTGGCTACCCTCGGTATGTGAAACTATGTCGTTGAAGTACTGCTCGCGAGGTGTTGAAGATTATAACCTTGGTCTTGCCAAGGTTGATTGTCCAGTCTCTCTCCCTACTAAACACCTCTAGAGCCCCAAGTAGGCCTGCTGCAGAAGAGGAGATGAGAAAGAGAGAGAGAGAGAGAGAGAGAGAGAGAGAGAGAGAGGAAGAAGAAGAAGGAGAATGTATTATCGTCCTTCGGGGGTCGAGAAACCAACCCATGGGACCCATAAGCACAACAATACAAGTGTCTCCTTCCTTTTGTGGAAGGGAATAAGAGGGCAACTATTCTGAGACAGATTGTGTGATACAATATTCACGATGTTTGAGAGTCTTGGCAATAAAATTACCCACACAGAGAGAGAGAGAGAGAGAGAGAGAGAGAGTTTATTCTTGTTTGTTGGTCGATTTTGTTTCTTGAGTTGTTTGTTTACTTTTGCTTACTCACCTTTTTCCTTTCTTCTTTATTTCTTGCTCTCTTTCTGTTATGAGAAAAAGCGGGTTTATATTAAAAGGAAAGAGTCAATATGTACATAGTTCAAAAAGTTCCTATGACTTCAAAAAAGGGACACCTTCAGCTGAACCAACAGTAACAACAAAAAAACAGAAAATTGTCTGTATCTCCCAACCACTACACAGTAGTATCTTGAGGCTCTTCTTTGGGGACAACGTGCGCTACCACTCGAAGAATAACTATACCAGGAATTTGAGGGTAGGGATGCGGTTTTTTGGCTTTGACTTTTGGTCCTGGAGCGGGAGGCTGGAAATCCTTTGGAGTGACAACTTTGAAAGTACTCCTGCCGGGTCATTTCTTGAGACATGCCTCTTATACACCAGAAGAGGGTAAGAAACCGTAGGAGGCAAAGTCAGAGAGGGCATAATATAGGCAGGAGGAGGCAGAGGAGAGGCAGGGGCAGTATTAGTAGCCTGAGAGAAGGGAAGCAAGAGAGAAGCCGCATGAGGCAGTGAAGAAGCGGGCATAGGGAGCACATGGAAGGAGAAAGTGGGCACAGGTTCCTTGGCCTGCAGGGCTGTTTGATCGGGAGCCAATCTTGAGAAGATTTCCCGCCTACAACAATAAATTCAAGAATGTTGTAAGAAAGACGAGTAGCTTGCGAGACAAAAGACCACTCTGTTGGCCCAGATGCAAAAGTAGGTTGGAAAAGAGGCGGATTCTTCAGCAGCAACGAGCCCTCCATCGGTCCATACCCCTCTTTCTTGTGTTCATCAAAATTTCATTAGTATCAGCGAGAACGTTGCTAAAAACCTTAGAGCATCTATGCAACCATAAAGACCATAATATTGAGCTGCGCATAGAATTCTAGTTGGCCGAGGCTCTATTCGACATGTCCCCCAACAACAAAAAAGTATAATTAACCGGGCACAGAGTTTGTGAACAACCTCCCAAACGACTCTTGAAAAACTGCAGTTTAGGAACAATTATCTTCCTGAGTACTGCAACATCTTTGGCACAAACCATCGCCCTACCCAATTTTTAAAGCCTGTTTAGTAGTCCAAACCACTTTGTGAAGGATGAGCCATAAAAGGCAGGTCTGCTTCTTTGGAATGTTTCTGTCCCAGAGTTTCTCAAACCTCTTGACCCATGTCCTCTAGGTGGCTTTCTGTGCCATCTTTGGTTTAGTTGTTCTATCAAATCCTTTTGTCCTTTGACAAAAATGGGGACAAGAAACATCTTTGTATGACCCGCCCATCTAAATTCTCTAGTAGAAGGAGGAGCCCTTTCCCCCATCCACGAGATTGCTTCTCTATTCTAGAGTGTCTGTCTCTCATAGAGCAGTAAATACCAAGACCTCCAACTGACTTCGGCATTGTGCAGATTTGCCATTTGACTTTGGGAACCTTGTGGTTGACCGAACTCTCCTCCCCACAAAAAGGTTCTAAATAAAATGTTGAGTCGTCTAAGGAATTTCTTTGTTGGGTACCAACAAGAAATGAAGTAAATGATGGAGGGATAAATGTAGTGATTAAGGACAAATTTATGTCTTGCTAATGTTGGCTGCAAGCCTTGCCATCTATTCACCTTGCTTTTGACCCGATCTAGGATTTAACCCACTTGTCCTTCACACTGAATCCCTTCGGAATTCCAAGGAATCTGAAAACTTCTCCTTCTCTGATCTCTTTACAGCCTTTGTTAGAGAGAAAAAGAGGAGGAGGGCTCCTAGTGCCATAAATCTCTTTTTTCTCATGGTTGACTTTGGAACTAGAGGCCAGGCAGAATGTATTTAGACACTCCAAGGTAGCCCTTACTGACTCTTCATCATTATGTGGAGTTCGATTTGTGTCATCTACAAATTGTTGGCACATAATCTGTCTTTCCCCTTCCACGTGTATTCCCTTTACGTTTCCTTTATCCAAGTCATCATTTACCAGCCATCCTAGTGCATCTGCAGCTATAGCAAAGAGTAGGGGAGCTAGCAAGCATCCTTGTCTAATTGATCTTTTAGATACAAAGGGTTGAGATGTTGTGCCATTAACCTCGACTTTTACTTCTAGCTTGACATAGAAGTAATTCTACATAAGAGCTAAAACCAGGGCCAGCTCCCATGTCCTTGAGGGAAGACAAAATGAAGCCCCATTCCATTCTATCATAAGCTTTGTCGAAGTCAATTTTAAGGAAGCAAATGTTTCCTAAGCCAACTCAAGCCCTTCCCACAGAGTGAGGATAGCTTCTAAAATATGCCTTCCTTGAATGAAACCCTTTTGATCCTCTCTTAGTCAACAATGGCTAGGGCTTTAGCAAAGATCTTGTAGCTGTAGTTCAGCATGGTCAACGGTCTCCTATTCTTGAATTCCTCTTTTGGGCCACCCTTAGGTATGAGTTTTATCATTCTTGTGTTTATTCTCAGGTCTAAAAACCCGTTCTCTTTGGACTCTTGCCATAACAAAAATAGATAAGGACCTATTGTTTCCCATAAAACTTGATAGAAGTCCACAGGAAGCCCATCCTCTCCAGGTGTCTTACCCTTCCCCATTTGATCAACTGCTCCTTTTAGCTCTTCTAAAGTGAGGTCTCTCTCCAGATAGATGCTATCAAAGGTGAAAACTTTTCTTTCTCTTACTTTAGAGCATTTCACTCGAGCTCTAGCCTTTTTTGTTGTGACAGCCTCCTCCTCTCCTAACAGCTGTTGAAAATGTCTAGAGATCACCTCTAGGATTTCCCCCGAGTCTTGAATGAATATGTCCTCAATTTGAAGAGCCTCTAAGGATTCTTTAGCGTGCTTTTTTTGGAGGATTTTGAACATATCATCATTGACCTTGTCTGCTCTTCCAGGCCACCATTCACGAGTATAGACCTTGGCCTGATTAGCTGCTATTTTGCTTTTGCTCTAAGTTTCTCTCTAACAATCCTCATCTATCTCTATCCCTATTCAGTATTGTCCCTCTCAAGAAGAGCTAATTGATCTTCCAGGTGTTGAGTCCTAAGGGTTATGGCTTTGTCAACTCTATGTTTAACTGCTTTTAGAAAGACTCTTGTCCTATCTATGGCTCTAATCCATTTATCTGTTGCACTCGCAATCCCACCAAAGGCATTGTTCCAAATTTTAACAATCTTAGCCTTGACATACGGGAGGTGAAAAAAGAAAGGGTTGGCTTTAAACCAGGAGCAGCCAATGACCCCCTCTTCCTTTTCAAGGACGATTGAAATAGGTTTATGGCTCAGAGAAGGGGAGCGTTACCAAGGCTCTACCCTTAAAACATATCGGATCATCAACAATTTTCTTGGAACATAGGCTCTGTCCAGATGCCCTTTTCTGTGAAGCTGCCCTATGTGGTTGTTAGTCCAAGTAAAAGCAGTGTCTTCTGAAATTTCAACCAACTCTGCCCTCTCTTTGAGGCAAGTCCAAGCATTCAGTTCATGCCCTCTGATCACATTGAGTATCCCAGCCCATGTGTCTTCTACTCTCGACCATGTTGAAATCTCCAAGTAACAAAGAATTGTCTAAAAGGAAAACACTTTCCCAAAGAAGTGCTCTATCCCCAGTCGAGTTTGGAGCATAAACCAAAAAAACCTCTCTTTCTCTTTTGTTTAATTGAATGTATTTTAGTAAGCATTGGGTTTTCCCAAGAGGCTCCATGGGTCTTTAAATGCCTCACCCTCCTGCTTGGATGCTTTGGTTTTCCCTTTGATTGAATTTGTCTTGGTAATTTTAGCCAAGAGGATAGGACATTTATGCCATGCATGGTGTTTCTTACATCCAAAACGTGTTCCTTCCTTCAATCAACCCTTCTTTTCTTCATCTCAGCAATGGAAGGAAATGGCACCCATCCAGGATGTGGCTGGCCATTTACATTCTCTACAATAGTCTATCCCTTTCCCTTATTGAAGGGTTTATGAGGACTCAACTTTCTCTCAACTATTTCAGCCAATTTAGGGACGTCTCTAAGAGTGATTGGGTTGAACATTTCAACCTGATATCCTACTTTCAAGCATAGTGCTTCTTCTATCTTCATCACTCTTTTTGTGTAACTCTAAAGAGAGTTTCCAAAACTTGGCTATAAATTTTGCATTTCTCTCATTGTGAAATCGCCTAAACCTTTCCCAATGGAAGGTCAAGTCCTCTTCATGCCTCAGAGGCATGAAAGTGGCTTTTAGTTTCTCCACAAACTTAGCACATACAATGATAGGCTCTCTTCTTGTTTATACCAAACACTGCCACATTAAAGCATCCTTTTGTACATGCAATCTACCAAGAGCAAGCTTCTCTTGATCAGTCTTGTCTTGATGGGAAAAGTACAGCTTAGAATGGTGAGTCCTCCAATTAAGGATTTTAATAGCCTCCCTTGCTCCATCATATTTAGGTAATTCAATTCTCTATCGTGGATTCGACTCTTTTAGACCCTTATCCTTCCATCCTTTCATTTTACTAATAAAAGAGAGTAAATGATTTGCTGTAATTTCAAAACAGATGTTTATCTTATAGAAAGGCAATTATCCAGCTCCAACTTCGTTTCCGTCATAAAACAAGCTGAATTGAGCTCAACTTTTGAGCCCTTCTTCCTTGTCTTTGCTATAAACTAACTCACTCATTTAGGCCTCTTAATTTGAGAGAATCAAAGGTCTCAACACCGTTATAGGAGATACTTGAACCCCTTGAGACCTCGTTTTGATCCGACTTTCCATTGGGGCGAGGGGAGGGGAGAGGGGCCATTTTCCTCACAATTTAAGGGTACATTCACATAGAGGGCATCGCTCGTCGAATCCCGCTCGCCCCTCTGCCTACTTGCTCGCCCTTCCGCCTTTCCTCCGACTCGCACTCCTGCCTACCTGCTCGTTCCTCCACCTCCCTACTAGCTCCCCCGCTTGGCCTCCGGCTTGCCCCCCCCATCACTGCTCCAGCCGCATTTGCTCCTTCTTGCCTGCTTCGCCCCTCCTTTTCACCCCTGCTGTTGCTCCATGCCTTCTGCCTGCAATTCTACCTTGTAGCCCCTCGCCTACACCTACAACTCTGCTCGGTGGTCCTCCATCTTTGCCTACAGCCCTCCACCTCCTTCTGCAGCCTCTTGCCTCCACTTAGTCCGCCTCACCTTCCACCCTCAACCTCCCTCTCCACTCCCCACTCTTAGCCTCCTATCTCATACCCCATTCCCTGTTTAAAATTCAAGAAATTTATTAGAAATCCCTTCCCCGAGAACCTTTGCAATGCATCGAGAATGGACCTCCCTAGTATATCTCGATTCAAAGATACATGTGGAAGGAAAGCCTCAATGGGTGCCACGATAATAGTGCACCAATTTGCAGGTCATTGGTGTGTTGGTTTGCAAATCCTCGGGCGTCTCTCTTGCTCTAGCCAGAGCCATGCCTATTGTCTATCCATATGATGCGATGGATGTCTGCATGATGATTCCTATCATTATGTCTACATCTCCTTCTCTTACCTCACTGCCGCACTCTTTTCCGGTACTTCAGCAAATGGGTGCAATGCATATTGGATTTTGACACTAATTAGGCCATCCAATGGGGGAAGAGCATCCTCGTGAGAGTATTTTTTATATTTGACCTATATGCAAGGTGAGAGAGATTCCAGATGCATGGAAGGTGGTAGAGAGAATGCCATGTATGATCACATTGAAGGGGGATATCCCTTCATTAACGTCCCTTGACATTGCTCAAGGTCCATCTTCCCATTTAGACCTACCCTTAGCATATGACCCATGCACCTACGAATCAATGCACTTTGATGTACCCTTACCTTTCCTATTACCTCTAGGACCCAGACACATGGGTGCACACCTTTAATAATAAAACAAGTGCTACATGTCCAAAGTTGGTGCCATATGAAGCAATGGCTCCAGCTCGACATGCCCTATCTACCCAGAGGATTCACTACCATAACAATATAAGTCAGTTTCCATCATAAATACAAAGACATTATGCCATCAAATTGGTGCATCATGTAATAATGTTCTAATGTCTATTAATAGAAAATAGTTGTTTCTCTTGTCAAGACAATTTTAACTTTTTACAAAGTCTTAGTGTTAAAAAAACTATGGCTTCTCCTGTTGTCTACTAATGTAGAACAGTCCTGTCATCCATGTCACCTCAACCTGAGTGTTTCGACACTTTTAGAGATTTGACTAGGCATGCCAATATTGCTACTTCTCATCTACTAGAGTATTACTCTTAGCACCATTCCTATTGTCCATGAAAGTCAAGCATACAGCTTTGACAACTGCTCCTCATCAACTGGAGTATTACACTCAACATTTTCCTATTTTCCATGAATTGTCATGCATATAGATGTATACAGTTTACTCTAGTGAGTCCCTATAGCTTTGACTGTGACTCCTCATCTATTAGAGTATTATTCTCATGATAATTCCTATAGTCCATGAATTGTCATCCATATAGCTATACATAGTTTACTCTAGTTAGTCTGTCGATAGAGTCAGGTTGGCCTTGATTAGGGCTGGGCCAGGTTTGACCAAGCCACATCAATTGATATAGGTTGACCAAGCCACATCAATTGGTATAGGAGGTCCTTGCTACCTAAGACGGCCCCCTAGGGGCAAAAATTAGTTTAATCAGTGGGTTTCCTTAGGCACAACTTGGTACAAATGTACACCTCAAATCAACACTCAGTAGAAGATCACAAGTGAGTGCATAAAAAGGGAGAAAAAGTCTAAAGATCTTACCCATGAGCAAGTATTAAAGCTTGTGAAGGCATGTGATGGTTTAGGAGTTACACAAATGCATAGCCATTTTGGGTGCAAGTTTCATACGTGGATATCCACATTTGTTTGTATATCCTAATGTACACCTCAGTGTTCTCTCTCCTATTGCTGATGTACACCTCAGTGTTCTCTCTCCTAATTCTGATGTGCTTCTCTCTACTTCTATGCACATATTGAAGGGAGATAGTGGTTGTAGTATCTTGACATATCTTTTGCATTAGAGATGTCTTGATGTTCATATTTGGTGCTTGATATAAGGTCAATACTCTTCTACATGGTGTCTACTTGTTGAGACACATGCTTTAGAGGTGTATGTTCTAACAATTCCTATCCCATAGATCCTCTCGAAGGCTAATGACTTTTTTTGTTTGATCTAAAGGCATGTTTGAGCTATGTTCAATTAATGTGCCACTTGGCCACATGGATGCACATCAAATGGAATCATTAGTGAAAGGTCCTTGTTTTCCTTATAAAGTCTTCCCATCTTACATTTTTTTTGTGAAACCTTCCCAAGATAACCGCATAGAATTCCTCCCTTGAGAAATGTTAAGAGTGACAAATGTCAAAAATTTCAAGCGTCCATGATGTACAAATATCAAAGTGTTTCTATTACCAAGACAGCCTTAGGTATCCATTCCTCATGGGTAGACCTTTGGATATCAAAATTTCCAAATCTCCATTTGCTTGCTTTAAGTGTAGAAGTACCACCTAACTTTATTTTTTTAATATTTCTCATCTTCTCCCTAAAGACAAGGCACAATAAGAGAGTTTAGAGGGAAAATAATGATTGTTAGGAGCTTATCTTTATCTTCCCTTCTTAGTTTGTGGATACTTTATTGAAAAGACTTAAGTTCAAGAGCTCTTAGTCTCTCTACCAAGTCTTCTATTCTATTGATCCTAAAGATATTTGTACTTTCTACTATCTTCACCTAATTTTGATATAGATGCTCTACCTCCAAAACTTAAGTCCCTAATTTTGGGTATTTTCCCATTCAACTAAAGGAAGCCAAGGCAAAGAAGAGAAGCTTATGTTAGAGACTTCTTGAGAGGAGTCAAATTAGTCTTTAAAGAGTAAAGTGTGCCAATTCATGCCTTTTTTTTATCATTTCCACATTGTTGAGTGCACCACGTAAAGGAGGTATCCTCTTAATATCCAGCAACTTTGAGTGTATGCTTAACTTTTAACAAATTATTAAACTAATAACCCTTGATAAGCATCCCAAGTCTATTCCACCTATCATTTCTTCAATCACCATGTTAAACTCTCTCATGATAATGGAATTTCATGCATGCGCAAAGTTTTTAACAATGAAGGTCTATCTTTGGTAGCACTTGGGATAGAAATAGAGAGAACATAGCTCTTTACTTCTATATTCTATTTATATACCATGACTACCAAAATTAGATAATGCTTGCTAAAAAAAATATTATTACCAAGGTAATGCCACCTTTGCTCTCATCATAGGAGGATCCCACCCAATTTCTATTCTTGTCAACCATTTCTAATTTTTCTTTTTTTCCTTGTTGCATTCCATAGAGCTATGTAGCAGACTAACTAAAAAACTCATACATGTTTTCTTTTAACCCTTGGTCTTATCGTTTGCTAAGTCTCTTGTATTAGGTTATCAACCAAAGTAAATTGTCCTAAATTCTCTTTCCAATATCTCCTTATCAAAAAAGTTTTGTTGTTCAAAGAACCACACCTATGGAATCTTCACAATTAGAAGAGGTGTCCATGCCTTGGAATGTTCTCGCTTTCCTACTTCTTGATTCCTCTTTTAGTGCTATTTATTCCCAAGACCCTAGATTTGATTGGACACACAAGTTACATCTGGCTAGGGTAACTATTTTCCAAATGAGGCATTGCATGTTATTGGATTGTTGTCTTATGGTTGGTCATTAATCTGGCACTATAATCCTTATTCGATGAAAAATTTCCCATCGTCCTTTGATAGGAAATTTCTATGATGATTGATAGGCATTGATTTCCAATAGGATCCATATGATGGGATAGGGTTAGACAATTGAGCACTCATACCCATTCATTGTAATTCTTTCTTAGGACTCATCTTGATCCCCGATTACACTTAGGTTCTTCAAGCCTTCTCTTGTACACTCGCAAAGAAGAACCAATCTCAACATTTCATGATTTATCACATTATCTTTAACCCAAGGAGACAAAATATGCATTTTTAAATGTTTGATGACTCTTGTTGGACCAACTTTTCTTGAGCTATGAGCCCAAAATTTAGCCTAACCTGAAAACTCCTGCACTAGGACAATCATGTAAGTACTATGCATACTACTTCACATAATTTTTTAGATGGTTATTCATATTGTTCGAAGTCAATGAAATTGGGCATTGTGCTTCATTCATCGAGGTTCTTTGCGAGTGAGTTATCTATTTGATGTTGTGCATGCTTAATCACAGCAATGGTTCATGACCAAGTAGTTCTAGGAATTTTGCTCGATGGTGGTTCCAGTGTCAACATAATGTCAAAATCTATGTGTCGACAGCTCAAGTTCTCCAATTGGGATCCATCCCTATTTGTGATAAGGATGGATGACCAATGACAAGTCCATACAATGGGCCTACTCCATAGTGTCTCTATTACAATTGTAGATCTTACATTTGTTATAGAAACCGTGGTACTCCGAATGAAAGTTATCAGTTGTGTTTACCCAATGTTGTTGGAAAGGCCTTGGATCCAGGCCTTGGATCCACCAAGGCCTTTCATAGGAAATTTCTATGATGATTGATAGGCATTGATTTCCAATAGGATCCATATGATGGGATAGGGTTAGACAATTGAGCACTCATACCCATTCATTGTAATTCTTTCTTAGGACTCATCTTGATCCCCGATTACACTTGGGTTCTTCAAGGCTTCTCTTGTACACTCGCAAAGAAGAACCAATCTCAACATTTCATGATTTATCACATTATCTTTAACCCAAGGAGACAAAATATGCATTTTTAAATGTTTGATGGCTCTTGTTGGACCAACTTTTCTTGAGCTATGAGCCCAAAATTTAGCCTAACCTGAAAACTCCTGCACTAGGACAATCATGTAAGTACTATGCATACTACTTCACATAATTTTTTAGATGGTTATTCATATTGTTCGAAGTCAATGAAATTGGGCATTGTGCTTCATTCATCGAGGATCTTTGCGAGTGAGTTATCTATTTGATGTTGTGCATGCTTAATCACAGCAATGGTTCATGACCAAGTAGTTCTAGGAATTTTGCTCGATGGTGGTTCCAGTGTCAACATAATGTCAAAATCTATGTGTCGACAGCTCAAGTTCTCCAATTGGGATCCATCCCTATTTGTGATAAGGATGGATGACCAATGACAAGTCCATACAATGGGCCTACTCCATAGTGTCTCTATTACAATTGTAGATCTTACATTTGTTATAGAAACTGTGGTACTCCGAATGAAAGTTATCAGTTGTGTTTACCCACAATGTTGTTGGAAAGGCCTTGGCTCCACCAAGCACAGGTAAAACCGTATTGGTAATCTGACCAAATCACTATCTAGATGAGTAAGAAGAAAGTCAAGTTGTTCGTCTCACGACTAAATGATCAGTTCACGTGCATCTCCAACCACAATTAGCCAAAGTAGTGAATATGATTAAAGGATTGGATGAGGATGAAGAGGAAGGATACATGAAGAGTAACTCAATCCTTGTCTCTCTATTTGAGGTTGATATGGTGTTTGTTATGGACAAGTACCAATTTCCCAAGGAAGCAATAGCCCCAAGCATTGAGGCAGATGATAAAGGTGACTCCAATGTATGGTATGATGTCAATCTTGATGATTGCCTAGGAATTACTAAGCTCATTCAAGTAAAAGAAGCTTTTGAATGTGATCTTTAGCACTCAAAGCATGTCAAGGACAATGACCTCACGGACCTCAACCTGGGAACCGATTCTGACCCCAAGATAGTTTGTGTTAGCTCTCGGCTTACTCCTACATTGTAGATTGACCTAAAGAACCTTTTGCATTCCTATATCAATGTTTTTGCATGGAGCTATATGGATATGAAGGGTATTGATCCACAGTTCTATCAACACAAGAATGTGCTCAAAGATGATGCAAAACCTATTCGTGGGCAATGATACCAGATGAACCCCAATTATGCCAAAGGGTCAAAGAAGAGCTTGACAAGTTGCTAAATGTGGCATTTATGTATCCAATTTGCCATGCAACATGGATTTTTCCCATTGTTATTGTACAAAAATAACAAATCACGAGTTTGTGTGGATTATCGTCTGTTGCTGAATGCCACAATGATGACAGCCCCATTTCCCCTGCCCTTCATGGATTCCATTCTTGATGCCATGGTCGGCCATGATATGTACTTGTTCATTTGATGGCTTCAATGGCTACAATCAAGTTCTCATGTGTAAGAAGATCAAGAGAAGACAAATTTCATTACTGATTGGGGCATCTTTGCCTCTATTGTGATGATCTTCAGTATGAAGAATACACTTGTCACCTTCCAATGCCTGGCCTAGGAGATTTTTGAGCAGCAACTCACAACCTTCATGCACATGTTCTTGGATGATTTTAGTATTTTTGGTAGTTAAGCTGAGCATTAGGGAAATTTTGGGCTCAAAATGGGCCTCTTGGATTAGGCCCTTAATATTTTTGACTAGCAAACCAGCCAATGGGAAGGCTTGGGCATTAAAAGAATGGAGGTTTCCATCTTGGCCCCTCATTAGTGGAGAGACCTCCACTAGGCTCCCACTTTCCATAGGGGGTTCACTTCACAAACTTTTAGTGTACCATGTGCATTCCAAAGGAGGGGTATTGTAATTCAGCTTTTGGAAAATATTTAACAGGATTATAATAACTAGATGGGTATTTGAATTCAACTTGAGAAAAAAATTCGTTAGTTCATAAGTAAGGAGGGGTAGTTTTATTAAGGGAGAAATTTTAGTTGAGGGATTCAATACCACTTGAATGCACATGATACATAGGGTTCCTTAGTAGTGCACCACCCGAGCCACTTTCCTCCCTCCTACCCCCATCACTTCCTAGGGCATTCACTCCGACCCTTGACTTTTATGTAGGTTCCCCTACCCTCACCCCACTCTTTGTGGGCCACAAAATTCATGATTTTTTATGAAAATTTTCCAAAAGAGTCCCCACACCCCCCAAACACCTCCCAAGAGTCTCCCCAGACTATCCCCATTAACTCAAGATCTTCCTCTCAGCCGCCTCCACCTCTCTCAACCTCCTCTCAACCTCCTCTCAACCTTCTCTGAACCTCTTCCTCCTCTCAATCTCCTCTCAGACAACCTCTTCCTCCTTCCAAAACCTCTCTCTGCTTGCTCCCATTCTTTCTATGATGGTGAAGTACTCTACTTCCCCTAGACCAAAGCTATCAGTTTAATCTTGTGTGGGTTACATTTTGAAGGATGACACTGATGTTTGGATTCCTCAAGATATTAGGCTAATGTCCTGGGCCACAATGCAACCATCTTCAATAGGTCCATTCAAGGTTTCAAGGAAGGATGGAGCAAATAAAGAGAGGCATTGGAAGGGTGGCCTTATTGGGTTTTTGAATACAAAGAAAGGAATCAAGGTGAAGGTTCAGCACATGTACATGGCTCGAGACATGAAAATCGACCCTACAAATCGAACTTGATTTCCTTCAAATTGTATCTCTCTTAGATTGTCTTTTTTGCATTATGACACTTCATTTGTCCATTCTATGCATGTGTATGTGTTGAGAAATGGTGTTGTGGAGAAAGAGAGAGGGAGAGAGAGAGAGAGAGAGAGAGAGAGAGAGAGAGAGAGAGAGAGAGAGAGAGAGAGAGAGAGAGAGAGGTTGGCTCATCAACATCTTTGTTTACTTCTTATGTAGATAGTTTTCCTTCCACCAAAGTCAAAATCCAGCCCTTGGAAAGTCTCACTAGAACATTTCACGCTTTCCATTCAAGCATTGGGGAGATAGTATTCTCGAGAAGGACTCCTGCCTCCTTAACAAAATCTAGTATCTTTTTCTATAATTCATGCTACCAAGTACCTCAAAAAGAAGGTGCATATGGACTCCTCCATCTTGTTCCTCTTCCTAGCTTTGATGGTCCAGAATAGCCTCTTCTAGATCCATTCTCTATAGAAGCATTTAGAATGAATATGAGATCTAATGTTCAATCATTAATGAACTTTACTTTCAGTTCAAAATTTGATGAGGGGATGCCCATTAGGGGAGAATTGGGGTCTCAAAGGGCTCCCAGTTAGTGTTTCATAATTTCAAGGGATTAGAGGGGGATTTGAGGTGAACCAATGAGAATGCTCAAAGGTGTGGGGCAATGCCATGTTGAGGTGGCATGTGCATTCACTCCATAGGTGCTTCAATTCAAAAAAGAGGGAAGAAATACCATGGAATTCGAAAAGAAAACCACTTGGATTGGGAGGGAGAACCATGTGATGCCATGTGTCCAAAAATTCAAAAGGGGGGAGGGGGTGTGCATTTAATTATGTCAAAGTAGGGGTTACAAGTGGGGTTCAAATGGCGGTTGCAAGTGGTAATTTACACAGGCAAGAGGACCACAGCAGTGCACCTCATGCGCTCTTAACACGTGTTGAATGCACCACATGATGAAGAAAGCACCCACCAAAACTTTAAGTTCTCTTTTGGTGCCTAGCAATGGTTGAACCCTTGACCACCTAGCTCAAAGTCCCACACTCTTACCGCTACACTATTGAGCCAATAGTGATACTCCATTCTTCCAGGTTGAATATATTCTAATACTAAAATTGCATGTCCATCATAATTGCATGCAAAACCATGTACAATCTACCAAAACCACCTTACCCTGCATTATGACCTCTCCACATAGGATTGTATTAGATAACTAATCTTTCACTAATCCATTTCTTACGAGGCCCTTCTGAGACCCCAATTCTACACTAATGCTCTATTGTATTTTTTTTCCTTTTCAAATCAGTTTTCCTCCATAGAACAAAGGCCATGTGTGTATGCAAAGACTTGGCAGAGGAATTTCTTAATAATCTTCTTTACCCAAAGTGGGATGTTAGGGAAGGTTTTCAGAAGGGATACCATTTTAGATGTGTATTTAGTAAATAAAGTTTAGTAATTAGGTATCAGCTAGTGTGTAGTATTTGTTATATGAGATATGCTTATAAATGTTGGGAAAACAATCATGGCACATGGATACCTATGGATTGTGATGTAGTAGACACCATTAAGGTAGAGACACATATGCCAAATGGTAAAATCCAATGTCTTGAGGTCACAGATAGTTGGAGCTTGAAGAACATTCAAGAATCCAGTGCTATCACCTTGGATGATAGTGACTTTTTCTTAACACTAAATGGTAAGATAGTAAGTAGGCAACTTTGAAGCAACATCAAGGCTTGACAAATGGAGGCATCCTTATGTCTTCGCCATTCATCCTGATATTGGATAAATTGAAAAGTTTATGTCATTTATGAAAGGGTGCAATACGATGAAACTTAATAAATTCAATAATTATAAAGTTGACAAGAAATGAGTCTTTACTAGTTTATTGAATCTTTTAAAATGTTGAGTGTTTATAAATTTAGTAGTTTTGAAGTTGACAAGAAATTTTGATTATTAATAAATTTAGTAGTTTTAAAGCTCACAAGAAATGAGCCTATATTTTTTTCTTAAATATGTTAATTGGGTATTTTTTGAATAATTATCATGGTCAATTATTCTCATGATTTACAGTATGCAATCATGGTAATAGATTTGACTATTGGCTCCTAGATTTAATAAAAATGAGCTAAGATATTTCATTACCCAATATTTTATTCTTGAAATGTCACCTTTGACTTTTATAGAGTCCAGAATCAACTATAAAAAGGCCCTAGGGCCTTAAAAATCCTTTATTCTACTCATCTCCTACACTCAACTCTTCAACTCTCAACTCACACCAACTTCTACAAACCTCCAATGGGGACGCACCATGAAGCATAGCACTAGTTCATGGCTTCTACTCGTTATTCAAGTAGAAAGGTGGACTTGTATGAAATTTTTGATTGCGAGATCGATTTGGTAGAGACAGTCCATAAGCACATGGACATTTTCAGAGATGTTACCAATTGCATCACTAAGAAAGTTAGACATTTCTTGATCCGATTAGACATTGATAGAGGAGAATGGATTCTGGTCAATCTCCTTTTAGAGTCTTCTACAAACCTCCAATGGGGACACACCATGAAGCATAGCACCAGTTCATGGATTCTACTCGTTATTCAAGTAGAAAGGTGGACTTGTATGCAATTTTTAATTGCGAGATCGATTTGGTAGAGACAATCCATAAGCACATGGACATTTTCACAGATGTTACCGATTACATCACTAAGAAAGTTAGACATTTCTTGATCTGATTAGACATTGATAGAGGAGACTGAATTATGGTCAATCTCCTTTTAGAGTGTTGCCAAGTTAATAGAGGCTGCCAGAACATGTAAATCCTTGAGTCTAAAAATTTAAGAAAAACATCAAAGGAGGGGGAGTTGGGATCTCCAAATGGGGCTTGTAGGAACCCATTTTGTATCTTTATCTATAGCATATTGTATAATCATGCTAGAAATGGAGGACACCCTATACCTCCATTCATATAGGAAGTACCTCTCTTCTTGTAGCAAATCAAGAAACAAACATAGAAGAAAATGTAAATGTGATTGCCAAAACTAGCCTTGCCTTGGAGTGGTCCAGCAAAACCCTAGACAAAGGGAAGCACACTATAGAGGTAGAAACACATTTGGCATAGAGTTGGCTATGATTCAAGAAGTAGCTGGTACATCCTCCATGGGATAGCCCACTATGGGTAGAAGGGGAAGAAGAGGAAGGAGAGTAAAAAGCAAAGGAGGTCATGACGAAAGAGGTTTTATTACAAATGGAAGGAACCCTTCCGTATGTTTTGATTGAAAACAGAGAATATTTGTTTCTAATTGATATTCAATATGTGAAGAGGCTGAGGGAGGATGAAGCATTAGGAGCACTCTCCACTCGGGGGAGTAGTATTGACCTAGTATTTCCAGAGGAGAGGTTTGATAGGTGCACAGATTTTGCGATCGCCAACCAACACAATGGAACATCTTATCTTAAGTATATGGGAGGAAATACATGACTCAACTCACCCAGGAGTCACAGAGATGGAGTTCCATGAGCTCCAAGAAAAAGTAACGGTGGAGAGGTAGAACAAATGCTCAAGGCTTGAGAGTAGTGCAGCAGCCTCATCATCAGCACCCCCTACAAACATTGATGAGAGCAAAAGCTCCATCGATATTTCTATAGAGGATTATGACAAGAGATGCATAACAAACTGTAGGTCGATGATATTTTCAATATTGATGATGTAATGTTTTTAATTCAATGATGTTCAAAAAAGCTTACTGATATGATTATTACAACTTTCAAGATGTTATTGACGCTGATGATTTTGCATTGCAATGCGCAGGTGGAGGTGATAGCATTGGTACGAACTCTACACTTGGAGACTACATGGGGATGTTCAAGCATCACAATCTAATTTGCATGCATTCTTAATACTCAAACTCATGGAAAGGAGGAGATGATCAAATGTAGGGCACTTTCAAAGTTGGTGTCCATTGTGCCCTTAGATCCATCAGCCCATAAGTGTATTTTGGTTAGGCAAGATCTTGCTCTTTCATCTTTTGGGGAAAGATTAGCAAGAGGGCTTTTGGTAGCTACTACTATGAGGGCTACAATAGGTGTTTATGATTCCACTAAAATTGTGGAGACTTTCACACAACTAAGTGTCTTGGCACCCCAATAAATAGCTACAATTTTGGACAAAGTGGAGGAGGTAAAGCAAGAAAATATCTTGTAGAGAAAATCATGTTTATTGAAATCATGTTGTAATGACTTCAGTTTACCAAAAACATTGTAAATACAAATGGAAATCTAATATATAGCTTTTTTTTCCACATTGATGTTGAGTTGTAATGACATTCACTATTATTCCAATAAACATATCTTTACATTATGTGTTGTTAATAGCCATTGAGCATGTTGACGGATCTGACCGGTCCAAATCCTACGAGTTTTGAGCCACAAATGGCTCAAGATCAAGGCGATCCTTAGGATTGCCCAAATTGGCAAGGATAACACGAGCCATTTGGATCCCATATATGGATAACACAAGAGCCATTTGAAGACAGAGGGAAGGTGGTGAGAATCAGCATATGCCTTGGCACCATATGGGCCCAAATGTTTGTAACAAAAGAGAAAGAGAGAGTGGTACAAGGAATAGGGTTGGCCCTCCCTGCAAAAGGTGACTTATATAAAATGCCAAGTAGTTGACTTTGGTCTTCATTGTTGTATGCAACCTTTGACAAATACAAGCTCTCTTCTTGCTCATGTGTTGCTTGCTCTCCTTGTTTGCCTTTGGTGTTTGCCTTAATTCTCCTTCTCCATCCCCTTCCCTTCTTCCCTCCCCCTCCTCTCTCTCTTTCTCGCCTCCTTCTTCTCAGTGGAAAAACCATTGCAATGATGCGGTAGGCACTCGAATGACATGAGTGAATCCTTCACTATGCAAGGCTCCCATAAGGAGTATCACGAGAGTGAGGAGATCCACGGCACACTTCCAGCATCCCCATGACACACGTGTCTTTGCTAGGAAACACATTTTTGGCACCACTGTCAGGGAGAACGACGTATGCTTTTGCATTTGTTTAGATTCCTCCCATAAACAACCCATCGCACATGACCTTATGCCTTGTTAGAGGAGATTAGGAGTTGAGTTGAAGTGGAAAAAAGTGAAGAAAGACTAATGATAGAGTAGAAAAGCATACTTTGAAACTTTATGCCCATAAACCCATTTTCATGCATTATTTAAGCTTGTTTTTTATTGTTTCTTGAGGTTTGTTTATACAAGAAGGTAGCTAGAATGATTGCTAAGTTGGTTGTAGTGTCAAATCTAACTAAACACACTTGAAAATGAAGATTGGAGTGGAATTTCGAAGTGGTTTTGGGTGCTTGATTGTCCAACTTGTAGAAATCACTCGATTTTGTGCCAAAAGTTATTGTTTTGTGATGTGTTTTGTTTGTGGTAGGTAGTGTAGGTCCTTAACAACACCCCTATGCACAAAAACCTAGAACAAAACCTGAAGAACCACCAAGAACCATCAAAAGAGAGTTGGCAACACTGCATGTTCCCAGACATTTCCTATCCCATTGATCTGTCGCCATAGCTCACTATCCTGTCAACCCGTCATCTTAGTCTCTATCCTATCGGCAAATTGACACATGTTAGTCACCTAACCCACAACCTTAATTATGATTTGTCAAGGGTTACTATCCTGCTAGCTTGACAGGCATTGACCCAATGCCATAACCACGATCCCTTGGACCGTCCGGTGCCCTTCTAATATCCCTCTGAGGCAAGCTATCCCACTGATAGTTAACCCTATGACCCATGCCATCTGCTACCCTGCCGACTTGAGATATCCGGATTCCCAGTGCTTTAACCCACCCATCGACATACCAACCCAACCCAACCTACCAACACATGTCATATGCTATCCCATCGATTGATGCCATAAGGCTGCCCGTCAGCATACAGCTAACCCTCCATCCAGAGGGATAGCTTTGGAACACATTATGTAAAAGAAAATATAGAGATAATTTGAGCCAGGGTGTGCCTTTGTAGGGATCTCATACATGCACTTGAGGTCCAGGAGAATTTTTGTCTAAGGAGACTGAGCCTAAGGAAAGCATCTCAAACTACATGCAGCCCACCTTTCGCCCTAGTTTTGGTTCAGGTCCAACAAGGAATTCAATTCCCAACTCTCATTTGGTGTTAGGGCCCCGATGTAGTGATCCTTACAATTCAGATGAGACTGAGATCTTGAATGAGGAAATGTAAGAACCAATAGTCTTGAGGGCCTCCAAATCCCCCTGAACAAGCATAGCTCTACCTCATTCTCTTGCTCCTTTTGTAGCCTCTAAATTAAGGGGGACTATATCCAACATGTTTGGGTGGTTAGGCTGAATGGATTCAGTAGAAATGGAGAACCCTTTCACTAGTATACCCATGGAAAGGGGAGGCCAGCGACAACCAGTCCTTGCACCATAGGCCACAACCGAGGCCATTTTTGTGGACTCAAGACCCACAGTCTTCACTGAGCACCCTGACCCACGTGCATGGAAGATGAGGACCCATGGATGGGGGGCTTTGCTAAACAAAACCCCGGGCTTGGAAACTCACGGGACTGGCAAGAGGGAGCCCCTTATGCGCCCCCAACCCTCCAAGTGCCCCTAGCACTCCCCGTTAGGTCACCATCCACTAGCTATGTGCCCTTACAAGTTCCACCCTATAAAGACCAATGCAAGGAGTGTCCATGCAGATGCTTAGTTCTCCCTCAGGGAGTCCAACACTTTACTCCCCCAATCACAACCCCAAAGTTCAAGGCAGTAGGATTCATGGCCCCAACGACAGCACCAGTGAACCAATGGATCTCATTACCAAGGCAAGGCCTCAAGCCACCATAATAGTGCCACATCATCAATCTTCCCAAACAATGCTATCATATGAGGTGATGTGGATCCTAGTAGATGCTCTATGAAGGGGGGCCACTATACTCTTATTTCTAGAAACACCAATCCCTCTAGGAGTCAACCAATAGCCATTTCCAAGATCATATCTAAATTTCTCAAGGAAGGAGATCCGATCTCCCACATGGAGTGATTTGAGCAAATATGCAAAGCATTTGGTGCTCTCGGAGATTTGGGAATGGTTAACGCATTCGGCCTCAGCCTGGAGGGCAACAAGGCAAGCCAATGGTATAGGCCCTCAGCCTTGAGGAGAAAGTCAACTTGGGGCATTGTGGAAAGCCTTCTTTGTAGGGTTCGCTCCTATTGGTCACAAGTGGAGCAAGATTAATTAGTTGTATGAGGAGAAATAGAATGAGAATGAGCCCCTTCAAGACTACATTGCTAGGATCAAACACCTCAATTCCCATTGTGAACCACATGAGAGGATGAGTGCAAAACAATTCTTGCCATGCTTCCTCATTGGATTGGTGGACCCGAAGTTGCATGACCATTTAATGGTTATGAGCCCAACTAATTTCAAACTTTGCAGCAAGGTAGCCATTCATATAAAGTGACAACATGATGGATAAGGACACCAAGGACAAAACTACAACTCCCTTTAAGGTATCGCAACAATCAGTAAGGTCTTCCAACATGGAACCTACCAAGAAGGAGGATAAAAGATATGAGGGTGTAGATATGGGTGAGTTGGCCTCTAATCTACTGAATCAGCTAGGCCAGCAGTGGAAGGTAGGAAATTCTAAGGAAGCATCAAGTAACCCCCACTTATTCCCGAGAAGAGACAACGTTTGGTGTGGGGTATGCAACAGCAATCACCCCTCGAATGAGTGCCCTTGCCTCATATCAAGGCAAGCATTCTATTGTACACACTGCTATAGATGGGGGAGCCATGACACCTTTCAATGTCGATTTTGAAGGTCCCTTCCCAACCAATCTATCAACCAAGAGCCCAACTAGCCTTGACAACCCCACCCAACCCGATGAATGCACAAAGAGCCCCTCTAGCCAATCTAGGGCAATATAGGGCACAACATGCTCCATTACCACCACCCATACTAGGTCCGCAGCCACACCAACTCGTAGAACTCCACTCAACCAAGTGTTTGTGGAGGAATTACCTAGTGATTACGAAGATTCAATCAGCATGTCCCAATATGTCCGATAGTGCCCATGGCCTTGAGGGAAATAGACATGAATTCCTTGGCACGAAGGCCCCTGATCCAATGCTATACATGTCAAGGTCCACATAGGGCAAGTGAATGCCCATATATGGGTGCAAAAAATCCTCGTCTATCATGCTTTAAATGCCAAGGGCCACACCTTTTAAAGGAATGTCCTTATAGGGATCTCGCCCCAATGGTCCCATCCACAACTTGGTTCCATGCCCCTGTGCGTTGAATGTAGAGTGGAGCATTTATTTAAGGATTGTCCCTTGAGGAGGCCAACGACTCTGACGACCCTGCTCAAGAGCACTAGCATCAATTTGCTAAGCATCAAACAAGGTCAAGTAGCAGTAGTGCCTTTGAAGGTCCTCACAAGGATGCAAGAAAAGGCCCTAGGCAAGGAGATGAAGAAGCGGGCAAGCAAGGACATGACTTCCATGTCTCAAGTTCCCGAGGCACACCAGTCCCGATAGACCAAGACCAAGAAGGTCACCAGGGTCGGTGAAGGAACAAAATCAAGTGCTCATCCAAGACGGTTCAAATGAGAATAAGGCCACCCTTGCCACATCCTCTACATTTGGACGAGCCCCTTCCCTAGATGATCCTAGTATGCCCGCATATCTAGAGGTAAATAAACTAATGCAGGCCCAAGGCCTCACATCTCCACCTGCTCATAATGGACCTTATCCAAGCTCGGTCTTAGAGAAACAATGCTTAATAAATGCTCAGAGCTTGGTATGGGAATGCCAAGAGAAATTTGAGTATAGACTCAAGGTCAACAAAGGGTCAGATACCATCCACCCTGACCACCTAATAGCTCATAGGTGAGAGAAGGTACTTAGGATGCCAGAGAGAGTGGAAGAAGAGGAACCACCCAGCTCCGATAACTCAAAGGTCTCGAACTTGATGCAATGGATGTTTCAAGAAGACCCAGTGTTGCAGAACTTGAGAGAGGAGGAAGACCTCTATGGCTTTGAGGAGCCACTATAGGTGGGAAGGGAGGCCTCCCAGGAACCATGTGATATTGCCGGGTTAGCAACCTTCCTCTCCACATAGGTCAAGATGCCAATTGCATCCTTGGTGTAGGCGGAATCCTACCCTCTGGCGAGACCTCTCAAGCTAGATGAACGGGCAAATCCTAGCCCAAGAACCTACCAACCGTCCACAAGAGGAGGTCCAGAACCTACCTAAGGTTCCCATCAATACATACTTTGAAGGTGATGACACCAATGTAGCTATCACCATAGCCTACCAAAACCAAAAGGTTGAGGCCATCCTAGATGGGGGAGCACGTGTAAGTGTATGCACCAAAGAATGTTGGGAAATGTGGGGGAAACCTTCCCTCGAGCGAATAAGAATAGGGTTTTAAATATCCACCCCCAAGCATGGAGAGTTGAATACGGTAGTGCCCCTCTGAATGTTTAACATGCTCAAACCGCATAAGTGAGCAAGGGGGAAGTTAGAGTCAAATCATACCTCCATTAGCTGACATATGTGGGGGCCATTGCTACTCACCATGTGTTTTCCTCCAATTGGTTATCTCGGTTGAGTAGGGCTACCTTTCCAATAGGCTCCATAATTTCCAATAGGGTTACCTTTCCAATAGGCTCCATAATTTCCATGGAGGAACCCCCTTCAAATCTAAAGCTTCAAAGTTCCAAAAGCCTGAAGGCTTCCACCAATGGCAAGGGAAAAGCCACCCAAAAGGTGGAGGATGAGGAGGATGAAGAAAAGGAGGACTTGTGACAAGTTCCTTCTCATTTTAAGGCCTACATGATAGAAGATTGCAAAATCTTAGGCCAATAGGACAAGAGAACCCAAGAAGAAGGTTGCTTCCAATGATACGACGTCCCGGCCAAAGTTAAGGAAGTGAACCTGAGAAGGGGCGGAGCCACAACCAGTATACATAGCAAATGACCTCACCCCTAACGAGGAGCAAGCCTTAATTCCCCTCCTCCAAGAATATAAGGACTACATGGCTTGGAAGTATACAGACATGAAGGGTGTGCTCACTGAAGTCGTGGAGCACACTATCCCCATGGTAGATGACATCAGGCCAGTGCGACAACGTACCTATCCTATGAATCCCAAATATGTGCTCATAGTATGAGAGGAGATCCAAAAACTCATAGATGGGGGACTCATCGATGAGATAGAGCATATAGACTAGCTGTCGCCCATTGTGGTAGTCCTAACGAAGAATTCAAAAATTCAAGTATGCATGGACTTGAGAAAGGTCAATGCCACTACAAGGTGCAATTACTACCTATTGCCTATCACGAAACATGTTCTAGAAAGGGTAGCCAAGAAGGAAGCTTGCAGATTCTTAGATGGGTTTTCTGGTTACAATCAGGTATCCATCACCCCAGAAGGCCAACATAAAACTACCTTCAAAACCAAATGGGGTGTGTATGCATCCAAGGTGATGGCTCACCAATGTGCCCGCCACATTTCAACGGCTGAGGTGATCACGTTCTTGAAGGAGTACCTAAGAGACTTCATAGAAGTCTTCTTGGACGACCTATGCATGAATTCAAATTGGCATGATCATCTGCAATGTGTGAAGCTAGTCCTTGAGAGGTGTAGGTTGTACTGGGGGTATCCCTAAATCCTCTCAAGTGTCAATTTTGGGTTAAACACGAAGTGATTGTTGGTCACTTAGTGTCCAAGAATAGGATCTCCAAGGATTACAATAAGACCAAGCTCAGTTTGTAGCTATCCCTACCCACAAACACCAATGGAGTGCAGCGGTTTATAGGCCATATGGCTTACTATCAAAGATTCATCCCATTCTACATAGACATAGCATTGTATAAGTTGTGGGTAGTCCTTGAGTGGACCAAGGAGTGTAAGAGATCCTTAGAAGCCCTCAAGCTAGCTCTAGCTACAGAATCAGTATTGCGGGCCTCGGACTAGAATCTAATATTCCACCTCCACATAGATGCCTCAAACTTTTCCATTGGGTGCGTGTTAGCCCAACTAGGCGAGTACAACTTGGACTACCCTATGTAGTTTGATAGCCAGTAATTAAACGATGTCGAGGTTAACTATCATAGATCTAGCTTCTAGACATAAATTGAAAGCACCGATAATGAACATCTAAAGGACTTTAGTAGCTAAAGTGATAGATAGCATCACACAAGATTCTTGAGCCGATTGCCAAATCCCAATAGCTTGTGCTTAACAGGTTTTCTTTTTAGAAAGTGTATTATCATCAATAGCATTAGAACTTGCCAAGATTCTTTTTTTTGCACATCCAAGTCGTTACCATCCACATAAGGCTTGGTGTAATCAATCCTTGTAGGTGTGATTCGGATTAATGTAATCAATCCTTGTATGGATGATTCCAAAATTGCTACTCTATCCACAAATAACCGTTTTGGGTAGGATCAATACTTTCAAACTTGGCAAAGAGTTAGGCTATTGTATACAATGCTACCATGTATAATCAAAATTGAGACAATAGAGAGCTATCATGAATACATGACTATGCATCAAGGATGGGAACAAGGAAGAAAAAGGCAGAGATCACCACTTGAAGGGGAAATTCATGGCATATAGCAATTTGGGGCAAGATCGAGCATGCCAGCCTAGAAAAATGAAAACTCTTCTACATAAAACACCGGTCCAGACATATGAGGCTTTGTTAACCACATGGGTCAGTGGAGTCATAGTGCTTAATAAAGGTGCCATTTGTGGGGTTCTCTTAAACCAAACATGCAACTATGGGATGGCTATCTAGGGTTGGAGTTTAGAGACACATTATACCGTGTTTTTCCACCAAGTATCGTACAAGGGGGGGGTGGGCAATTTTGAAACAATTGCCTAGGTCTTCAAAACAGTTGCCTAGGTCTTTGAAGGAGTTGCCCAGGTCAAGCTAACACAAGTGCCATTCTTGGCACCTATCAAGACCAATAGCTTGGGTGCTTGGGCCTACCATGAGAAGGTATAACATGGCATAGCACCATGATTGAACACATGTAAATTTTATAAAGTGTGGGAAAGCAAAAACAAAAGCAGAGCCACAAGAAGCCAACATAAAGAAACGAAGTACACCATGCCTTGGAGTTGAAAGAGCCCAACCAATTTTTAAAAAGAGAGGATAGAGGCAGTGTGGTAGGATGAATAAGTTTGGTCCTCCCTTCAAAAGGTGCTATGTTTGAAAGGCCAAAAGTTTGAATTTGGTCTTCAGTTGTAAACTTGCAAGTTTGACGAATACAAGCTCTCTCTTTTCCAAGTCTAGTATTGTTTATGACCTTCTTGCTCTTGTCTTTGTGGATTCCTCTCACCCCCCCTTCGCTTGCATTGCTCCCACAAGGAGTAGTTAGGAGTAGGAGATTCCATTGGCATTCCTTCAAGATCCCCATGACACATGAGTCATCACCGACGACACATTATTTGGCACCATTGTTGGGGAGTTCAAGGTACTCTTTTGTTTGCACTTGTTTCTTGCATTGCCAAGTGTGTAGTCAATCAAGGAACTATTTTTAGGGCAATTTTGCTATGTGACGCATTGGTGGGTGATATTTCATTGTGAAGGAGGCATTATTGGCTTACAGGGACATTGGGAAAATGGCGAATTTTAAGCAAATTCGTACTCTCATCAGAATTTTTCCCGATGTAATGATTGCAATTTGCCTCGCTGGCATAATAATGAGACGCAATCTACCAAAACTTATTGTTTTGAACATTGCAAAGCTCGACACATGTCAATACACAAGCAGTTCTACCCCCCTTCGCACAATCTCTATTTGTGCATCAAGTTGTCCACAATATGTTCTATTATCAACCTGTAGCTCACCACCTGTCATCTATCCACATCACTATAGCTTTTTTGCACTGATATAGAGGTGCAACCACTGTACTAACATTGGCTTGGTGCAACCAGCGTGTTGGTTCTTGGAGGTATTTTAGTTCTGGGCTATAGCTAATCCTAATTAAACCAAAGAGAATGTATTTACCTTAATTGGTTGGGTCACATGAGACTCGCATTGGAGTCCTTTTGATAATTTATGTTCTTAGCGTGCCATTAGGTAGGTTTAAAACAATCCTGCTGGTTCAAACTATATGTTGTTATAATGTAATGAGAGTGCAATTAATAGTGTAAAACAAATGGTTAAAAGTTAATTTTAAACAAAGAAAAATATATTTTCTTGTGTAGCCATCATGTTGGTTCTATTTTAGTTGGGTTGCAGCTAATCATAAACCAAGGAAAATGTATTTCCTTGCAACCACTGTGCTGGTTCTTAGAACTATTTCTATGCTTCTTGCAACCACCACGCTAGTTCTACTTTAGTGCGAGTTGTAAGGAAAATGATTTCCTTGCAACCACCACGTTGGTTCTTGGAACTATTTTAGTGTTGCTTGAAGTCAATCCTAAAAATTAAAAAAAACATATTTCCTTGTGCACCAATTGCTTATGCAATGAATGCAACCAACAACAACCGCTACCAACTAGCACGACTGTTACTAGCCAACAACTATGATAATAGTATTATTGATATTAAAGTTTCAAAAGAGATTACACTGGTGAGTATAACAACCAGCCATTGCTGAGAGAAAAGTTTGAGCAAATAGATTACATCCAAAGACGGTTTATAATAACTTGTTGAGAGTCTCATTGAGAAAAAATTGAGCAAAAGAGATTACATCTACATCCAAAGACACTTTATAGAAACTAACAACTTGGCAATTACTAAGAGCCTCATGGAGTAAAACATTGGCTTCGAGCAACCACCGCGTTGGTTCTTGGAGTTATGGGGTTATTTTAGTTAGGATTAAGTATTTCCTTGTGCAACCACCTAGACCACCGCAACAAGGTGGTGACATTGACTTGGAGCGACCACTGCATTGGTTCTTCGAGGCATTTTAGTGTTGGTTGTAGTTAATCGAAAACCAAGGAAAATGTATTTCCTTGTCATTGAGGGGTCCTCTTTCAAGTATATGGCCCTTGTAGGGTCCCCTTAAGGGGCAAGAGCCATATCAAGATGCCATATTTTTCCAGTGGTATGCCGTATAGTCCAGTGGCATGTTGATATGGCCTTGCCCCTAAAGGGGACCCCTCAATGACCACATCGACAATTGCCTTTTTTGAAACTATTGCTAAGTTTAGTTCTAAACCAAGAAAACTTAATTTTAGTTTTCTAGACATATTAATTTTAGTATTCTAGACGTATTACTATTTTAGTTTTCCTAGATGTATTACTATTTTAGTTTTCTAGATGTATTACTATTTTAGTTCTAAACCAAGAAAAATGCAGGTCCTATTTTGAAGCTATTTTAGTCCTATTTTAGTATTTGTGTGCAATAACCACATTGGTTGTAGTAAATTCTAAATGAGGGTAAAAGAATTTCATTTGTGATTTTTTAGAACCATTTTTACTACCATAGTAACAGTAATAATAGTAGATTTACTATTGCTTGTGCAACAATCGCTCTAGTTCTAGTTTAATTGTATTTTTCTTAATGTATTTCCTTGCAACCAATGTGCTAGTTCTTGGACCTATTTTACTATTGCTTGCGGTTAATCCTAAACTAAGAAAAATGTATTTCCTTGTGCAATAATTTCTTGTGCAACAACCGCACTGGTTGTAGCTAATCCTAAATGAGGATAAAAATATCCCATTTGTGCTTCCTTAGAACCATTTTCACTACAAAGTAACGATAGTAACAACACTTTTCACAACAATTGCTTCCGCAGTGATGGCCCAGGTTGTAATAAACCATAAACAAGGGCAGTTTGTCTTCTTTAGAACCACTTTAACTACCTCAAAGTAATAGCAACAACAATTTTTGCAATAATAGTATTATATTAAAGTTGAAACATAAGAGATTACATCTGGATCAAAAGTTGAACAAAAGAAATTACATCCAAATAGGAACTTGTTAGCACTTGTTATGTCTTTGTGGCACTTCTTTTAGCACTTTTAGGACTTGTCAACTCAACAACACCATAGTAATAGATTTTGGTGTCACTTTTTCCCCTTGTTAGTATGCTTTCTTAGTGGTTTCTCAACTAATAACGGAAGGTAAGTTTCCCATTTCCCTTACCTTTTGGGACACTTTGTATGAAGTTGTTCAGCCAAAGTGTCATAGAAGGTGAGGGAAAAGCCTTGGCTCAAGCATTCCAACACCTTCATGAAATCTACCCAAAAAGTGGGAAAACCCTAATCAATCATCTCAAAAGTGGAGCCACGATAGCATGAGAGATGCCTAACATCTTCTGACATTTCCCTCACCTTCTATGTGAAGAGGAAAATGGAAAGGCCACCTAGTGCCTTGGTTCAACCATTCCCTTTTAGAATGATAGGGATCATCGATCCACATAAAATTTAAAAGAAGGTTTCTTGGTGCCTTGTGTGCTTTACTAGGAGTTGGTTCTCTGCCTCTACATGGTGGTCTCCAAACACAACACCAATTTAGTCCAGCCTTTCTTGAAAATCTCATATTAAGACCG
The DNA here is from genome assembly GCF_047967505.1 of Dipteris shenzhenensis. Taxonomy (NCBI): domain Eukaryota; kingdom Viridiplantae; phylum Streptophyta; class Polypodiopsida; order Gleicheniales; family Dipteridaceae; genus Dipteris; species Dipteris shenzhenensis. The sequence continues at coordinate 54,127,881 of NC_141610.1, read as the reverse complement.
TTTTCCTTAGATCACCATGTTGTAACTCCCTTGGTCATGGCTATGGTTGGTGGAGTGTTACAAGATGGAGAGCCAAGGCAAACAATGGATCCTATGACTTGGGCAACATTATGCAGAAGGGGCATCAGGGTTCAATAGAACATTCATGACAGGGGTTGAAGGGGGATTTGAGAGCATGGAAGGGGGTAAGAGAGGGCTTTTCCTGGGTGTGGAGAATTGTTTCTATCCCCTTAAGGCGTTTATATAGCTGGGTTGGAGGACTTTCCACCCTCCCACTCCTTTGTTTCTTACGTCAATTCGTGTGACTCTAGGTGCCTATCGCTGCTACTATGATCACACAATCCACTGATAGATTTTTCTATGATTAGACAATCGTGATACTGGTGCTCCCTTAAATGACACCTTGTTGAGATGAGGGTGGAGGAGAGGTGGCACATGCAAAGTCTAGTAGCTTAGCCTAGCGTACACAATCATATGCATCATTGTTTGGCCATTGGTGTATATTTCTCAGAATCTAGATCTCATGATGTGTGATCAAATGCTTGCCATGGGAAAATTTCTCAATCATTAGAGCCAAGATCATAATAGTTCAATGGCGAGAACTAGCAAATCAAAAATCGTAGCCATTTTGAATAGCATTATAACTAGAAATTCTAGAATTCTAATAGTTTGATTTCCTATTATTTTTACAATCTAATTTTGGATCAATTCTAATTTGAGACTATGAATCAGATGGCCCTAAGTGCTTGCCCTTGTTATAACAGTTTGATGCAAGTTAATATGAGGCATGCACTTTGAATGTCCACAATCTTAGAGTTGCCCAACAATAGACATCAATCCATTTCAAGAACATTTCAAGATGTAATGTGGATCTTGAAAATCTGAGCCTACGAATTAGATGATCTCTTAGACATTGGTCCATTTGAAGGATGATGCTACAATCTGGATCTTTGGCCCTAAGTCTGCAATGTTGATCTTGAAAATTTGAGTCTACAAACTAGATGGTCCTAAGTGCAGTCATTGTTCTAATAGTCACACGCACGCATGGGCATGTGCACACACATGCACACATGTACACATGCTCTCTCTCTCTCTCTCTCTCTCTCTCTCTCTCTCTCTCTCTCTCTCTCTCTCTCTCTCACTCCTACTAGTGTGGTGGTCCATAATCGCCACCACAGAGCTTGTGTATTGAAAGCTCAAACACTTGAGGAAAGGTCAAGGAAGAAGATGATAGTAGCGATGACGATGATGAGTCATTGGTGTGGGATAATATGGTATTATGTGAATCTCCCGTACAATTCATTCGTTTAGGATTTGTGGTCACCAACCTGGTGGTTATAGAAGATAAGCATTAGGAAAAAAGGGAGCTCATTTTGGGGCCCTGAGAGAAATTCACAATTTCTTCATTTTTCTTTCCTCTAAAACACTAAAATATGGCATAACTCCACTGATGCACGGTGCGAAATTTGGTACTTCTGACATCACCAATGCATCCAGAGCAGGCCAAAACTCTCGGATTGACATTTGAAACATTGAAAATGAGCACCCCTAGCCAACCTGTCAAATCGCTTTCTTTAGTATACTTTTTTTGCGGGGCCTTTTTGGCCACTTTCAGGCCTCCGGTTGTCCGTTTTCATTGTTTCAAATGTCGTTCGAGGGGTTTTGGCCCGCTCTAGATGCGCTGGTGATGTCAAAAATACCAAATTATAATAAAGCAGCTCAAGTATCCTCATTGAATGCAAACTTGACAATATTTCTTTTTTCTTACTTTTTTGTATTTTTTCAACGCTACGTTGGCCCTCCTTTGATTGGTGGATGGCTATTTACCTTCCGGGCTAAAAGGCCCCAAAATGAGTTTCCTTTTTTCCTAATGTGGCATACATTTTTCCTAGTTTGGGATTACTAGACGTTATTTGGGATTTACTATTTGGCATTTATGAAGAAAATGCACGGGGTGTTGTTTGGAATTTACTAAAACAAGGTTAGATGGTCCTTTTGCATCAAACCTAAAGAGGAAGATGGTTTGGGTGTTACTGATTTTGAACAAGAAGCTAGGGATTTTTTTTTTTTCAGGTAATCCCCAAAGTGATTAGGCTCACTTTCTACTCAAAAATCTGAGCTTGCTAAGATCCTTTAGAGCTCCTAGGTGGAAGAACTACCCTGTTCTATCTGTCCTTTGCAACCTTGAACTCTGCAATGCTAAGGGAAGTCCCCTGTGGCAATCCATATGGAAAGCCTTTGAGGATATTAAAGCACAAATAACTATTTCTGGTAAAGGGACTTTCATGGAAATAGTTTCAATTTGAGATTTTGTTATATTCAAGTCATCTCATCTTATTGATGAGGAAATTTTGACTTCTAGTACTTTGTTCAAAAAAGGACTCCAAAGCTAGGGGCAATGGTTTAGATGAAGATGTATTGCACATTTTTATTGCATGCCCCCATGCTGGAAAGTTTTAGAAAATTATTCAGATGGAAACAATTGAACCCTTATGCTTTCAATTTAATAATGTTGTTGTTGCTACTGATGCTGTCTTTCTTCCTTGGCGGGACATGAAAAAAAGTGACTTGAAGGAATGATTGAAAGTCGCAATGAAGCTCACAAGCAACTCAATCAAGACCTTGATGAACACAAAAGTAGATGCCACTTGGGTTCTCATGCCAGGGCTTTTAGACATTTTGATGATATGGACATTGATGCTTCTTGTCAACCTCCTTCTACTAGATAGTTCCCTACTACTCAGTTCTTGTGGGGCTGCCTCAAGAGTTGACACAAGTTCTTGTGCAACTCCTTATGAATCCCAGTGTTGTGAGTTTGTGTATTCTATGTTGTTGGAAGCTTTGGAACCAAACATATTGCTCGCTTTGATAGTAGCCTTGGGCTTTTAGAAGATTTGTTGCAACCCAACGCTTGTGAATCTTTTGCTCATGGAGTATTGGAATTTGTCCCCGCTGGCAAGGCAAATGATGTTGTCGAAGTAGGGGCGAGAGAGTAGTTTGTAGCAAAGCTTTGATTTTATTGTGATTAGGGCTAAGACTTCGAGCGGCATTGGGATGGATCTCCTTCTTGGGACCAGAGTTGGTGGTCGCACTATAGGAGGAATGGAATGGTCTTAATAGAGCATAATTATTGAGGTTTTTCCACCATACACGAGAGTGGCAGTTCGTGCTCTCCAATCGATTCGGAAATTTATGACATAGTACTAGGTCCTCCCCAAGATCATCTGTTCATCGGTCATCTCTATAGGAAGAACATAAAAATGAGTCTCTACCAATGGTTAGTTTCAAGTCCACATACCCCAATGTACTTAAGATTTGACTATTAATAACCCAAACTAAAGAAACATTAAGGTTTATGGGTACCTTTAGTGCTTCCCATACCTCGCAGGAGAGAGAGTTATGGCTTGCTCCAAGATCCACAAGTGCCTTGACACTTGTACTTGGGCCCTGCAATTGGACACTCAACTTGGCCGGATCTACCTTAGTACATTAGTTGGGCCTAGGTGTTCTACCATAGACTTAAACAAAGCCATTTGTTCTCTTTGTCTAATTTTGGCATTACGTATCTTGGCTTCTTCGATGGCCTGGCATTTCTTCCAGGCTACCTTAGCCTTGAGCTCCTTTTCTTGGTGTATGGCTTGGAGGGTCTATAGAGTGAGTGGACCATAATATCTCTTCATTTGCTACCATTGAGGTAGCCGTCCATCTCGACTCTGTCTAGGGTGGCTATTTAGCATGTGTTTTGCGGAGCAATCAGCACTATGCAGTAGGGACCCATGCTTCTATATTTTAGTTTGTGCTTGGTGTTTGCACATGCTATAGAGGAGTGCCAGGTCATCCTTTTGAGGTCCTTGTTCTTTAGGTTGTGGTCGAACCAATTTTCACACCTTTTCTTCTTTACTCGAAGGCAATATGATGCGCGCAATCTTGTCTCATCTAGTCATTCAAGATTGATTAGGTGCTCAGCTAAGGCATTTTTTGTGAGAATTTCCTTGACTGTGATGCAAAGGCTCCATCGACATAATTGCCTCCATCTTGAAGGATAACTAAATGGGGTGCAGTTCATCACCACTTTGTAAGACGTTCGGTAGGCCCAAAGCGCTGCGAGATGAGCTTGTGCTCCCAGTCGATATGACTAGCTTCAACTGTACAAGCTATAATCATGTAGCACGTTTTGTTTGAGATTTTGGCTAGGATGTTTGCTCTAGGATAATACGGCATAGATTTCCTATGTATGATCATGAATTTGCTAGTAGTCATTGAGGAAATGAATTACTCAATCAATGACTAGTTCTAAGGGACACCCGAATCGTATGATTACTTGTTCATATAAAACATTGCTGTGGACCGTGCATCATCTTTGTTTGTGGCTCGGCCCTCCACCCATTTGGAGAAATAAACTGTAGCTAGGATGATGTACCTAGGTCCCGCTCCCTTAGCTGCTGGCCTTATAGGACCAAAGAAATCTATGCTGCATTTCTCAAAAGGTTGATTGATTAATATTCTTGTTAGGGGCATCATATCATCTTTATGGGAAATTTTCACTCTTTGGTAGGGATTGCATCCATCGGGTTGGCCACCAAAGACCTGCCTGTAGCACCTTACATGTCATAATGTCAGCGGCAAAGTGGCCACTGGCTATTTCTGAATGTGCTTCCTTGAGCATGTCCACAAACTCGCGTTTGCACATGCATTTGTGCATAATGCCATCTTTTCCCATGCAATAGATTTGGCCTACTATTAGTTGGTACAACGCTACATCTTTAATGAGTTTGTGGGCTCTGTTCTTGTTTAGGACTTTATCGACACCCGTTTGCTGGGTAGTAGCCTATTTTAGCTGCCATTCAGGAATTATATCAATGAGAAATAAGGGAGCATCTGGGAGGTTGACTCCTATTGGAATCCTCAAGAGGTTGTCGGCTAGGATGTGGGTCTTTGCTTTATGCACTGTGACTGTGAAGTCAAAATCCAGGAGGATTAACATCCACCTTGTTATGCATCCCATCATGTAGGGCTTAAAAACTGAAAGATATCCTAGCACTCAAGATAGTCAAAGGTAGGACTGATTTAAGTATACAAATATGGATAGACATTGACATATAATAAGCTATTAGGCATGCTTTATAACTTATTCAAAGACAAGAAATGTGAGCTTATAAAAAAAAATCAATTCAACAATGGTAATAGCTCCAAGGAAAGGATTTTAGAATCTTGGAATCCTCTAAGGAATTGATATTAACATGAATCTCATCTTGAAAAACAAGTTTTTCACTCTTGGACATGTTGTCCATGCGTGCAACAACAGTGATAATAGTTCCAGGGAAAGGATTATGGAATCCTTGGAATCCTCTTAGGAATTGGCATTAATATGACTCTCATCTGGAAAACAATTTTGAATGTTTAAGATTTGTATCCATGTGTTTACTTTTTGCTCTTGGGCATCCATGCTTGCAATTTAAAAATGGAGAATCCTAAGAAATGAAGTAATAACCCCAAATTTGGCACGACATTTTGACATTAAATGTGAAATTATTATTATTATTATCTTATTTAGGAGAAAGATAGCACATAGAGAGCTAATCTTATAGAGTAACCAAAATTAGTTCATAATTAGCATGGCAAGTTTAAAATCCAAAGAGACATCAAATTGTTATCGCACGGTGTACTTTTGCAAGGATTTGCTCATACAGTATATAGGAAATTTTGCTCATACAATATATTAGTCAATATTTTGTCCAAGATGTATGCAAGAACTTTTGCATATAGTATATTGATCCCTGATGCATTTAAATTTTATTTTTTAATGTATTCCTTTTTTTGCATTTCTACCTCTCCCAAAATAATTCTGAGACATTTACTCGTTCACCATGATGCATCTGTTAGTTTCCATTTTCCCATTCATTAGTATAGTTGACGATGTGTAGAAGATGATAATGTTATCTAAGGAGTATTTTTGCAAGTGTTTTCCTGGATATGGTATATTGATTGACCGTGTCTTGAAGATGACAATATTATGTTATGAGTTTTCTTTATATTTCGTTTTCTTTCATTTAAGGCAACTTGCAAGGTTCCAACTTTGTATCTTGCAGTACTTCTGCTCATATCATATATATATTGGCCATCTGTCGAAAATGATAATGTTGTGTTATGGGTTTTGTTAGTCCTATGTTTTTAAGGGTTTCTTTCTTTCTCAAATTTATGCCTTGGGGTATTTCTATAGGGACTTGCTCTTGATTAACCATGCGTTGAATTCAAATGATAATGTTATGTTATGGTGTTTCCTTTTTTCTTTCCTTCTTGTTAAACCTAGATCTAACACAACAAACACATGCAATGAGCCGAGAAATACCTGAGAATAAGACATGAAAACTAGACTTTGTTTATTACTACATGCAAAGAAGAGCTACAATAAAGACTCCATAAGGGATCCTCCTCATCCCTATGAGGCTTGTTGGAGGATCGAGCACACTTACAACATGTTTGAACTAGCTACAAGGAGTGTTAAAGTGATTGCCAAGCTTCTCTACCTTGCCATGGCATAAGCCATTGTTATATGGATAAGAGTGGAGCTACCCAACCAAAGCAATTTGATCAATAATTGACCCATGGGTACAACTTGGAGCAACCGAGATGATCTCACCAACAAAATCGGGGGAGAGAAACACAAAACCTTCCATCCAAGTACAAGTCAATTTTTACCAAACTCCCATGCATGGTCTCCCTGTGTCCATGACTTGATGAAGATAGGCACTAACCCATGCAGAGATCTTGTCTCCACAACACCCCCTTCAAAGCAATGCAGGGGCAAAGAAAGCAAGCTTCATAACAAGGTCAATGTGGTGGTTAAATTTTTCTGCTTAAGGCTCTTTCCAAAATGACAAGTTTTTTCATTTCTATTCTCCCAATGTGTGACCTTGGTGGGCGATTCCTGGGCTGCTTTACCTGATGTCTTGTTCTCAATACCTGCAACGATCAACTATAGGTCCTTCATGAAGTAGAGATATACACTAACTGCAAGAAGCTTCACAGAATCCGTTTTGGTCTCCATCTCCAGATCAGCAGCCCCTTTAATACCAATTGTTATACCAAGATCGAATACTAGACACACATGCAATGAATTCAGAACTAACCCAAGAATAATAAAAATGAAAACTAGACTTTGTTTATTATGAATGCAAATAAGAGCTACAATAAAGAATCCATAAGGGATCCTCCTCATACCTACGAGGCTTGTTGGAGGATCTGACACCTACAATGTGATTGAACTACCTACATGGAGTGGCAGAGTGATTGCAAGATGATCTAACAAGCCATTGTTATATTGATAAGAGTTGTGTTGCAAGAGTTTCTTTTGCCAAACCCTATCAATCCAATCCATAATTCACAGAAGAATCACGGGTACTAGTCTGGAGCAACCAGATGATCTTGCCAACAAAATCAAGGGAGAGAGAAACACAAAGCTTTCCAACACCCATACACAAGTCAACATTCACTAATCTCCCATGGTCTCCATGTGTCCACCACTCAAGGTCCTAACCCATGCATAGGTTTTCCTCTTGTCTAACATTTCTTTCCTTTAATACAAAGGTGCCAACTTTGAACCTTGTAGTATTTCCACAAGGATTTGCTCTATGGTATATTGATTGACCTATATTGAAGGTGATAATGTTGTGCTACGAATTTTCCTTTTTTTTTCTTTCTTCTTCTCTTTCAACACAAGTGCATGTGATAGCTAGCATCTCACTGTGCCCACAGAACACATGTTCCTTTGCATCTTTGCACATGTCCAGAGACACACAATGCATATCTGGGACGTACCCTTCCTCTTGCAGTTTAAGGGAAAAGTCTTCTAGCTTTGCATATATATCTCTGCTTTGGGAATGTCTTGTATCTCCCACCACAAAGGTATGCACAATTCCATTGACTTCAGTCCAACTCTGTCCTGGCTTCTTCCATGCGTGTTTTTCCACTCTCATTGCCTCAACCTTCTTCTCATCCTCATACATGTGTGCAACTGCATATATGTTGGACATCAGGGCATAAGCTGCAGCATCCTTTTCATCCAATCGCACTGCATGTTCGAAGGCATGTCTTCCAAGCTCCACATTACCCCACTTTCGACAAGCACCCAGCACAGTATGCCACAGCGCAAGAACAGGTTCAAACGGCATCTTCTCCACCTTCGCTACCCCCTTATCTAATTGGCCTGCACGGCAATAGAGATCAACCATGCAAATGTGGTGCTCAATAGTTGGAGTAATGCCATAGACTTTGCTCATGGCTTCAAAGTACTCCTGGCCCATATCCACTAGCCCCGCATGACTGCAGACGTTAAGTACACTCAGGAACGTAACCCCATTTGGCTTAATACCTTCTCCTCTCATCCTCTCAAGCATTTGAAAAACCATTTCACTTTCACCTAGCTGTGCATATCCTGTGATTAGGGCACTCCACGACACTACATCCGGGGAGATACCCTCCCGTTGCATCTCTTCAAAACAGTTCAGCGCTTCTTCACAAAGCCCATGATCAGCATACCCTGCTATCAGTGCAGTCCACAAGACCGCATCACGAACTCGAAGCTTGTCAAATACTTCCCGTGCTTTTGCAAGCAAGCCACATTTAGCATACATGTCGACCAATGTGCTGCCAACAAAAAGATCTCCTTCCAACCCCTTTCTGGCAATGCAGGCCTGTATTTCACAGCCCTTGTCTATAGCTCCTGTGCTGCCACAAGCTTTCAAGCTGCAAACAAAAGTGACAGTATCTGGAGAGACACCCTCCACTTGCATATGTTCGAAACAGCTCAGCGCTTCCTCACCAAGCCCATTCTCTGCATAACCTGTGATTATTGCATTCCACGAGACCACATCTCGCACTGGAAGCTTGTCCAGCATTACCTGTGCATTCACGAGCAAGCCACATTTGGCATACATGTCGACCAAGGTGCTGCCAACAAAAAGATCCCTTTCCAAACCCTTGCCAGTAATCTGACCATGTATTTCTTGGCCCTTGTCTATGGCTCCTGTGCAAACACAAGCTTTCAAGCTGCAAACAAATGTTATAGCATTTGGAGGCACACCCTCCAGTTGCATCTGTTCAAAACTGTTGAGGGCTTCCTTGCCAAGGCCATGCTCCGCATATCCTGAGATTAATGCATTCCAGGAGACTATGTCTCGAACAGGAAGCTTGTCAAACACTTCCCTTGCTTTTGCAAGCGAGCCACATTTGGCATACATGTCGACCAAGGTGTTGCCAACAAAAAGATTTGCATCCAACCCATTTCTGGCAATTTCAGCGTGTATTTCTGGGCTCCTTTCCGCATCTTTCAGCCTAGAACAAGCCTTCAGTACAGCCACAAACGTATACGTGCTCAGATGTACACAATCTGCTTGCATTTTCTTGTACAGGGTGAGAGCGTGCTGTGGTACTCCATAATCGGTATAACCCATGATGAGAGAAGTCCCAGAATACTCGTTCTGATCAACCAACCTGTTAAAAACCTGCAGAGCATCGCACATGCTGCCGCATTCCACCAACAAAGGGACAAGGTAGTTCCCAAGAAATCTATGAGCTTCCAGCCCACTTTTACACATGTAGGCATGCAAGCGCTTGGCGTACGGTAGATTTGTATCTTTTCTGCACTTCTGCAAAACGCATATAAAAGTTTCAACAGAAGGCAGCTGGGTCATCCGTTCCAAAGACGTGACTGCCTCCTCTAAGTTCAGCATCTTCCAACAACCGTTGTCTTGCAGTTCTCGTTCTTTAAATGCATTCATCTGTTCTTTTTGACCGGGCCTATGCTTTCGCCGCGTGCATTCCCCTGCTTCCGAACTCATTTCCCTCGATCGTGCCTTCAGCCCAATCTGGATTGGACCAGCTGTCTATCCATACCAAGTCGTTGGTAAGTATATGCTTGAAAAACTGGAGCCTTGGATTTGCCTCTACGCAATACCTCTACACGATTGGTTTTGTTGCACACTTACTTTGTTCTTTCGGTGGTCGCAAAATGGAGAAGGATCCAAGAAGAACTGGCACTGTCTTTGAAGTACATGCCCACAATGAGAACCAATTAAGACTGAAAGGTGAGGTGTGTCCTAAAGCACCTGAGCTGGAGCGATTTGATGTACTTCGAGTAGAGTCCTGTGCCATGGCCAGAGGTTTGAGGGTTGGAAAACTGGCGTCTTGGCGGACTACTGCTCCAGTGTCTGCCCGGCTTCCTCCCCAGGGAGCATCGGGGGAAGCCATGGCCATGGCAAGGATCATGTCCTAAGAAATAAGCACAAGTGAGGTACAGACATCCTCTTCTTGGGTGGACTACCTTGGCAGCTAAACAAGGAAAGTACATTTGCATTTGCAGCATTTTCGTAGCATTTTATCAAATTTTAAAGGGAAAAAAGCCAAGCACTTCACTATTACCTTAGCATTTTATCAAATTTTAAAGGGAAAAACCGAATCAGAAAAAATGTGGACATGAGGCAGTCCCGATCCTCCTTGTAAATGTCAGGGGTGGTGATTTATTATTGACTTGGTGATGTCCATATTGTTTGTGCATTTTGGGAGCTAAAGCTCAAGAAATCCATGAATTAGGCAACGCTTACAAGAGCTCATAACTGATCCTCAATGAAGTTTGTACAATATTGTCACGTGAACCATAAAGTTTGTACAATATTGTCACGTGAACCATAACCATTGCAATTTGGACACTATCGTCACATGAACCATAACCATATGAATAAAGGTGTCGTCATCCTTCAATCTTGCATCCAGCTTGGCTTTCCTTGTTCTCACACATCAAAAACATGCACCAAAGAGACGAATGTTGTAAGAATTCAGATTGAAAACAAGCAATTTTGAATGGACGAGCAATTGAAAATATTTGTATGATAATATATAATATATAATTAGTATAACCATACATAGTGTGGCCGGGGAGGCGGCGCACTTCCTTCCCCAAAGAGTTATAATCCAAGGGAACATACCCTTTCTTTGGTGTCGAGAATATAAACATCGAGAATATAAACGTCGAGAATATAAGCGCTGAGAATAAGTCTCACAAATGGATAAGATACTAACATATTACCTGGATGTCAATAGCCGTAATCGTAGTCGAACGTTGGTAAAATCACCACTAGGATGCGCTAGGCGAACTTCAAATTCTCTTCTCCATCGATCTTCCCCCTTCACCATGTACGATCCTCATCTCTCAGTTCATGCCCCCACTGAAATTCTCTCCCTCGATGACTTGCTCAATCACACATGGCATTATGATTGCATCGTCTGTCCCAATTACTCAATAGTCTTTTGATCCGACAACTATAGCATTCCTTAGATGTCCACTACTTGTTCATTGCTTCGGACATCCCAAATCCACCTCTATGCTATCTGACAAATGGCCGTTCTAATCGTGATAATCACAAGCTTGAAACTCTTCAAATCTGGATCTTGGTTCGAACCTGAATAATAATGTTTGGTACATCTTCTACGATAAGATTGAGAAAGAGAAACTTCCCTTTAGGTTGCCTACCGTAACAAGATGAATATGATTCATTTGGACTGCCCCAAATGAATATGATTCATTTGGACTGCCCCAAATTTATATGTAATGTTTTTTAATGTATTTTATTATGTATTGCTTGTGAGATATAGTATAGAGTGGTCTGTCCAATATGCATCGTTTGTCCATATATGATCAATTTTGGACCCATGAATTGTTGTTGGATGTTTAATTAATTGTTGAAGTTTTTTAGAGTTCATGTATTGTTGTAATTTTTGTTTTGATGAAGATTGTTCTTCAGATCTAATGTTGAAGTCACCGATAATGTATGTTTTCATGTGTTCAGTAATTTTTCCCATCATGTTGTCCAGTATTTCTATCAACAAAGTTGTGCTTGTCTTTGGGTTTTGTATGTGTTAATGATTGCCTTCCTTTCCCATTGTTTTGATTCGCAGATTGTTAGAAGGCATTGTGCACTTCCTTCACACTTTACGTTAATCAACATTAGTTTGGTCATTGCCTAATATGTATCTATATACGAACGTACGTAAATTTTTTAAATTAAATACGAATTACTTTTTCGCCATGGAATGTTCATAAGCAAAAATTCAAAAATGTAGGCTTTGAATTCATGCTCATCGCTAAAAATTAAACAAAGTGTCAAACTATATGCCCAAGATACTACAAATTCCAAGTGCTCCTGCAAGTAGTTTGAGGTGGCCATGGCCACAACTGCAAACATACAACCATCAGGCGGACACAAAGAGAACGAGGAGGAAGTGCCAATAGTGTGCGAACGATCCACTTGTAAGTAGGGTCTAGGTGCAACAACATCCATGCAAATCAATAATCCATTGTTGGGGCACTTGTAACTGTGAGTTTCTTGAACACAACTAGGGCAAGGAACTCCAAGAGAGGCATCTTGATGTTGCATGTGAGATGTCTATGCACATGGAGATAGTCTACATACCCTAATGTGCTTAAGAGTTGATCATTGATGGCACAGGCTAAAGGCACAATAAGGTTTAGGGGTACCTACAATGTTTCCCATACTTCGCGGGAGATAGAGTTATGGCTCGCTCTCGGATCCACGAGTTCCTAGATGTGTAATCTCGGGCCTTGCAATTGGACATTCAACCTAGCTGGATCTACTGTTGATTCATAATCAGTCATGGATGTTCAAGTGTTGCCTTAAGCAAGGCCATTTTCTTACGTTGTTTGATCTTGGCATTATGTGCCTTAGCTTCTTTGATGGCCTGATGTTTCATCCGGGCCACCTCAGCCTTAAGCTCCTTTTCCCTATGGATGGCTTGGAGGGTCTGCAGGGTGAGGCGGCCGTAGTATCTTTTTAATTTACTCCCATTGAGGGCATTTGAAGATCTTCTTCTGATTGTTCTGCAAGCCTTATTTTATTTAGCAAATTAATGAATTGTATGTGTTTTTGCCACATTGGTTTTTGTAACTTGTAGTATTTAATGTAGGTCTCCCAAAACAAAGGAGTTATTGAGGAAGAAGCCATAAGATGTAAGAATATCCAAGCATCCTTTGTGGGACTTGCTTTTGGCATAAGTCACCACATAATAGTACATCGACTCCTTTGGAAGGTTCTAGTGATTGTGTTTAATCTCATGCATGTGCATATCTACAGCGACCAAAGTGTTCAAGCCGACAAGAAAAACCTCATCTATCAACCATGAGCTTGATGTCCTTATATAGGATTGAAAGTTCTAGCAGTTTCTCTGCTGAAAGGGTTGTGTATGTTGAAGTCATCAGTGGTAGATGCAATGCAACATGGATTGTTGTGCCACCTATTTGGTGTGTTGCCTTCCTTGTATATGCCAGTAGTAAGACCCTTGGTGCATCTATGTCCATTGCCTTGTAATGGAAGTATGATCATTAGTAGCCACTGAATGATAATCATTAGTGTGTGAGTCTTACCTGTTCCTATGTTTACAGACAATAACAAATGTATTTTGTCGCTACGTCATATCCTTTTCGTCAGCATTATGTCATCGACGATGAGCCTTTGTTCTTTGTTAAGTTTTTTGTATTTGCCATAGAACATATCGTTGGAGATAATGTCTATCTTGCACCATGGAGTTCTATACATTTGTGCTCTTTTATTATTTGTATTCATATCAATGCCGATATCATATTTTTCTACTATGTTTTGTTGACATGAACCATTAGATGTTGTTGATGATATTGACTGTGTTCTTGTTTCTATAATAGCACACGAAGCTTTGTTATTGATTTTTTTGAAGTTATTTTGTATGCTGTTTTTGTTTGCACTATTTAGGTCATGCCATGTTGGATAATCTTATGTTAATTCGTGCTCACTACAGTTGAATGGTAGATACAGTAGGTATAGCTCCCTGTAATGGTTTTTAGGATCCTTTGCTTTGCTATAAATGTTGAATCATATGATTCTTGGTTTTTTTCTTTGTCGCTCTCCTGTTGTTGAGATAGTTATGTCGCTTGCGAATTCTGCGAGGTAGATGTCTTTCAATTTATCGATCCTTTTTTAGTACTTTTGTATTATGTCGTTGAAGAATATGTTTGTTTCTGTAGGGTCCATTTTCTCTAGCTCTTTCCTTCTCTTCAGAAGGAGTGTTCTATCGAGCACCACACTCATGTTAATATAGCAGAACTCTTGTGTTGTACTATTTAGGGGTAGTGACAATGTCAGATATATTACTTGTTGCTATCTTATATGTTGTGCATTCAATATTGCATTTCCTACCTTTCTTATGCGTTAGGCTATAGGAGCTCTTGTTTCAAAGATTTGCTTTAAAGCAGATTGTACTGCATTGTTTGTTTCTTTGTCTATTTTTGTAATATTTGATGAGTAGTATGATGCTACTTCATGTGGATTTAGAATGAATTGGATGTCTATATTTGCTCCCCATAGTTTCGATATTTTTGGATTGAAGTTATTCGTGTATATGTTGATTGGGTTCCTCCATAGGAAGACTATTGGTTGCAACACAGTGCTTTGAAGAGCTAGGATGTACTCTTCCTCTGTCATTTGTATTTGTTAAAAGAATTGATGTAACGAGAATTGCATCATATCTTGTATGGATAGAATGTTGTAAATGTATTTGTAGTTATTTTTGTGATCTCTTGCATTGTAACAGCTTTCAAGAGGTGCCAATATCATAGTTTTTTTCATGGGTGGTCGAGGAAATCCAAATCTGCACATTTTGCTTCTCTTCATGCATGTCTTGCAATGCTTGTGGGTTTGTATTTTGCATTGGCTTTGCTCTAATTTTTTAACTATCAATTGTAATATACACATCAAGAATGATTCAATTTCATTGTTCGTTGCATTACCGTAGAGGGGGGCTCCGCTATAGAGAATGTTACAAAGAATGTTGGAGCACCTAATTGTCTGAGAATTGCAAAGACATTCCTTTTTAGTCATTTCTTGTAATCCACTAATGTACAAAGAAATGTGAAGTCATAATAACCAATTTTTGATTGCAACAACCTGTCTATGTTTGTGTCCTCAATTGTGCCTTTTGCCTGTAAATTATTGCCATGTAGTCCTTTTCACAGTCTAACCCATGATGATGAAAGATCTTGTTTAACATTAACTTTCATTGTTTTAAATAATAAGTTCTCAATGTTTAAAGCGAATCGTCGGTCCTGATTCGCATTGTTGCTCATTGTACAATATAGCCAACCTCTTTGCTGACAAGCCAAGTCTTATTAGTATTAGTTGTTTCAAATTACTCTCTTCGTCTAATGACCATGTGGTGTACTTATGCTTTTCTTTTGTGGGAAGCAAGGGATTGATAGTGGTGGTACTTGAACCATCTATCAATAAAATATTATGAGCATGTGCTGCATTTGTTGGTCCAGTATAAAAGATTTTTTGTAGACTCCCCAATCGATGTAACAAAATGTATTTGAAGCCTTTCCAAGCAATAAAAAAGCAATGCTCTAGAATTTGATGAGTTCTGTGAGAGAGATGTAATTTCATGTTCTTGTAGTATATTCTTCTGTAACTCCATGTTCGGTGTCATTAACATTTGCCAAGGAGTTGTGTTCATATGCATCGTGCAAATAATCTCATCACAAAGTCATTGCTATAACAAGTTGTAATCATGATTTGGGTAGAACTCCTTCAAACATCTAACTACATCAGTGTTTAAGGGATATCGCTTGTTGAAGTCACTGTTGAGGTGTAGGTTAGAAGTTGTTAATGCAATGTCTACATCCATAGTGTGCCTGGTAATTTGGGGAATGTGCTACCATGATTCTAAGAGGGCATCATGGAATTCATATCTGCAGCAGAGTTTTACAGACTATGATAGCATGTTAGGTCTTTGAATAAAAGGCCTCTTGCAAAGTAGTTATGTATTCCACAAGACAATTTATAGACTATGATAGCATGTTAGGTCTTCAAATAAAAGGCCTCTTGCAGGCAAAGTAGTTATGTATTCCACAAGACAATTTAATGTCTCAAAACATTTGCAATGTGGATGCATATGTAGTTGAAGTGAAAGATGTGGTTGTAGTACAACTAATAGTAATCTCACATGGTAATTATACTTATAGCAGTGCAGCTAAAGTTACTGTATGCAGTAGATTATTATAGCCAATGGTAATGTTGGAGTGGCTATGCCCTAGTTATGCGACTTCTAAAAATTGTCCAAAAATGATTACATCGATAGCTTGCCATTTACTTTTCAGATGCATAGAGTATGTAGCACAATAATTAATCTTTGGAAAACATACCTAAAGCAATGATTCATGCTTCAAGGTCTTACATAGAAACGTGCAATAGAGAATAAATAATTCATGTCAAAACC
This sequence comes from Dipteris shenzhenensis, assembly GCF_047967505.1. Lineage (NCBI taxonomy): Eukaryota > Viridiplantae > Streptophyta > Polypodiopsida > Gleicheniales > Dipteridaceae > Dipteris > Dipteris shenzhenensis. The sequence goes on along the minus strand of NC_141610.1, from coordinate 54,111,567 downwards.
CTAATCGTGGATGAATTAAATTTAGAAAGCAGCATTTACATCTACACAGAGATTCATCACTCATTCATTTCAAAACACCAATCACGAATGAATTAAATTCAGATAGTAGCATTGACATATTTAAATAAATTCATACTCGAATTCATTGCTATGAAAGCGTTGACATTTGATGCATCTTTTATGGACTATGAGACGATCAAAGGTGTACCAATAGAAGAAGTCTTGTAGGCAAAGTGGCTATGCAGTACAAAACATAGTTTTATGTCCCAAAATCTTCGTATGGCACTCCATGAACTTATATACAGTATCACATAACTGACTCTTGTTGTGATCATCCAACCAAGAAAGGAACTCCACTATCATCGAACCTCCTCCCTTCATCGATCGTACATTCAGCATCCACACCACTGGACAAAACCAACAAGCAAGGTAACACGGTCCACTACACAACAAAACCCAAACAGAAGGCCGAAAAAACCCCCATCCAATGATATGACACCGATCAACAACTTAGCTCTGTCCACGCCAGAAGGAGCAAAAGAGACAAGGCCCAAAAAACCCTCCCATGTAAGGGGAGGACAAAAAACAAATGGAGAAGACGGCCATGCAAGACGGGAGACATGTGACAGCCTCCACATGGATTGGAATGCAAATGCAAAATTCACAACACACTATGTGGACAAGAATCCAATTACTATGTCACATGTAGTACAGATGCAAAAATTATCCTCAAGAATGATGACATGTGCCAACTGTGAAGCCAATCATAATGCGAAATCTTGCCACAGTGACTCAATTTCTATTACAATGAATTTAGCTTCTTACACAAATCGCCATTGCTAAAACCTAGCCAAGGGTAGTCCAAAAAGGGTGAATAGCATTCATTGGGCTTGCTTGTAAATGTCACAAACATATAGCATTCATCAAGCGTGCCTGTACATGTCACAAATATTTGCCAACAACTTTTAGACCAAGCCACTAAAATGTGTAGGTATGTGCACGTCCTAGCACAAGGGGAACCTTAGGATTCTATCTTGGTCACCCCATATGGGGCGCTGTTGGCACTTTCAAGTCTAGCACAATGCCCAAAAAAAAAATCAAGAACTTTTAAAAGAAGCTTTAACTTCCTTTTTTAGTTTTTCCACAGTGGATAGACAAAGGTAAATCCAAGAAAATAATTAAAGGTTTCAAAATGAACAATCACTAAGGCTTTTCCAAAGGGCACAGGCCAAAAGGGATGAATACCATTCATTAGGCCTGCTTGTATACACAAAAAACATTTAAAGAAGCCCATAACTTCCTTTTTAGTTTTTGACTAGATGGACGAAATAAAATCCCACTAAATAATTTCAGCTTTCAAAATGAACTATCACTAAGACCTTCCAAAAGGCAAATCAAAAATGTGATGGGCAACCTTCAATGGCCAAGGGTTTACACATCGCCCAAGCAAAAAAAATTTTTAAAGGTTGCATTCAATGTGGAGTGATCCTCTACTCAAATTTGATTGGTTTGGCAATGAGTGACCAAGCTTGGTTAGCCAAGGTTGCCTAGCCGTTATGATGGGTAGGAGGTGGAAGCTTTTGGAATCACCCAATTTTTTTGTTGTGTACCCATCGACCCCAATGGATCATCTTGATTGGCTCCTCCCATCAATGATATAGGCGGGCACTCTATGGAGTGTAAATGGCCTTAATCATTTTGAGTTTCATTGTTTAGACTCATGCTTGGTTTATAATGATAAATAAGGGAGCTCATAGACTATGATGAAGAAAGTATTATGACTTTTAATATAGGGCATGACTACGAGTCTTCTATGCATGTAAAAAGAGGGGTTAAGCTGATTTTGGAAGGACATGGGAAAATTGTTCCGAGTATGTTTTTTGTTTGCCCTCATGTAGAGGAACTTGTGGCAAGTTAGACCCATTCATAAGTATGCTTTGTAATTTCATTTTGCTATCATGTTTTGTATATGCCCTCATAAACACGAGCTCGCAGCAAGCTGAGCTCATTTCATAAGGGCTTGTATGCTTTTGTAATTGCATTTTGAAATGGAGCCCTCCTGAATTGCATTTTATAATGGGCTTCTCTTGGAGAGGAGCTTGTGCCCACTTCAACTATTTCTTAAGTTGACTCATTATAAATTTTTGGTTGGCTTGTATGAGCACTATTACCTCTTACTTGTACGATTGTTGTTATGGTTATCACATCTTAAAGTGAAGAAACAATTTGCTATGTATTTTTTGTAAGTTTGAATGGAAATTGTAGTTGTATTTGATCTGCATGAAGACTATAGGTAACATATATTAAACTTTGATTTAAATTATTTAGATTGTTCACTTGGGAAAGTCTTTTGACATTGTAGGGCCCATATTTCTTGAAGATTCGATTATCTTGCTCAGTTGCCTTGCTTTGCTAAAAGGCAAAAATTGTGGGGCCCTTCTCCTTGGGTCTTCGAGGTATGACTAGGGGTTGGAGTGCAAGATCAAGGCTTGGTGTTTAAGTTCCTATCACTGATCATGTCCCTAGTTTACTCGTGGGTCCTCCAGGTGCCAAATTCAAGTCTTGGTATTCCTCCTTATTGCTTCAAACTTTGTGGTCTCATAGTTGCAACACTTTGGCCTACAATTCATCTCTCTACTGGAATGAGTACCTTGAAAGTTTTTAAAGGCCCCTGAGGTAAACTTCGTGCATGCTCTCCTTTGAATCTAGTACCTTGTCTATCACTTCATTCACTTGTGCTTTGAGTGTCTTTGTGTTGGCCTTGAGCTCCATGTTTTTTCATCAAGCGCCTATAAGGCCTTCTCCATTCTATGGTTTTGCCTTCAACCAATATGCATAGACTTTGCTAGCTATTGTTTTCAACATAGTGATCTGCTTCATAGTGTCTCTCAACCAGGCTTTTACACTGGTCTCCTCCTCCTTGGCTTCCTCATAGTTGCTTCACATCCCTCCCCAGCTCTTATGGGCAATGAATCTGGTTGTGCATGCATTAGTTGATGCCTTCGAGATGATATGGCGCAAGATTCAAGTCTCCACACGTGCTCCCACCATCGCTCGCATGTGGCATGATCTTTTCTTGTTATTGCCTTGAAACTTGTCCACTTGATCATCTATGTTGGTTGCAAGCAGCATGGCCCAATTTGCCTTTGCTTCTTTTAATATCTTGATTTCCTTCTAGATGATATGTTATGGGATGCAAGTGTCCAACATCCTTAACTAGATTTGTCCCAAAACAAAATAGAAGAATACATTGGCACTCATCTCCAATGCCTTGCTTGTGACATAGCCTTGGCATTGTAGCCAAGCCCGAGATCACATTTGACACATTGTTGTCTTCAATTGGAAGCTTAACAGTTGTGGCCAATTTGCTTTGTTCACCATGGCATATTTGCCACTGCTCTAAAATATTTTGTGCCCATACCATATGTGTCAAACCCTTACTTAGCCAAATGCGATTATAGGCTTACTTTCATAGAAATTCTTGGAGTTTCTTCAAAGCCATTCATTCTAGCCATGCAATGGCTACTTCTAATGGCCCAACTTTGCTTAGGATAGGGTTCCCTTTGACTTTCTTTGCCGTATTTGGTCTCTTCAAATCTGGTGGTGAATTCTTTTTCTTACTTTTTGTCCTTCTTTTGGACAAAATGTCCACCATGAGATTTTCTATTATGCCATTCTAGCCATGCAATGGCTACTGCCAGTGGACCAACTTTGCTTAGGAGAGGGTTCCCTTTGGCTTCCTTGTCATCTTTGGTCTCCTTCAAATCTCGTGGTGAATTATTTTTCTTACTTTGTGTCTTTCTTTTAGACACGATTTCCACCATGAGCTTTGTTTATTATGTCAATCTAGCCATGCAATAGCTACTACCAATGGGCCAACTTTGCTTAGGAGAGGGTTCTCTTCGGCTTCTTTGTCATCTTTTGCCTCTTTGGAGATCAAATGGTGATTCTTTTGCTTACTTTGTGTCTTTTTTTGGACATAATTTCCACCATGAGCTTTGTTGTTGTTGCTTCTAATCTTGCAAAATAATGCATACAATTGGAGTGAGCTTAAATAGAGGTAGATTTATGTTAACCCCCAATGATTATATGACATCAATTACTAGCTCACTACCAATTAAACTCATAGTGGCATCTTTATCATGCAATCTTTTCTTACCATTGCATCATGGCCATTTGATGCTCCTAGATTTTAAGGAACCTTGCCATGACTTTTGCACTTCTCTCCCCATTCACATTCTTTCAATTCTCTCCCCATGATCACTTTCCTTTGTGCCATCAATCCCAATTTAATGGTTGTCAGCCAACTGTGTTTGTCTAGTGTCATAATTATGGGTCCCTCCTCTAAAGCAATGAAGTATGCTTCAAGCTAGTACTCTATGATCTTCATGCCATGCACTAATTTTGGTAAGTCGTTCACTTCCAAATCATTGAGAATCATTATCCCATTATCATGATAGTGTTTTATTTTGCATGACCCAACCCAAAGTCAATGAAGATTTTGTCCTATAACTCATTCATCTTCGGTATTTTGCCCTGGTCTATTCTTTAGTGCTGCTTTCTATTCATTTTGTCTTGCACAGGTTTTGGTACAAAGAACTCCATTGGTAATGTTTCCTCCTAACCAAATTCTAGTTGTAAAAGTGTGTGCCTTATAGTGACCTTGAATGCTATCCAATAAACCCATAGGGCAATTTGTAGTTATTGATCTAGATCATTATGATTTTTGTTCCCGATCTTGTGATGGATGTTCCTAAACACATGTTCATGGCCTCCACTTGATTATTTTCCCTTGGATAATAAGTGGTAGACTTACTACGTTCATTTAGGAACCCCCTTGCTATGATTTGTATTATGGAATCAATTGATGGGATCTGATATGTAGGGCATTCAAATTTGGTGACAAAGTGGGTTGCCACCACTATGTATCTGTTCCCTCCTAGATGCTTGCTGATTTTAAGGTGCTATGAAATCTAATCCACACTATTGAAACAATTGCCAAGAGGATGTTGGCTTGAGTGCAATGTGATCTTCAAACTTTGGTCGACCCACTTGTTTCAAAATTTTATCCACCCACTCGTTGGCATATATACATCTTCTTTACATCCATGTACAATGTACTCCATGATAGTCTAGCATTCAATATCTTTTTGATTGTGAATTTGGTCAAGAAATGCCTCGATGAGCTTCAACCATCACTATTGTCCTTTCATGTGGAAAATTAAAGATAATGCAGTTGGAGTGTCAAAAAAATGTGTTCTACAAGTGAAGAGGGACTCAAATCACCCATAATCCATATAATGGTATGTTTTCGTGTTTTTAAAGGAGTATTGCTTGGGCACACCATTTTGAATGAAGCGATCATGATTGATAAAATGAAGATTGATTCCCTTCAAAGATGGAGGAGCCAACCAATGTCAAGCAAGTTTGCTTGTCCATAAGATTCTTGAGTTTTTCTTAGAGGTTGATCAAGAAATTTGATTGAGTGGAGGAACCATTGCATCAACTTGCAAGCTACAAAAGGAACTTTGAATGGGATGATGAGCAAACCAAAAGCTTTCTAAAACTTGCAAGAGATGGCAGTGAAGGCATTGATGCTCAAAAGCTCAATTGAAACAAGAGTTTCCATTTGCACGTTGATGCATTGTGCATGGAAAATTGGGTCAATTCTTACTCAACTCAAAGGGAGCATAGATTTCCCAATTTTCTATGTCAGCTAAATTTTTTAATGGTAGAGAAGAATTACTCCATAGCTAAATGGGAAGAATTGGGAATGCTATACAATGTTCACTTCCTCCAACAATATTTGTTAGGCATTTTGTCTTCTCCATGGATCATCAAGCATTGCTATACTCGGTAAAAAAAGTATCATGAAACTTACATGGATGCTTCAATTTTAGGTGTTGAATTTTAAGATAATTTAGAAGCTTGGTTCATCTCATTGTCAGCCAAATTGTTTGCCTTGCACCAAAGATCAAAGACCAAAAGAGGACATACTTCATCAGCTCGTTGATGAAAGCTTGTTCACTATTTCAATTTTATGAAGAGAAACAAGAAGAAATCATGTAGTATCTCTCCATAGCAACAATCCCTAGAGGCACATTAATGAAGGAGAGGCAAACGATTGTACTAAAATCTCAGAACTATGCATTGATTGTTGTAGAACATATGTACAAAAAAGGAAGGGATATGATCCTATGAAATGGATTCTTCCACATGAAAGGACAATAGTGATGGATGAAGCTAATAAAAGATTTGTGGGAGTATCATTCATAGATGTAAAGAAGCATTGAAAAAGATGTTTGTATGCTAATGAGTGGGTGGACCAAAGTTTGAAACACTAAAAAGTCATGCCAAATGATTGCTTGAAATTTGTCAATGTCCTCTTGGAGTGTCTCCACAATTAAACTGTAAAAAGTTTGTAGTGATTTTTGCAGCCTAAATGGCGTCACTTGATACTAGCCCACATTCAATGATGAAAGTTTCTTATTGCCTATCTTCTTCAAACAACGTGATATGGTTGTACCCACTATACCCACCCATGAACAAATACATCTCATGCCCACCACTTTATATCAAATATTCCTAATGAAGGGCAAGGGGAAAGGGTCTTTGATAGTCTATTCATCCAAATGCCTACAATCCACTCTATAGCTTTCTTGGGCACTATGATGGTAAACAACCAATTGCTTTAGTCCAACAGCTAGCCTATTGACATCATCACATTCTGTTCAATGAATTTCTCCCATGCTACATTTATTGTGTTCTACTCTAATGGGTTGCCTTCCATTTCAATGTTGCTATTTGGCCTTCTCTACTTTGGTTCCTTGTTTGGTTACATTATAGCTCTTCTCTAATTCATTCTTTGTCTAGCTATATTCTAATTCATTCTTTGAGTCACAAAGTCATACAGCATCTCTCCTAAGTTCTGCTTGATTCTAAAGAGCTCTAGCGAACATTTATTTACTAAACCTGTGCTATGAAAGCTCTTCAGCAAGGCTTGTTCCATTTCTTCCAATGATCAAATACATTGTTGTATAGCCTAACAGAATTCTCCAATCCTCACTTAGATCCACATGTCAACACCTCATTCTTGCAATTTAGTCCATAAAATTCCCTATTTTCTCTCTTCATGCTACTCTTCTACCACTCACCACCATCACTCTAGTGATGCATCCACCACAGCTCTCAACACTCGGCCCTTGGTGCCACAGCTACTATTGCAAGGTGGTCGGATGGGATATTACAACAAATTTCATCTTCAATCTTCCTTTCTCTCCCTACGTGTTCAGCAAACTTTGGCCTTGTAGCTACTTTGGATGTTCACCTTGAGTTCATCATATGGCCTCAACAGGTGGATTATAAAATTTTTTTGTAAACAAAAAGGGGTGAAACATACATTAGCATTTTCTTCTTTCCTTGCATGCTTCTTGGCGCTGACTTGTAGAAATCCAGATTATAAATATGTTGCATTCAAAGCATAGAGCTTGATTTGCTACTCGTTTTTCCTTCATACATCACTATAAAATTATTTCTAGATCTTAAAGCTATGCTCATTTGAATTTCAAGTCAACCTTCATCTAAGGATGATGAGGTGGCACTGTGGGTGATGTGGCAATGTGCATTCACATTATGTGTGAAAATCATGCTTAAGGAGTAATGATATGGTGGGAAATTGGGAACATGGGAAAAAGTAATATTTCCCACCATTTCTAGACTTTCCTATGATGTGGACATCTTTGCATGTCATAAGGAGTAGGCCCTAACTCTTTTCCGACAAATACACCAAGGTCAAATGCTGGGGGGAAAGGTGGGAAATTACAACCTGCCACAAAGAATGAATTTCCCACCAAATTCCAAAAAAAAAACCTTTCAACCATATGGGAAATAGTCATAAGGCCTTTAGTAAAGGGTTGTATGCTTAGGTGGCACATGTTGACTATACATGCTGATGTGGCATGTGATGACATGAATTTTATAACATGGCACTATGATGTGGCACTGGTGGATAAGATTGCCACGTGTCAACTTTGTGAGACCAAGGCTGTGGTCACCCTGACCTTATCAATTGTGGTGTGAACAATCTACCACATGTAGATAAGGGTCCAACTCAAAGGTAATAAGGGTCTTCGGAATAAGAGATTATGTCAAAATTGTGAAGATTCTATCATCATGTGTGCCTCTATTTTGTTGACTCCCGTTCTTTTTTCGCATCGTGGCTTTTGTTTGGGCTTTAGTTCCTTGGTTTTGTTGCTGGAGATTTGTCCATCTATCATCTTGTTGGAAACTCATCTCGCTCACTATGTGTCTTCTCATTGCATCTTTATTGCTTTAGGCACCTGTATGTCGCGCGGTTGCTTGTGTCTATTGACTTGCCTATGTAGCTTGCTTCTGGTCATTGCTTTTTGTGGCATGTTGATGTCATCTTTTGCACCTGTGTCACTGCTACTGTTCCTTTGAATGCTTGTTTTGAAGCTTGCTTATAGTATGTTAATTCTTGTGTGTAGAGATCCATCTTGAGTATATGTTGGGCTACTCTAGCTGTCGTTGCTGGCAATCGCGTGCATCAACGGCTTATGCTACTGGCTGAGTTCTGTTTTGTTTTGTCATTTCTTTCGCTTGGTGTAGCGTCCATTCTGTTTAGTTGCTTTGTTGTGCCTTTGTTTTGTTGTTGTGTAGTCTTGGTTAGTCTTGCTGGTCAATGTCAGTGCTAACCGTGACTAAGTTCAATTGTGTTTGTCATTTATTTCAATTGGGGTAGCATCCATTGTGTTTAGTTGCTTTCTTGTGCCTGTGTTTTATTGTTGTGTAGTCTTGGTCAACGCTTGTTGGGTCAAACTTGGTCAATACCTATTGGTCAATGTCTATGATGTAGTTTCGCTTCAATCAATTCTGCATGCATGCTTGCTCATGTCGTTGCATGTAGAATCCCATAGATGGTTGGCAGTCATTGTAGTTTGCTCGTCTCATCTAGCATCTTTCGAGTCCCATGGTCATAATAGTGTGCCTTGCTTTAGCTTGTGTGTTGTTGAGTGTTTGGCTGCCTCTTACTTGAGTGTTGTCTATAGCTTGCATGTCCGATCCATGTCACCTGGCTATTGTAGAGTGCTTCTTTGCTATTGTAGGCTCGCTTCTTTTTGTAGGCATCTACTATTGCTTGTGTTATGTTGAGTCTCGTTAGCTACGCATAGAGTAGGATAGAAAGGATCTTTGTCAAACTAGGATAGAATCCTTTGTGGATAAATCCCTCTAAAATTCTCACAAAGTAGAAATGAATTCAAAGAGAAAATAGGATAGAATCTCTTTCCCTGTGGAGAAGGTGGGCTCTCTCTCTCTCTCTCTCTCTCTCTGCAAAGTAGAATGGACACTAAAACTCTCTCAAATGAACAAATGTAATGAATGCATGGAAGTTTCTTTTTGAAAGGAATGAAAAACTCTCAATGAATAGAAGTGAATGGAATGCTCACAATCAATCAAGAACTCTCAATATAAAACTAGTCTAGACTTAGGTAAACCTTGCTCTAATACCATATCAGGAATGTGGGATCGTGCTCAGCCTAGTACACACAAAAAGTGTATGAATCTAAGGGGGAGCAAACCACACAAGAAAATGAGAGAGAGAGAGAGAGAGAGAGAGAGAGAGAGAGAGAGAGAGAGAGAGAGAGAGAGAGAAAGAAAGAAAGAAAGTTTATTAAAGTCTTCAGAAGACCGATGGGTCTATGAGACTGTGAAAATCCTGATACAACAAGCTGTGGTAGTGGTAAACGAGCGTCCATACCAATGCAAAATGCAAAAATGCAGAATGGCAGTACTAAGTCCTAAGTACAACACATAGTCATGTCGATGGTCAACTATATATCAATCTCAACATCATCATCAATATCATCATCATCATCGACAACAACAAGATATCAAGATGGATGAGGCAGTGGAGGCATGAAGTCAGCAATAGAGTGCTACCGGCCACTCAGAGGTGTGGTCCTGGCGTGTCTCCTGGTCATAGCTCTATGTCTAACCAGGGCTATTGTGACCCCCATCAGTCGGGCTCTGACTCTAAAGGAGGGGATGTCCCCAAGTGTGATCTATGTGTCGACCCTTTGTCTGAGCTATTGGGTCACAAGCTCTGGGTCATGTCGAGGCCTCGTCTCGTGGGGGTCCATGTGATCTAGCTGAAAGAACTCCGTGATAGAGCTTTGAGACGGATCAGCCGAGCAAGAAGTCTGCTCCTGTCTCTGTGCTCAAAGTATCCTCTCATGGTGTGCCTCATGAATGAAACCTACCAAACACCGCCAGTCTGGGTAGGAGAGGAAATAGGCCAAAATCCCATAACTATCTCTAAAGAGGCAGTGGATACGCGCTCGAATCTCATAGAACATAGGACACCTAAAGATGAAATGCTCCTCTATCTCAACCTCCTGCATGTCACACAGTGTGCATATGCGCCTCTCCCTGGATAGTCACTCTGCTCTGCCGCTCTCGATGCGAAACTTGTGTGAAGAGACCCGGAACTGCTACCCAAGAGAGATCCTCAACGAGTGGGGTAGGTGAATATATCCTGGTGGGTCAATGAAACCCTCCACTATGATATGTAAGAAGTGATCTCTGTAGAAGCTAAGCTTCAGGGGAGTTCACTCAATCCCAACCAGGTCCGAAATGTGTGTAGCTGTAGTAGATCCTCACGAATAACTTGGATGATGACCTCATGTGATAAGAGGAGGGAAAACGGAGCATCCATGCTATACTGGAAGGGAGGTAGTCTATCCATGTGGAGCCCCAATCGCTCAAACCATCTCTTTGTACGTGCATACCAGCACCTCTGGTCTCCTCCTATTGCAAAAGCCACAGAAGAGGATAGAGCTATCCATGGTAGCCTGCTACGCCCCGAGGTATAATCCCCATATTCCCTAACTCGATACATATATGTGATGACCTGAAATGCAGCATCTAGCTGTAAAGGGGGTGACTCAAACTCAGCTTGAATGATCTGGTGAGGAACGGATGACTTACCACGAATCATCCATGATAACATGAGAACCTGTAGCCACTCCACATGGGCCCACTCTATATCCAACAAGTCTGGCCCCCAACAAGGGCTACCGTACATCCCCACTGAGCGAGCCAAGGAGTCAAAAAGCAACCCCTTGGTGTGTGGATCCTGAAAGTGCGAGCGCACTACCTCTCTGCTGCTGCTCCATGAGGGTAGCCAAAACGGTTACCCTTGCAGGTTCCCGTTTGGCCACGTCAACCCATTTGAAAGTCTCCTCAATAGCAGATTGCATGCTCGCAGTCTGTGCCTCGACCACCGAGGTACTCCCTAGGATAGTGTGTATGGCTATGACCTCCTGTCGGAGCTGCATGATATCCTGTTTGAGTCCCTGAATAAGACGTGCCTGCTCCCGAATGGCCCTAGCCTTGGCTCTGCTCCTAGTTGAAGCGGACCTGCTCCCGGTTGAAGCAAACCTGCTCCTGTGCGAAGCGAGTCAACTCCATCTCACGCCCACGAAAACTATGTATCTCCATGAGCAAGGTCTCACAGGCCTCTAGTGTATCAGCCCACTCATGTCCATGCTGAAACTATGGTAACTGTGGCATGAAAATGTGGGACTGAGTCCAAAAACTAGACGGTGACTGAGTGAGGAACGGAGATGACAGTGGAATGGATGAGGTAGTCCCAACGGGGTGTGGGAGCGTGGGCTAACTGAGAGGGAGAGGGAAGAGTGAAGCACAATGCGGAACAGTATATGACACCTCCGAAGTAGGGGTCATAAGCTGTGCGAGAGCTATAACAAGAGAGGACGGGAAGGGAACAACAACCGACGCCAAGGGCATGAGTATGTCACTGATCGTAGATGTAGAGGGAGCTGAGACTGAAACTAGAGCTGAGCCTGAAGCGAGGGTTGAAGTCAAAGTAGAGATAAAGATAGAGGGAGCTAAGGCTGGAGCTGACACTGAAATTGAAACTATAGCGGGAGCTAAGGTTGAGGTAGAGATAGAGACTAAGGAAGCTGAGGCGGGTCCTACCTTTGCCTTGCTGTCTACCACGAGTCCACTTCGATTGTAACGTGTGTTCACATCCTCCAATTCCAATCGTCGTTTGCTTTTTTGTTGTTGTTGTCATCGTCTTTCTTGGCTGTCCCCCATTTCTCTTGGACCCCTTTTTTTTTTTTTTTTTTGGGGGGGGGGGGGGGGGGGGTGTGGGTGCAAGTCTTAGTGTCCGACCAGGAGTGGGAGCACCGACCGGGAGTGAGAGCACCTGCTCCCCCCCATAATGGGAGGCACGTCCAGTGCGAGGTGGTAGAGAGGTGGGGTGGAGGCCTGAGGTGGAGAGGTAGCTTCGATGCAAAGATTGCATTGCACTTCGAGTTCAAGGAAACCATTGTAGCGTATGCTAATTATCAAGGCTTGCAAACACAAGAGGACAGGTATGTTTATCGACGATGATCTACACAAATAGCAAATCAGGTTAAGCATTTGTGCCCTTATAAATTTATGACGATTAGTACAGGACGTATCTTAGCACACACATGTAAAGGTCAAATTTTAAAACACTAGTTTTGAATCCCCGCGTGGGAACAGGTATGGGTGATAATCTGGATTATGCGCAAGAATTAGTTTCGTTTCCATGATGATTACGAGGCGTAGGTAGATATACAGGAGCTTCCTTTGCATAACTTTTAAATTTTCATGTATCTTCACGCTTGGTCAAAAGGTTAATTGTTGGACATAGCAACCTCTAATTGTGAGGTCTCACGTTGTCGATTACCTCCACTTTGTCCCAAATTTTGCATCGACCTCGAGGGAACAAGGTGGAGAAGGAGAGGCTAAGATGCCGAGGAGTTTTTTTTTTTTTTGAAGTATTAAAAAAAAGTGGCGAAGGTGGCGCGCAGGAGGAGGAGAGAAGGGAGAGGGGTATGAGCGTAGCTGAGCGTAGGGAGGGGGTGGCTAGGTAGGCTGAGCATAGGGGGCGCAAGGAGAGGCTGGGCGTAGGGAGAGGGAGAGGATGCAGAGCAGGGCGTGAGGGAGAGAGGCGGGGGGAGGGAGGTGGAGAGGCTGAGGCGGAGAGGCTGAGCGGAGGGGAGGCAGAGCGGGTGAGGGGTGGCTGAGGCAGAGAGGCTGAGCGGAGGGGCTAGCGGAGATGTTGAGCGGAGGAAAGGCAGAGCGGGTGAGGGGTGGCTAGCGGAGGGGAGGCAGAGAGGGAGAGGCTGAGCGGATGAGGCAGAGCGGGAAAGGGAGAGGCTGAGTGGAGGAGAGGCTGAGCGGAGGGGCTAGCGGGGAGGCTGAGTGGGAGAGGGGAGGCTGAGCGGAGAGGCTGAGCGGGAGACGGGAGGCTGAGCGGAGGGGCTGAGAGAGATGAATGATCAAATGGGAGACGGGAGGCTGAGCGGAGGGGCTGAGACAGATGAATGATCAAATCCTTAAGGGCTTGTCACCAATCCTCACGTAGGTCCACCTTTCAACACCTCATTCTTTCAATCTAGTTCATCCATTCTTCTAGTTTATTATTCATACCTCTTTTCTACCACTCACCATCACTCTAGTGCTCCATGACACCACTATTCTCAACAATGATTAGAGCTAGAACGTTGGTTTGAAGAAGAGTTCTAGATTGGGGAGGCTAGTCTTTAGTACTCCTACGTAATAAGAAATTCAACAACACCATTCACGCCAAGATTGATCACTTCTACGATCAATACTTGGGCATTCGATAGAGGATGTTTCCCTTTAATTTCAAGAGGTACCAAGACATTTGACCCATCTTCTAGATGTCCTCCTCATCAAGGACTTTGTATGAACACATCGTCCATCTACAAGTTGTCATCCTAATTAAGGACTTTATACGGACACATCCTCTACCACAAGTAGAATGCCATATTTCATGTATGTATGTGAGGATCTTTATTATTAGATTGTGGATATTTAGAGAAGCTAGGCCCTTGCTATTAGAAATAGCTCCATAGGCCATACTATAGCACGTCAGCTTACCACTTGATCCCTGGCAAAGAGGAAAAAGGGAGTCCTTTTCCAAGAGAAGGTGGTGAGATAAAAATCAAATGCTTTTTGCATAGAGGAGAAGGAACATCCTTCAAACCCATGGATACATGAGACTCCCATGGTTGAATGATATTAGCAACGTGTTTTTGACCAGAGAGTAGAGTACCAATATCATGCTCGGGAGGCTTTTTGGATGAATATTGGGAGAAGATGTAACAAAAACTTTACTAAATTGGGGTAGATACATGGGAGGAATGATATTAATCTGCTTCAAAGTCCTCTTGGATTTCTTTAGATAGACCCAATAGTAGTCAAGACATACTCTACTCCTCTCTCTACCTAGTCCAAGCCTTTATCCTAGCGAGATGCAAAGCTCACCACAACATTTGGGAGCACATGCCCAACCTAGTCACAAATATGTGAGCTTAGTTGGATGCCCCACTAGAGTCCTAAACATCACTCCTTGCCTTGTCGAAAGGCGAGTGCCCAAGCCATGATGGCATCACGCCTACCGTCTTCATCAGGGCTTCATCACTCACTAGGACTATATAGAAGATGCTATCACTTGAGACTTCCTAGAGTTCTAGGATAGCAATACATGCCTCCCTATCTCTCAGAGATACTAATACATCCCTAAAGGAGCAGGGATTGGACCTCATTTCCTAATGGAGGCCTATTATCCTCCTTAGCACTGCTTCCAAAATTTTAGCCAAACTAGTATGTCTCAAACTAGGCACTCCTACCTAATCACATACATGACACTTAGCTAGTGGCTTCGTACAAGGTAAAAGCATCTCTGATAATATCTTATTCCAACAAGCACTTGAATGGGCTAACAAAAGTCATCAAGATTTGGCCATTCTTCTCCTTGGCTTTGAGAATGCATATGACAAAGTGGACTTGAGTTTCTTGGAGGGAACTTTATGACGCATGGGATTCTCTAATTAGTACATATTAGGATTCTCTTCACTCTATCATTCCAGTTAGAGCCAAGTTCTCACTTAGGATGGCAAAGGGGATAGGTTTCAGATACACACATGCATTTGCTCTTTTTTGTGAATCTAATGGTATAGAACTACCTCTCGTCTGAATTTGATGGTACACATGACACACAGGCTAGAGTGGCTTGGAGCACTATCATCTTATGTTTGCATGACAGAGGCCTCAATGTCATCGATCTTGACATCAATGTAGAGCCTTGTCAAGCATGCTAGTTTTGGAGGACTCCTTTCAAGAATCCTTTCAAGAAAGGAGTATACAGAGGATTTCTTCACTTGGTGGATCCAACTCTACACTCCTACAAAGGCAATGATTGAATGGTGAGTATGATGGATTTTCAATGATGCCCACATCAAACTCTCCTCTTCTCTCTTGACGATAATCTATTTCTTGAAGACCACGTCCACTAGACTTCAGGATACATGCAATATTCCAAATGGAAAAGGGTATCTACCTCCACTATGGCCACTTGTAGAATATGTTGAATTGATTCTCAAATGTTACTAAATAGAGGTAAAAACAATCGGCCGATCAACAAAAATGCTTCTATTTTCTATGCATTTAAAGCCCCTAATTTTTGCATGGTTTTTAATGTCTCAATTGATCATGAGATTGCTTGATTTTATCTTTCATTATGGTTATGATTATAAGGGATAAAAATAAGAAGATGAAAGACTTTAATTACCTTACCTGCGCAATGCATCACTAAAGTAGGAGTTGAACTTATGTCTTGTGTTTTTATACTCTAGCACTTTAACACATGTATGAACCTTGTGATAGGTTGAGTTGCACATGTATTTAGCCTATGGGGTGCACTACTAAGAAACCCTATGTATCACATGCATTAAAGGGATGTTTTAAAACCCCTAAACTTGTTATTGTAATCATGTTAGAATTTTCCTAAAAGATGAATGAACATAACCGCCCTTTTGAATGAATGTGCTACACTAAAAAATTTTGAGGTGAATCCCTCAAGGTATTTAGTCATGGCAATGTATCACTGAGTTGCGCATGTATTGATAAGGAATGTATCACTAAGTTAATGATTATAACTTTTTATAGAGAAGTCAAATGGAGATGATTCCCAAAAAGAGGTGTTGGTTCTTTATACAATCTGTCATTTTCTGCACTCAATTCTGGTTCTATCAAAACTCATGAAGATTAATGGCCAAATTTAAGGAATTATGTATATAATTAGAAAGGTTTTATTATATTTGAATTTGAATTAATTGCTTTACTCCGATGGCAAGTATGAGAGTTTAGAGAGGATATTTAATGACCATCAAATGAGTTGGTTATGTCTAGTAGAACAATGAGTTATTGTAAAAATCATCATTCTAAGTTTTGAGGTGCTCATGAAATCTTTTGATTGTGCTAAGGCATGTCAACTTGCATCGACACAAGAGTGTCAAGTTAGTGATTCATCATCTATATGCTTAGTGATGTGTGTTCACTATACTATGATAACAACTAGTGTAGTGGTAAGCATTGACGTGGTACTTTATGTATACACTTACCTTATTCCAAGGGTAGCAGTAATCATTGACTTGGTACTTTATGTATATACTTTCCTTATTCCAAGACCCTGATTGAGGTGGTAGGACGGTTGGTGGTAGAGGGACATCAAATGATTGGTAATTCCCTTTGGGCTAGTTCACTTAATGGGTGCTAGGTGTTCCTTGCACCTGCGTTGTCGCATTAGGGGGGGGCGATAAGGTAAAAGTTTGCCTTGATTGGTAAGTGATGAGATTGGGGTTCTTTCGACATCATGAGTTTTCATGATTTTCCCACCTCATGCAATGTGCACACCTTGTGCACATAAGGCATTCGGTCTAGCCTATAGATGTCGACATCAAGATGTCACATGGTTTTGCCCACAAAAGGAGCACCAAACCATATCTCTACATGGATAATGAGGGTTACTATGAAAGGGAAATAAAAACGAACAAGAACTATGAAAGTTTCATGGGGATGTGAAGGCCGTGGAGCGGCTCAAATCTCTATATGGAACTGATTTAGAGGATGTTATGAACTATTAAAAGAGCATTGAAGTGTTGTTGAGAAGCACGCCGAAACAAGTGAACCGTGCATTAGCTACTATGTCAAATGGACAACCAAAGACTTCATATGACCCTGCACCGACTTTTGTAGAGAACTTTGAACCACAAACCTTTCACATCAATTTCTTATACTTTACTTCTCAAATCTCACCTCTCACTCTTTCTCACCCAAAACCTCCCTTCCTCCACTTTTCTTCTCACTCTTGGACGTTTCAAGTGTCACCAACTCTATCTTTGAACTCTTAATCTCTCCTTCTTAATAATCAAGATCGCAACATGAAATGGAGACTACGAAATGAAAGTGGAGGTCACCATAACCTCACAACTCGCAAACAATGAAGACTCCTCAAATAAAAAATGTGAAGCCCTCATCGAAAAATGCTTACAATGAAGAATTCCTCACAAGATTACATATACATTTCCAAACTTCTTATTTTGAACTCCAAGAATTAGCATGGGGAGGTTGAGCCAAAACGATGTGCCCTCCCTTGGATCTAGTAATTGTAATGGAAAAACCTTGTGAGGCTGTGTAAACAATTTACACATGTGCATACACACACACGCTTGTTTTTTTGTGTGTGGAAACTGTTATCCTTTATATTACATAATTGTTTTCCCTAAATGGGATGTAAAAGTACATCAACTGAAGATTTCACTATATGACAAATATACATCACACACACACGTGAACATAACCGATACCCAAGTTATCAAGTGATCTACAAGCCTAAAAACATGAACAAGATGAAGCCATCCAATCCCCAAAACCTAAGAAATGATAAATCATCTTATGTAATGGTTACTTTTTTTGTCTCATAAATCAACTAGGTCTTCTCCATACATCACTATTCTCTCTCTCTCTCTCTCTCTCTCTCTCTCTCTCTCTCTCCCTCTCCGAGGCGTGCGCACACGATTTGTGCAACTCTCATCAGTGTATCCTTACGCTATGCTGAACACCTCTAACTATCTTCACACATGTGTGGCTTGCGCACTGACATTAAAACTCTCATCATAAGATCCTTAGGGTATGCTAAATCCTTAGGGTGTGCTAAACACCTCTAGCTGCCTTATTAAGAGTGGGGTAGGTCCAAAAACAAGGGCCCTCTATGGGGTGGATGGTTTGCCACATTATGAGACCCCTTAGCCTTTGCGAACGTTAATAAAACATCTCTCTCTCTCTCTCTCTCTCTCTCTCTCTCATCTAAGTCCCATACCTAGAGGAAAGTGTCTCACATGCATTGAGGATTGCCTTTGGGCATGTGCAAGTCTCATCCCATCCGTTGAGGTTGAGGATCTAGGCAAGTAGCAAGCAAACTTAAAGAGCAGTTGATATGCAAGTAGCAGGCACACTTAAAAAGTAGTCGATATGCAAGCCTTGCACATTGGGAGAGGTGGAGATAGATGAGCACTTCCTATGCATTTGTCCAATTTACTATGAGATTCAAAGAGAGTACCCCTGTCTATTTCCAAGAGAGACTTGTGTTTGGACTATTCTCTCCACTAATCCAATTTCAAGACTAGGTTTGAGTTTATCTCTATATGGTGCACATGCGTCGGCATAGAGAGACTTAGCCGAGATAGATGAAACAACCTGAGACGACAGTGCCACCTAAGCTAAGATAGAGACAAATGGAACAGATCATGAAAAGATTTCTACACATTTGAGTCATCCTCGAGACATAGTGGAGTGGATGAGATGGCTGATATGAGGACAAATTTGATCAACGGGGAGAGAGACGAGAGCCAACAACACAAAGACTAACCAGACCATGCACTATGGAGGTCCAGCATATCTCAACCTTTCTCTGAGGGGAGCACCAAAGGTGAGGGGTTACTCTCGACATAGCACGCCGAATAGATAGACCACGAAGACCACACCCCCCACAACATGAGACAACGCGACACATGCAGCTATCAGATATCCTCGCATCTCATCGGAAAGCCAACATGGCACCTAGTTATGCTTTTTGAGTCTTTTGAGTAATAGCTCTAACTTTATGAGTTCTTTTTTAATCTTTTTAGTTTTCTGATATAGCACTCTCCAAGAGTCTTATTAGCGAGCGCTTTGCATCACTCCACAACGGCTTGTATGAGTTACTTGATTGTACTCTGTCTCATAGGCCCACATGCCTCCTAAAGGCGTACCTACCTATCTACCTACCTCCCTCCTACCTACCTACCTACCTACCTACATATATATATATATGTGAGTGTGTGTGTATGTGTATGTGTGTGTGTGTGTGTGTGTGTGTGTGTGTGTGTGTGTGTGTGTGTGTGTGTGTGTGTGTGTGTGTGTGTGTGTGTGTGTGTGTGTGTGTGTGTGTGTGTGTGTGTATATACATACATATACATACAGCTTTTATGTCTCAAGCGATGGAGCTGTTATGGAAGACAAAAACTGCTGTGAAAGCATTGAGACTACTGAAGATGGAAATGGTGTGCTCCCCTAAGATGCATGGAGGACTTAATGTTCTAAATATCAGATATCATGTACTTGCAAGGAAGGCGACTATGCTCAATACCTTTTTCTGTCAAAAACAGCCATGGACTTGTATGATAGCATCCATGTGTGTCAACATGAGGACAAATGCTTATGGCCATTGGACTACTGATCATTGGGAGGTTGTCATTGGGAGATTTGTAGGGAAGATTCCTAGATGCCCTTTCTCTACTGCTCTGATACTGGACTGGAAACAAGTGCTTTCTAAAGTCAAATGGACTCCTGATAATCTTTCGGGGACAAACTCAATGCGGAAAGAAAGTATTCATTGGAGTGCCATCTTTGACACTCCACTTGCTTTACAGGAACCGGTTAGGGCATATAATCTCATGAAATTGGGAATCAGATACATCAATGACGTGGTAGATGATAATGGCCATATTTTATCTTTTCCTCAGGCCTCTGCCATTTATGCATTGGGAATGCACCACAGGTTGATATGGAAGAGAATTGCTGATCTCTTGCATCCTTTCCTTCCTATTCCCCCTGTGGCTGACATAGACAGGCTTATGGATTGGAAATTGTACCCCACTGCTACATGCTCTCGTCCCATTCCTCTGTCTGTTTTGACCTCCATCAAAGTCTACAAGCTTCTTCAACCTGCCCCTTGGATTCATCACTATGCTAATACTCTGTGGCATATCAGGCGGCCTCTTTCATGGTAGCGGAAGAATCTCCGACTAATATGGAGGTGTAAAATGCCTTTGAAACAAAGACTCTTTCTTTGGAGATGTTTGACTGGCACATTGTCAGTGGGAATCACACTTGCTAAACGTCACATTGCTTCACCCACTTGCCTACGGTGTCATGCTCCTTCAGAGACTCCTTCATCTACTTTGGCAATGTCAGTCTACTCGGAACCTCCTGGGGAAAATTTCAGATCATCTTCGCCTCCGTTTCCGGAGTCACATATTTGGGAAACTTTTTTGGTTATTTGGCAGATTTAAGACGTCTTTATCTCAATACTCACTCTTTTTCTCATGGGTGAGATATTGGGCTCTTTGGACAATTTGGGAAGAACATAATTTGGCATATTTGGGCCGTCAGTTTCAAAAGTCATATGAATCCTTTAGAGCCTCATTGCGAATGCCCTAGGGTTTCATGTTCAGATGGTTGCTGTAATTCAGAAGGGAATAGTACAGGATTGCAAAGGTTATTAGTATGTGCCTCGATGAGGTGCATGGTTTGCTTTCAAAGCAAGTAGGCAATACAACGATCTGGTATGTACTTGATGGTTTTAATTTAAGCCTTTATAGCATGATGTGGAGACAATCTGCTCATCATATGTCTCAGGTAATGCGAGATTGGAAGGAATGGGCCTTCTTCAAAGGCGAAAGGGAAAGTGTGGGTACTTCTTCAAATCTCGGACACAAATGGCTGGAAGGTGATGGACAAGGTATACTGAAGCCAGAAGAGTACTTGCTTGAAAGCTCAGTAAGAGTTTGTGGTCCAGGTTATATGGAGATATTCCTAGGATTTCATTTCTCGAGATGGTTCTTTTATTACGGACCTTGCCAAAGGAAGGACGGGTTGAGACAAACCCTCAAGCATGCTGCCTAGAAGACTCCACGTTGTTCACTCATTATGAGGGGGCTCGAGTTCGAAGGCTGGAACGTAAATGAAGGTCGTGGTGCCAGCTAGTGCTACCTTGGATGGACTTGTGTCCCAGGATGGTTTGCTTGTGCAAGATCGACTTGGAGGAGCACGAGCCACTGGTTGAAAAGCTAGGAACTGGAATAGACACCAAATTGTGCCAAAGGGTTTCATCATGGGAGGTATTGGGACAACGTCATCGACGTGTTGGCATTGGGCCGAGATGTGTCGGTGAGCGGGGTGTTTTTTGGACGGAAATATATTCTTTTGGTGCACATCTATTTGAAGCACATAGGCTTAAGAAGTCTGTGATTCCACTCCCCACACATACTATGTGAGCTCTTAGTCTTCCGCTGTGCATACCCTCTATTGGTTGATTTCTAACAGTAAGGGTGGGAGTGGCTTTTGGTTGTATGGTTCGACCATTCGTTCAGGTTGGGGAGCTAGCAATATAGCCCTCGTATGCCACTGCTCTATATTGCTTCCTACTCGCACAACCACCTCCGTACAGCCAATTTTGCAAGAGCTCCTACTGCAGTTCAACGTCACCCCTATGCAGTAATCGTGCCAATTGTCATGCACTGCACAACGATAACGGTCAAAAAATAACTCTGAAGCCATTGGTAGAGATGGCTGAGATAGAGATCGGGTTCTTTTTAATACTGGAACATATAACACTTTCAAAATTGTCTTTGTGGACTGTAAGGATTGAGAATGAAACAGATAGAGAATCTACAGATCGCTCTTATGCCTATGTAAGGACAGTTGGAGCACCCTGTAGCAGCCTTTAGTCTGTACAGATGAAAGCGCAGCAAAGAACAGGAACAAACAGTCATGACTAACACTAAGTAGTTCTGAAGCTGCTAGAGGAGAAGCTGCTTAGAAAGCCAAGTTGGATTTCTTTGCTTGTTTCAAGCACTTTCTTGCCATAGCTGAAAATGAGAGTGGAAACAAGCTCGTGATCCTCCACAATGACGAGGAGTGAGTATATTTCTCACTGTCAATTTTCTGATTTTTTAGCAGCCCAGGCATAATACATCAGTTCACAGTGCCATATACTCCACAACAGGATGGAGTTGTAGAGTGCAAAAATCAAACTTTGATGCGAAGGGCTAGATGCATGTTTAAGGGGAAGTCTTTTCCCAACAAGTTTTGATTGGATTCAATTATGAGTGCCAACTATGTGCTCAATAGAACACCCACACGGGCATTGAAGACGGTCACTCTTATGAAGCATGGACAGGCCAGAAGCCTGTGATTTCACACATGCGGGTATATTTAGTACTTTGGCATATGCACATGTTCCCTCTTAGTTGAGGCACAAATCGGAAGATAAGGCCGTCAAATGCATATTCAGTGGCTGCACAGAGCAAAGGATATCAGTTGTACCAGCCTAGTTTGGGGAAGGTTATTTATTATCAGCAGGAATGTTGTTTTGCTGAACATGCAACCTTGCCTTGGCTGGACTGTAAAAAACAGCCTTCAATAGATGCCACTGATGTGTTTGTTTGATTCCTTTCTGCCCCTCTTTCAGTCAAACACATATTCAACCAGAACTTGCAAGTTCACATCCCAATGCTCCTAGCAGTTCATAGCCTCCTCAGATTGATGCTCATGTTAAGCCTGATTTGCAGCCACGCAAGCAAGCTGAACAGTGAGCTGCCCACACAAGGCGTGCACAGAGACAAACACATGGCAATTTGCTTGATATTGCTTTGATTGTCACAGCTTGCACAGAGCCTCTATGCCATAAGGATGCTAGAGAGTTTGGCTCCGCAAGTTACTTGCAAATCTTGATGTCGGTCAAGCATCTTCTACCATGATCTTACTGACAGCCAGAGTCCTTTGGCTATTGCACCTGTCTATCATGCACGTACCAAGCCCATTGAAGTACATTGTCACTATATCTGAGAGCACCTGCCAACTGGAGACATACAATTGTCTTACGTCCAGACGAAGGATAAAATAGTAGATCTTTTCATGAAGGCTCTAGTGCGACCCAAGTTTGAAGCTTTTCGGCAAGCTTTACACTTGGTACCATTTGTCACGTGATTCTGCTTTCCCTAAACTATCATAGGTTGCTATATCCATCACGGATCAACATGTGCAACCATGATTTTGTTTCCAAGATACTTCAACCATACCATGGAGGGCCCTAGTATGGCCTTGTAGGCCTGTTAGGACTCCTAGTCCACTCGGGACACCTAGTACATTTAGGTAGGACACTTGGAAAACTTGGGTTTATATGACCCCTCATTTGTACTTTCTCATTATCCATTTGCACAGTTTGTTGTTTCCTCTCTTGCATTCTAACTTCCTTCCACTGCTCCTCGCATCCAAAAAAATGTGCACACGCATTCAGAATGACCACATGCTGTCACCAGATTGTAAATATTCCAAAGTCAAAGCATAAGTTGACCTTTTATTGATCATAATTAATGAGTTCTTCTTTTATTTAATTATGTTCAAAGAGTTACTTTTCATTTGGTCAAAGCCTTGACTCCAGTCAAAGATACTTAAGCTCGGTTAGGAGGATCTAGCTTCGGCCAAGATGGTTAACCAAGCAATTAAAGTACTGACTTCGATTAGAGAGTGTTGAGTTTGAGAGATGTGCCAACTTTGGTTGGAGAGACTTGGCCGTAATTAAGGCGCTTTGACTATCGATCAACGCTCTTAATTATGACCAAGAGGGTTGGCCTTGGTCGACCAGAGAAATTGTTTTATGTTTATGTGTATGTCTGCCTGGTGGGGATGCCCTTAGTGACTAGGATTAGTCTAGAGATTATTATTTGCATGCGAAGTGCTAACACTTAATGGGTGCCATGGTTATGCACTTTACTTAACTGTTACAGGTATAAGAAAGGTTCCAGACTTGGGCATTGCAGAGCCTCACGAAAGATTAGGAGTTATTCGCGTGACCAAGTGCTAAGAAGACCCCTGAAGACCTTACCCATGGCCATGGAATTAGAATTAGGCTAGAAATTAGACAAGTGGCAGCTTGCCAAAAGAATGAGCCTTGAGCTCCTTTGTATTTTGATTCATGTTCTAAATTTTGAAACACAGTTCCACGCTGAACTCTGTAACAGTTTTCTCTCAAGTAATATATTCCTTTGGGTTTTTCTCTCAAGTAATATGTTCGGGGGGGTCCAGCCCGACATGTTGTCCTGGACCCTAGTGTGTTTGCAGAGAGAGAGAAAGAAATAAAGAAAGAAAGAAATTTTATTAGAGTCTTCGGAAGACCGATGGGTCTATGAGACTGAAAGAAAACCTGATACAAATCACAGTAAGGGTGGAGCTACTGAAACGAGCATCATCACCCGTGCTGAATCCTAAGTCTGATCATACATAATCAAGAGAGGGCAAGAGAGAGTGTCTTGCAGTAATTTGACGTCTTCAGAAAAAGTATAAGATTCCATTGGTTTTACACATACTTACATCCAGAAATACGCAGTCAAACAAGCCAGCCAAATACCATACTTGTGCACAAACGTGGACTGATCATGAACTAGTAGGAAGCCAAGTGCATTTTACCTACAGTCTATGTGATCACAGAACTCAGGCAATCAAACTATCTATGACTGCTGGTACACCTATTCACCTGTAAGCCCCCATAAGAGGAGAGCATGGGGGGGGTAAACCATGGCGTGATGTGGCTACCACACGGGCAGGACCTTGGCTGCCATGTCGACAGTATGCTCGCAGCAGATCAACAAAGGATGGGGCTGCCACATGGGCAGCACATGGGCAAGAAGATACCTGGCAATTCAGAGCCACCAAGGTGGACAGCAGTGGTACGGTTAGGCCAGGTGGTTGTCAGCGATTGGAGGGAGCTTGATTGCACAGTAAATCCAGCAGCGATGACATCAGCAATGGTATAGATGGCTGGTACAATGGTATGGACCAGTACAGAGCAGTACAGCAAGCTATACGAAACTGTTTGCAGAGGATCCACGGGCTGGAGGAGCCTGGAACAGAGGCGGAATAGAAGGACAGCAGAGGCAGCTGTCTGGAGATGGTTTTGGGGCAGATCAGGGCCTAGAACAGGTCGGGGTAGGGGCTGGATGGCCTGGGCCAGTGGCTTCCTTGTGCAAGTCTCTCTTGGCTCTCTTGTTTTCAGTTTCCCTCTGAGTGTTTGCTGTCTTCTCTCCATTGTTGCTCAGCACCGCTGCACTTCTCATATCTTCAGATGAAGCAAACAAGAGGAGGAAGAAAGACAAGAAATGCTTCTATTGTTATGAGCCAGGACATTTTGCGAAGGACTGCAGAAAGAAGAAGGCTGATTAGAAAAGTCAAAGGAGTCAAACTCAGCTAACATGGTAGTCAGAGAGGACCTTTTCTGGGTGGCATATGTTGGTGTTGCTGAGATTAGGTATGCAGACCCCGCTGCTACTACGGTAAGGATGTCTGACAATGAGAGATTGTGAGAAGAGGAGTCAGAGACATTTGTAAAGGTGATGGACCGTAATGAGTGCCTAGAGGTATCTAGGTGCTTGGCTGGTGTTGCTGACACAGAGGGAGACTCTTCGACGGGACCTAAGGACTCAGCATTGGATGGAGGCAGTGACTTAGAGGGTAACAACACAAAACCACACAAGGATGCTGATGGTCCAAGTAACCTTGATTTATGCTTGGGATATAACGTCTCGAGTATGCTATTTGGTTGCACACCTTGCCAAATGAAGGATGGGTTGAAACAGACCCTGAGAGCATGGTGCCTGGAGCACTTCAAGCTGTTCACCCATCATGAGGGGGACAGTTGGAGGATGCTGGTACCTGGAGTGCTCGAGTTCAAAGGCAGGTACGTGACTGAAAGAGGTGGTGCCATCAGGTGCTACCAAAGATGGACTTGTGTACCATACTGGCGTGCTTCTGCAAACCCGAACCTGGCAGAGCAAGAGCCACTGGATGAAAGCCCAGAAAGTGGCATCGACACCAAAGTGTTCTAGAGGGCTACGACACGGGAGCTATTGGAGCATCTTCATCAATAGATTGGGATCGGGCCAAGAAGTGTCGGTGAGAGGAGGTGTTGGAAAAGTAGAGGTCACCTCCCTATCGAGCCCTCAGAGAGGAGGGCATAGGTGGGGTAGACCATAGATCAAAACAAAAGCTTATGGGGCTGCCCAATGGGCAGCACAGATAGGAGAGTACCTGGCAGTTGGAAGCCACCATGAAGGGCAGACCTGAGGCGACAATGCTACGCGGCTGTCCACGATTGGAAAGGGCCCGACTGCACAGGGAACCCAACAAGAACAACAGGAAATGACATGGCACTGACGTCAGCCCTGGTATGGATACCTGCAGCAGGGCATACGGACTATTTTGGAGCAGATCCGGACTCCGGAGGCTGGAAGGGACCTGAACAGAGGCTGAACAATAGCATCATGGAGCGCACTGTTTGCAGCAGTTTTGGGGGCCAAAAGGACCCTAGGGGAGAACGGGTTAGGGCTCGACGGGCCTGGGCCAATGGCAGCCTGCCACGTGGCCAGGCTGGGCCAGCCAGCCCTCAAGAAGTGTGCCCCCACCAGGGGGAAATGTGCAGACTAGGCTGGTGGGGCTGGTTGGGTCGTCCCGAATTGACGTACCAGGTTGGCCAATAGGAGGGGCATTCAGCCCTATAAATAGAGACCATTTGGGCCTCACTTGGCATCCAGCAGTTCAGCACTTGAGGGAGCAGAAGAGAGCAGCAGATGACCGTGCCTTGGGCCTGCATCCAAGAGGTGGAGGGATAGAGGAGCTGCAAACTTCGCTCAGCAAGGGGCTGACCCTAGGCTGTCTTCTAGGGCGGTAAGGTGCGGGGATCACGGACAGAGAGTGCACATAAGCTCAAAGAGGAGCACACAGGCTCAAGTATCTAGAGGTGCCAAGGAGATGGTAGGAGAACTTTTGGTAAGGTAAGAGGACCAGAGTTTGGTGGGACTATGAGCCTCTCTTTTGTATTGTGTCCTATTGAAATATACCTTTTGTAGATTCTATATCTGTCTTGTGATTCAAAGTCTATTTACTGGCTTGCACACACTCATGATTGTGAAGTACACATAAGGAAAGAAGTTTTGATTCTGTAGTTAATACACTTCTGCGTACATCCCTAGGACGCTCTATCAGTCTTCCGCTGCGGGATAACCTCTATAGGGATTCATTTCTAACATTGGATTCCATCGTTAAACACTCCCACGTGTAATTCTTGGGACGCTCTATCAGTCTTCCACTGTGGTATACCCTTTGTTTGGTTCATTTCTAACACCACCTCACTTATCCTACATGCTTGTTGTAGGCTTCAATGGGAGATTGGGTGAGGAATCAAGGGCCAAAATGATGTCTTCATATGAGGGAAGCGGTTTCTTCCCTTCACCATCCCCCCACCCCCTTTGAGCTGGCCGACTAGACCACTAAATAGGCCAACTGAGCTAGGTCTAGCCCATGAAGTCAAGAGGTTGACCCCTGGAACCAACAAACAACCAGGCCATCCCTGATAGAGGACCAGGGTCTTTTATGGCCCAAAGCAGGGCCCCAAGGAAGCCTTACAAGGCATGCCATGCCTATCCATAAATGCGCCCAAAGGCCTAATACAAAGCAATCCCACATGGACACTCAACCATTCATCATGCACATATAAGCAGTCCCAAGGACTCCTATGCATTGCCCCTCCATGGGCTTGTGCTCCTTCAAATTCTAGCAAGGATTCACCCTCACCAAGTTGATCCCTTTCCTCTCCTCATCTGGGGGCTCACATGTTCCATATTTTCTAACACAAATGTCTCACAAATCAAGGTAGGCCCATCCCCCCCTCCACTATGGCCAACCATTGGAGACCATATAAAGACCCTATGTCAAGAAGGATGCTCTTCCATGCTGCATTTCTCCCAATGAATCCAACACTACCTCTCCACTTTTCAAATCCATTTGAAGATTTTGTGGTGCATTAACCTTTATGGCTAGATTGTTAAGGCCATGCATATTCTTGCTCATTGAGGTCTACCCATGATGGAGGTTGTGGGGATAAATTAGAGCCAAATCCCTACAAAGAAGATACATCCCTAATAGATTTCAAGAGAGGTTGTGAGAATTTACATTCATCAATATACCAGAGATGTTGATAATAGGCAAATACCTTCAAGATCGTACTGCATGCATTGCCCAAGCAACCCATGTGATATGACATCTAAAGGCCAAACTGTGACAAGCCCCTAGCACGTTGTTTCTAGCCGATCTGCCAGGGAATCAAAAAGCAATCCCACCTAGATATACAAGGGTCCTCATCAAGCTCAACTCAAACTGGGCTCCCTTGAAGGATACCATAACGCACTCGTCTTGCGACAAAGCAAGCCCCAAGATGACTCTCATTACCTAGCTACCCTCATTTCCTCAAAAAAAATTGCATCCGGTCCTCTACTCCAAAGGCTGCAATGTTACAAAACGAAACTCCCACTAGAGGGTATCTCGTAGAGGAAGACTGATAAATGAGCCCAAGAATTATATGCGGAAGTGTTTCATGACAAAATCAAACTTCATTTAACTGTGTGTACTTCACAACCATTCAAGTGTGTGCAAGCCAGTAAATAGACTATGCATCCAAGACAAATATAGAAGCAACACTTGTATAATTCTGTCCATCCAAAACCGGACACAATACAAAAGGACAAGCGGAGTCCCACCAAACCGTGGTCCTCCGATCTTACCAAAAGGTCCTACTATCGGTCTCGCACCTCTAGATCTCCGAGCCCGCGTGCTCCTCTGAGCTTAAGTAGACTCTCTGTCCAGTTATCCCTTCCACATTGCTGTCATCGGCTCTCTCGGAACGAGACTTGCTCCCATCGGCTCTCCGAGAATTGAACCTCTGGGCCCCTTATATAGACTCGGGCCCCAAGTGCCAAAAATAGCGAAGACCTCTAACTGGTTCGTACCCTTGCCACTCAACCCGAGAATCAAGCCTGCCTAGCTCTAAGCCTCCCCAAGCTACCTGAGCTAGTCTTCTATACCCAGTACACGTCAGATACCAATCCGTGCACATGACATACTTCCCCTCCTCTAAGAACTCACTCTTGAGTTCACTAAAAAACCCGAGAATGTCCTCTGCATAGTTTCCCCTCCTCTAAGAACTCACTCTTGAGTTCACTAAAAAACCCGAGAATGTCCTCTGCAGGTTCTGTTATGTCTCCCATGTCGCATCCTCCTCAACACGATCCTTCCACTTGATCTTGTATTCAGTGATAGTTCTATTACGAATCTATCTTTCACGAAATTCAAGAATCCTCTCAGGATCTGTAACTTCTATTATTTCTTGAGGAGAAACAAGTTGATCATCTGCACCCAGTAACTCTTTTAATCTATTGACATGAAACACTGGATGTACTTTAACATCAGGAGGCGATTCTAGTTTATATGCAACTGGTCCAATTCTTTTAATAACCTTGAACGAACCACAGTATCTGGGGGATAACTTCGGAACCAAACCAGTACTTAGGCTCTTGGATTCCTTGGGAATACGCAAATATACCATCGTTCCTTTAGAGAACTCTCTAGGTAAACGATGTCCATTAGCATAAAATCTATCCCCATCTTGGGCACTTCTAATAGACTCCTTGGCAAAATGCAACATTTCTTGCATGTCTTGCAAGAATGTCTTTGCAGCATCATTTTGGATTCCCTTTAACCCAACCATAACTGGTGACTTAGGTTGAAACCCGTACATAAGCATAAAACTCCAATGCTTTGCACTGTTATAAGCAAATTCGATCATAGGTAGATAATCTTCCCATGAAGACTGTCTCTTAGAAACATATGCCAGAAGCATATCTTCAACCAATTGGTTGACCTTCTCTGTACTGCCTTAAATCATTTGGGATTCCTTCCAAAGGTACCTCACCTGATTCCAACCTACTCAGGTAATCTGCCACCAAGTGCTGGCTTCCTGGTGTATGCCCTATGCGTAGTCAAATTCTTGCAAAAGGAGTATCCATCGTGCCAATCTCCTAGTTGGTTGCACCTTGTTTACCAAGTACAACAACCCCTCATGATCTACATGGAATATGATCTTGTTTTCCAATAGGTAATGAAGAAATTTGCCCTAAGAATAGATCATTCCTAGACCTTCTCTCTTCGTGACTGAATAGTTCCTTTCTACACAAGTGAGTGTCTGACTTGCATAGTACTCTGTGGTTGATACCATCCCTTGTGTCATTTTTGCATCAAGATTGCACCAATGGGAGTGTTTGATGCATCCACAAACACATGGAAGTCCAGTCTCCAATCTGGTGAATGTAGTATCGAGGCAACTACCAAGATCTTCAACAACTGGAAACACGTGGAAGTCCAGTCTCCAATCCAGTGAATGTAGTATTGGGGCAACTACTAGGATCTTCTTCAACAATTGGAATGCAAACGGCCCAGAAAGCAACCAGCTCGTACTAGCTTACGACAAAGAGCAAGAGCAGGACCTACCACTCCACAGGCACCGCCTCAGACACGGGCTCCCTCCCCTCCTAGGGCTACACGAGTCCCTCCTGCACCCCGCACCACCTCTGGCCCACGGTGGGTTCCGATTGCAGTTAGGCCCTTTACTTCAGATCACACATCCACCACTTCGGAGGCTACCCCCTTGGAGCCTCGCGAGGAGACTAGTCTTCAAAAGCCTTGTTCGACTCCACCCCAAGATCAGGCTGTATCTTCCTCAGCAGCCCAGGTTGTTGGCACCTCATCCGCAGCACTTCTTGATCAGGACTCAATACAGGTGCCTCCTTCTATAAATAGAGGAAAGGGGGTCTTACATTCTCTCCCTACTTCGGTAGGAATCCTTCGTATCCCCTCCCCAAGACTCGCTTAGCGGAACTCCTTTTCTGCTTTGGAGAACCCCTCTGACCTCCCAGATGATGATTTTGTACCTTCCACTTTCGGAGAGCCAGTTATCGACATCCCTTTTGAGAGATCTTTCTCTCTCTCACCTGTGAACTTTCCTGCCCTTGGACCTTGTGTGTATGGCAGGAGGTTAGCTCCGGTGGAGGGTTCTTTTTCCACCACCAGGTCGGGTAAGGTATTCCAACCTGCTTCCTCCCACCGATGAGGATAGCCAGTTGGAATATACAGGGATTGGGCGGCATTCCTCATCGCCGTCGTAGACAACTGATCAAGAATTAGCTCCATCCAGGTGTTTCAGGTAGTTCCCTAGACATGCTTTTTCTTCAGGAACACAAACTGGATATAAGAGATTGCTCCAAGTCTAGTAAGCTGCTTTTAGGCCAGAATTTTTGGCTTCCTGCCTTGGGAACCAGAGGAGATACATGCATATCAGTTTCAGATTCTATTCTCCCTCTGATCATTGGACACGGTACCATAAGCCCCTCCAGGGCCCAGTGGGTTCTACTTCTGATTGATGGATGTAAGGTTGGTTTCCTCAACCTCTATGCTCCGAACAACAGAGGGGACCGTGTTTTGTTTTGGAAAGAGTTGCTCTCGTGGGCTGACATTGTGTTGAAATGTGCAATGTCCAATTGTTGGGATATTGTGTCGGTACCCTAGAGAGGTATGTTTGTGGGAATTATGGTAGCCACACAAGAGGATGTGGACTGGGACATTGGTCACCACAAGTTGGATGTGGATCAGAGGATGCCACACAGTAGGCTTATGCCTTGAGACTCTCTATATAAGAGGTCTATCATTGTATTGTTTATCAAGCATTGGAATACATTGCTGAGTGTTGCCTACGTTGTTGTCTCTCCGATATGGATTTTCTTGTATGGTTCAATCCTCCATGATTGTTACACTAATCTCATGTAGCCCTAGGCTTAGTGGTCGTCTCACTTGTAGTTTCTTAACACATTGGAGATTCGTGGATTATTGGAGGTGACTTCAACATGGTTGAGGCACCTTCTGATAAGCAAGGGGGCAGAGAAGGTGGTATTCATTCCCTCGAGAGAGCAGCTTGGGATGCCTTCTTGTTCAGATTCAGTGGCAGAGATGTTTGGTCAGATGATGCATTTCATGTTCAGTCTCAATCACTTTTGTTTTTGTGGTCGAACCATAGGGTGCAGATGCCTATCCATGCCCAGATTAACAGGTTCTATGTGGATGACTGGGCTCTTGATAGAGGAGGGACAGTTTGCATTGCACCTGGTGTTTCCACTTCCGACCATTTTCCGGTAGTTTTGTCCATCTCAGAGCCCCATCTGAGAGGACGGTCTCACAGTATCAGGATCCCTGATGCCTTATACACGAATGAGACCCTCACAGAGGCAATCTTGGAGATCTGGGTTTCTCACATGCAGGGGGGATGGCCGGTCCTTCACATGTGGCCACAGCACTTGCCAGTATCAATGACTTTTATCACTCCGTTGCTAGTGCTCAGTGAGGTGAGGCACTCAGGCGGGAGATTGGTATCTGCCGGCAGTTGGCAACCTTGCAGAGGGAGGGGCAGAAACGACCATCAGATGCTTGGGTACAGGAGCGCCTTGCTACGGCAAGGGCTCACTTGCACACATTGCTTGATCAGAGAGCAGAGTATGCTTTCCATGCACGAGAGTCCTTTTGGATACAGATGGGAGGGAGAGTCAATAAACACTTTTTCTCTACACTTGGTCCCAGACATGGTAGAGAGAGTGTTAGGCAGCTTATTGACTTTGACAACATTTTGCAGTCTCATCCGGATACCGTCATGCACTTAGCGATAGCTTTCTATGCCTCCCTTCTTTTCGCAGATCCTGACACACAAGCCAGAGATGTGGCTAGAGATGAGATTTGGCAGAGTTTACATGTGTTGGTCACACCAAAGATGATATGTTCACTTGATGCACGCTTTACCAACACAGAGTTCAAAAGTGTTCTCTCCGCCCTTCATAAGGGCAAATGCCCTGGTTCCGATGGTCTTACTCCTCCTTTTTTTACAGCCTTTTGGGATATGATAGGTGATCATATTACTTCAGCCCTGCAGGGCATTTGGGACTCGGGTGAGATGCCTGACTCACTGACCGAGGGACTCATACACCTTATCCCGAAAGGTGGCAACATGAATTTTGTATCCCATTGGAGACCCATCACTCTTTTGGGCACTCTGTACAAAATCCTGGCCAAGGCGATCAGCATCCGGTTGCAGCCCCTTCTTCCAGACCTCATCCATGATACTCAGACAGGCTTTGTGCATGGCAGGAGCATATTTGATAATATATCTTCCTTTTGGGAAGCCACAGAGTGGGCTATGCAAAGCGGGCAGAAGCTGGCAGTTCTATTCCTGGACTTTGAGAAAGCCTATGACAGAGTAGATTGGGGTTTTCTTGAGGGCACTCTCCTACGGTTTGGATTTTCAGATCCATAGATTAGAGGGGTGGCCTCCCTTTACAGATCAGCCCACAGCCAGGTTTTGATTAGAGGGGTGGCCTCCCTTTACAGATCAGCCCACAGCTAGGTTTTGATTGGAGGGGTAAGGGGTGACAAGTTTCAAATTTCCAGATCAGTTCATCAGGGATGCCCTTTAGCCCCCTTCCTCTTTCCCTTTGTGGCAGAAGCTATGAGTATCTTCCTTAGATC
This sequence comes from Dipteris shenzhenensis, assembly GCF_047967505.1. Lineage (NCBI taxonomy): Eukaryota > Viridiplantae > Streptophyta > Polypodiopsida > Gleicheniales > Dipteridaceae > Dipteris > Dipteris shenzhenensis. Next base: position 54,077,910 of record NC_141610.1, on the reverse strand, counting down.
TCAGGCTGAGCTTTATGGATTGAGATTGCCCTTGAGACAGGAGTAGGAGCTTCTTGACTATGAGTTGGCTGATGATACTGCTATTTTTATTGAGGCCTCTTCGCGATCAATTGATTCTTTTCGGACAGCCTTGGATATTTTTTGCTCAACTACAGGGGCACACATTAATTGGCATAAATCCTTTGGCTTTTGGATCAGTGATGAGAACACTCCAGGATGGGGAGTTGACATTGGCTTTTCTTGGATTCAAAGGGGGTGTTCCTGTCACATATTTGGGATGCCAGGTAGGATTGGGCATCTCTCCAACACAACAATTTGCCCCAGTACTAGAAAGTATAAGGAAAAACCTCCTTTTTTGGAGCTCGGCCAAACTCGACCTTGCTTCTAGAGTTGTGGTAGTGAACCAGGTTCTATTGGCCACCCCCTGGTTTGTGTGTTCTTGCTGGTGCCGGTCTAGGGATTGCATCACTCAACTCATTAGACCAGTCAGGAATTTTTTATGGAATGGACTTGATGGCACGGCAGATGTTGCAACGAGGGTGGCATGGGAGACAATTATTCTCCCTACCTGGGAAGGGGGCCTTAATATCATTGACCCGAACTTGCAGTGCAAGGCATTGCTTTGTAAGGTGGTGGTGAGGGGACTCATGCCTGGGCAGGAACCTTGGAAGGATTTCTTTTTTGGACGCACTCAAGCTTGCACACCTACCTTGGGAGATGATTGGGTGGACAGCCCTCACTGGATTTTTACTTCCGCCTCTCTCAGGTCTCCTCCCTCTCCTCTCATGACTGCCATCCTCAAAGCTTGGGGGAGCTTCACGAACACTCTTCGCAAGGTTCCACCCTCTACCCTTGAAGAGATTGATAGACAGCCGATCATTTGGAACAATAGTATTCTTGATGAGCATGCCAGACCTCTAGGCACTTCCCATTATATGCACTGGTCTGGATGGAAGAGAGGCCCCACCTACACAGTAGGCACTTGGAAGGCTTTTATCAAGCTACCTGAGGATCAGAGGCTACAGTCCGTGAGTCACCTCAGAGGGGTAGCACGCAGGATTCAGCAGATAGATGCAGCCATCCCGATGGATTGGACAGTTGAGATGCCTATTACTTCCACCACTTTAATGGGAGCTTTTTCAAGGACAGCAGTTCCTCTAGAGGTGATCGCTCTTCGAGGTCTCGGGGAAGGTGCTCTGGTCTTTGACGTTGGGGATGGAGGTATACTCTCTAGATCCACGGATGATATTTTTCTAGAGGTTGCCTTTCAGCCTGTCAGGATTGCTGGTTTTGTGGACCATGGAGCGGGCTTGCAGTGGTACTTAGACCCCGACCCTCTGCTCTTGGCCCTAGGATCCTGGAGGTTGTGGTTATACGGAGGTGCACCTATCAGATGCTTACAGTGGGACCCAGGAGAGTGGGAGTGGATAGATCATGAGCACCGAGAGAGGGGGATTCCCTTCTTTTGTTTCACGGTTGGTAATGCCAAGAGATTTCAGCTAAGCAGTAGAGGTTGGATTCCCTTCAGAGCCCCCCATTGGGATAGCTTCTTCATCACCGCAGCTTTGCGTAGGAATTTCTGGAGGAGGCTCTGGAAATCCCTCAGAAATAGAAAGATCACTCTTTTCTTTTGGCTTTCTATTCATGGAGGGATTGCAGTGAACCTATGAAGATCACGATTTGGGGCTGATCCCACTTGCCCTCGCTGTCATTCTGCAGAGGAGTCAGTGCGGCATTGCCTTTCGGACTGCAATCAAGCGAGAATTGTTTGGAAAGGAGTTGCTCGGATACTCAGCATTTTTCATACTTCCCCTTTCTTCATGACTTGGGGCTCGGTCGCATGGTTATCCCTTACTGGGCCCCAGGTGTTTTATGAGAGTGAGCCTTCTTCTTGGGCACTCTCGATCCGCCGACAGGTGATAGAGCCCTGCTCTCTTCAGGATGTACCACATATTCCTTTCAGAGCTTCACATGTTTCAGTGGACACCTCTTGGGAGATTTTGGCTAGCATTTCCTCTTGGCACATTTGGAGAGCCAGATGCACAGAGGCCTTGGATGACACCCAGATACACCCATCACAGGTGTTCACAGGTATTTGGAGTGACACGGTTCACACTTTGATAGCCATATGGGCTAGCATGCAGGGCCCTTCACAGGCAGCCTCTTCTAGGAGGACTGTATTTCTTCGAGTTTGAAGGGTTCTCCTTTTTTCTCGAAGGTTGCTACCAGATTGAGATGGCACTATCAGCCCCAATCCTTTCTTTTTGGCTCTTGAGCTTTTCATGCATTGCATGGTGTATCCTGTATTCCCGTATGGAGCTTGCTCTAACGGTTTTCTTTAATACTTAATAGAAGTCTCTTTTTTGCACACCAAAAAAAAAAAACTCCAAGGACACCTCCAGCCCAATATGAGATGCTAGAGCATTTTTGTTGGGTAGTGTTCCCTTGGGCCCTGAAAAGGATGGCAGTCAACCCTAGCTCTTTGACGTCTTTGATAAGTGCAGGCTTGAGTGCAGTGAAGGACCTTCAATGGGCAAGATAGTGGACAGACAAGGGAAACACTAGGTGATCGACCTTGCTGCTGGCAACATTCATGATCAGACTCACCAGTACAATGGCTCTTGGAGGGAGTCTGTCAAGTTCTATGGTAACCCAGAGGAGAATTTCCCCACAAGTTACCTTTCTTTGATGAGGCTAAATATTACCACTTGATAGTGGATAGACACTTCAACTTTTTGCTTGTTTTTGTAAGGTTAGAAGGTAATTAGATATATATACAATAGTATAAATTGATCTTCAGATTCAATAAAATGTGTCTTACAAAAATAATGTCTGCCTCCTTTGTACTAGTGTGCGTAACAGAAAATGTAAACACTGTAAAACACTCTTATCTTATATATTGCTCCTCTCCCAAAGTCATGAAACCCAGTCACAACACTGAGTAGCAAGCAGTTAAATTATATAAGCATGCATAGGGCTGTTTTTCATGATAGAGAATCAGTAACTCAACTCAACTCACAATTTCCTCCATAATATTGATGGGAATGATGCAAGGGCTGACATCAATCTAGAGTTGGCAGATAGTACCTCTTTAAGCGCCTACCATTGATGAATCCCCCAAATTCAACTCCATGAAGAGTTTCTAATCATCGCTCCAATTCTTAGTCCATGGGACTACAAACATTATTTATACCAATGAACTAAACTCGAATAATTAAGAGAACTTCTGGAATGCAACTATTTTTTTCCAAGAAAAAGACTTCTATTAAGTATAAAAGAAACCCCAAGAGCAGAGCTCATGGTAGAAATACATCATGCAAAGCACGAATAAACAAACACCCTAAGAGGGCAAAAAAGATGTTCCCATCCAACAAAGCTAGAAACGTTCCAAGGTTGAGCTGAAAGTGCCACCTCAACCATGTGGAGGACTCGGAGAAAAACGGGGAGCCACTCTACTCCCTAAGAAAAACAATCCTCCTGGCAAAGGCTACCCATGAAGACCCTGCATGCTCACCCAAATGGCCGTCACGGTGTTTACAGTAACTATCCATATACTGGCCAATGTGTGTAAAGGGTAGATCTGAGAGCCATCCAAAGCCTCCATACATCTGGCTCTCCAAATATGCCACACTGAAATGCTTGCTAGAATCTCCCAGGAAGTATCAACTGAGGCATGTGGAGATCTGTAAGAAAAACCAAGAACATCATCCAGAGAGCATGACTCAACCAAATGTTGTCGAACCGGAAAAGACCAAGAAGAGTCATGCCTCTCATAAAATACTTGAGGCTCAAATAGAGAGCGCCAAGCCACCGAGCCCCAGGCCATGAAGAAGGGGCACAGAACAAACGTGCTCAATAGACTAGCAATCCCCTTCCAAATGGCCCTCTAGAGTCCCCTAAACAATGTTATAGAGAGCTCATTAAAATTGTTGAGATTGCTCATGGTTGTAAGACACGTTAAGACACGACACGTTAGACACGCTTCAAACACGAGTGTCTAAAGTGTCTTAAAGATAAGACACGTAAGACACGCCATTGTGTTTATAATAATAAATATTTAATTAATATATGTATAAGTATACAAATGTACAACTTGCTAGCATAGCTAGCTGCTAGATTCTAGAAGTACAATAAGCTACACTTAAATAATGCAAGAAGAAACAATGCACTTGTACAATGTAGTTAAGAGTCAAGACTCATCACTCAAGACTTAAAAGTTAAAGTTAAGACTCACGACTGAAGAGCTCACAAGTTTTGAGTACTTAAAGATTTAAACTGACAATTGAATCTTGTCACATGTGACATGAATGAAAACTGCATCTCGATACATATAATTGAAAGGAAGCTTTCGACTCACAAGACTCAAATCTCTGAAGATTCATCCTAATCTGAATCTATGAGGTCACTGCCACTGCTAGATCCAAAGTCACCATCAATGATAGCATGGCTAAGTCAAACTCAATGTGTGTTGTTACTCCCCACCCACCCAAAAAAAAAAAAACGCAAGAGTGTCTAAAGGTGTCTTAAGGTAAGACACGTGTCTTAAGTGTCTTAAGTGTCTTATCATAAGACACGAGTGTCTTAACAACCATGAGATTGCTCCAGTTCCTCAAGTTGTGTCCACTACATTTAGGGTCCTTCCTAATTCTTATCAGGGCTTCGTTACGACATTGAGATTGGTGGCCATGGGTAACCCCAACCACTATATCTTTGATCAGCTTGTCACATTGCTTTTGAAGGAGGAGCATAGCTACACAAACCGGGCTGCCTCCATGAATGTAGATCAAGCCTTTGCCAACTTATTATAAAGGCAAAGGAAAGGGGGGCAAGAATTTCAACAAGCCAAAGAAAAAATCTGGTACCTCATCTCCTTCTAGCTAGGGTGATGAGCAAGAAAAAAAAGACATGCAACTATTGCACCAAGCCAGGCCATGAAATTTGAAAATGCAGAAAGCGCATTGCTTCATAGAAGAAGCAGTAGCAGCAAGGACTTGTAGTTTCATATGCTTCTACTGCACATGGCACAGCCGAGAGGCAACAAATATTGCTCTTGATGATTAGGCATTTGTTGCCACATGCCATTATGACCCTTCCAAGCATGATGCAGCTTTATCTATGGCTGATTCTATGTCGAATTGGTAATTTGATAGTGGTGCTTCCAAGCACATCACCTCCTGCAAGAAATTGTTTGTCTTTGGCTGCACCTTAAATGTGTCAACAATGCATCTTATCCAGTTAGAGGCTTTGGTCAACTGGAAGTCACTTCAATCTCAAGAGATGCAATGTTCAAGGTATCAAGAAAAATCTGATCTCTATTTCAGCCATTGCCACAAATGGCTATAGAGTGATATTTGATGGTTATCAGTTGACGTACATGACTTTCGGCATGAAAACAGCACTGTACTTACTGGACGCTTACCAGAGGGCTGTATGATTTTGACTCTTATGAGAGGGGGGCTGTTATTGAGGCAAGTGCAGCAACTGATTCAGTTATTGTTGATACTCACCTATAGCATGAAAGACTTGGACATCTCAACAATGGCAGTTTGGTCAAGATGTATTCACACGACATGGTAGTAGACCTTGCTAAAATGCATGCACTTTCAAAGCACACATGTGAGGGATGCTTGTTGGGAAGATGCACAAATTCTCCTTTCCAAAGGATTGGATTGGTGCATCCCATAAGTTGCACTTGGTTCATAGCGATGTATGTGGACTGATGCGAACCCCATCTCTTGGAGGCTACTCTTACTTTATCACATTTGTGGATGACTTCACCAGGCACACTTGAATCTATTCTTTGAAATCCAAGTCCGATGTACTTGCTTGTTTCAAGCATTTTCTTGCCATGGCTGAAAATGAGAGCAGACACTAGCTCTTGACACTCTACACTGATAGGGGGGTGACTACATGTGGCAGGAATTTCCTGAGATTTTAGCAGCCCGACATTAATGCACAATGCCATACACTATGCAACAAAATGGAGTTGCAGAGTGTAAGGTCCGGACTTTAATGAAATGGCCAGGTGCATGCTAAATGCCAATAAATTTTTGTTGGATGCCATCGTGTGTGCCAATTATGTGCTTGATAGAGGACCAACCAGGGCATTGAAGACCTACTCCCTACGAGGCATGGACAAGTCGTAAAGCAGTGCTTTCACACACGAAATTATTTGGTTGTTTGACATATGCACATGTACCCTCTCAGTTAAGGCACAAGTTAGGGGACAAAGCAGTAAAGTATATATTTATTGGCTGCAGCTCTCAAAGTAAAGGCTTACAGATTGTACCAACCTAGCACAGAGAAAGTCAGTGCCAGCACAGATGTTGTTTTGATGAGCAAGCAACTTTGCCTTGGCTGGACTGTCAAAAACAGCCTTCTGTAAATGCCTTAGTTGTATTTGATTCATTGTTGCCTCTCTTTCAGTCTGGTACAGATTCAGATCAGCAATTGCAGGGTTCAAATCCTCCAGCTGCACACAGTTCTCAGCCTCAAATTGATGCCCACGGTTGCCTCAGCATGATGATGCTATTGAACAAGCAGTTACTGAGGAAAGAGCTGCCATTAGACAGCACAAAACAGTCCCCACATGGAAGAACAGCGAGCAGACTGAACCTTTGGTTGCCTGCACGACAGGTGCACAACATCAAATGCATGGTCATTTTTTCGATGTTGCATTGATTGCCACAGCCTATAATGAGGAGCCTTTATGCCATAAGGATGCATTTGACAGCAAAGCGTGGATGGATGCTATGAAAGCAGAATTGGATTCCATTCACCAAAATGGCACATGGGAGTTGTGCGACTTGCCACCTGCAAGCATGCCATCGGCACAAGTGGGTCTACAAGTTGAAGCGGAAAGACAGATATGGGTCAACTGCTGCATTATTATCCTCGCATCCAATTTGCTCATTTTGAGGAGGGCAGTATGATGAGCCAGTCTTAAGTATATTGGACAGCTCTTGCATCGCTTTCAGTTCAATGATTGTAAGCCAGTTTTGACACCTTTGGAGCCTAGCTTCCATTTTTCTTCAAAAGAGGGGAGTGATCCATTTGATGCCACTCTATATCAGCAAGCTGTTGGTTGCATGATTTATTTGTGCCACACACAGCCTGATCTGCAATCTGCCATTTCCCAGGTAAGCAGGTTCATAGTACATAACGTGTCTTCCATTATTTGAAAGGCACACAGAATTTGGGGCTTCTTTATGATGATAAGTCTTCACTGGTCGTGCATGCTTTTATGGACAGTGGATGGGCTGGTTGTTATGACACAAGGGTGTCGCACATTGGCAACTGTTTTATGCTTGGGGGTTCATGCATATCTTGGTTCTTGAGCAAGAATCAGCCTAAAATTGCTACTTCTAGTAGTAAGGCTGAGTACATTACAGCTACTATGGATTGTGTCTAGCTTTTGTATGCTCCTTGTACACCTTGATGTCAGCCAAACATCTTCTACCACCACCGACACTGACAGCCAGAGTGCTTTGGCTATTGCGCGCAATCCCATGTTTCAAACGTATACCAAGCACATAGAAGTTCACTATCACTATGTCCTAGAGCGACTATTAGCGGGAGACATATAGTTGTCCTATGTTCTAACATAGGAGAACTTGGCAAACCTCTTCGTGAAGGCTCTACCGCAACCCAAGTTTGAAGCTTTTTAGCAACTCTACACTTGGTACCTTTTGTTATGTGATTCTGCTATCCTTGTACTATCATAGATTGCTATATCCATCACGAATGAACATCTACAACCATGATTTAGTTTCCAAACATTCTTGTGACGTTTCCAGGATACTTCCGGCATACTATGGAGAGGGGTCTGTTGCCACATTCCCTCGTATGAGCCTTGTTAGGCTAGATTAGGACTAACTGCTAGATTAGTACATAGTCCTATCTAGGGGTTAGTATACTTAGGACCACACTTTTACTTTCACTCATTATCCATTCTTGCAAGTTCTCTTTGAGCTTTCTCAATCCTTCACTCTACAATCATTACAACGTCAAGGACACCTCACTATGCCCATCAGTTTACTCCTCGGAACAGAGCAAAGTATTGACAATACATCTTAGACATGTTCCAAAGACACCAAGACTCCCTAATGGAGCTCACACAAAACTCAAATCAATCATGGCAGATACTTGAAAGGATTTCCATTGAAGACCAAGCATACACATCGAGAATGTTTCTCTGCTTTCAAATCGCTAGGAGTGTGCTAGACACCTAAACGCTCTATTTTTAGTTCAAATGTGCTAGACATTTGTGGCTCCCTAAAGACTCTGTGTCTAGTTTTAGTTTCAACTTGTATCAGATCTCTAGGAGTATGGTAGACACCTGTAGTCCTCGTCACGGGTATCTTTCTCATGATGTAACTAGGACTTGGTCTATAAGGCCTTCTAGCCTTTCACAAATGTTAATAAATCTCTCTCTCTCTCTCTCTCTCTCTCTCTCTCTCTAAGTTTATTTCAAAGAGAGGGCAGGAAGAGTAAAGATTCTCCGCCAGACAAACAAGCTGAAGGGCACACAAGTATGGATAACTCAGCTCAAATAAAGGAATATCGAACTTACTAAAGTGAAGGAGGCACGCAAAGCTGGAAAATGGGCAGTCTACCGAGATGGATTGGCATTAATTAGAGATTTAAAATTTAAACCCAAGGACCCTGAGTCTTAAGCTGATGTGATGAAGGCCATTTTATCATAGGACTAGAATTTAGATGTGTGCTATAATAACTTCGAGCTGAGATGCCCTGTGCACTCATCGACTCTCTGATTTATCCAGATGTTGTAAGTCATTTTGACATTCCCATTAGGCCTCCCGCGAACGGTATTATGATTTTTCTTTTTCTCTTCCTTCTTGTCGCTAGAGGCATTGTCTGCAGCTTTCTACATCCGTTGTTATTACTTGGCCTCTCGTGGCTATTAGAATAGCCAATACAAGAACCGACTTAGAACAATGAAATATCTTGTATATAACAAAATGTCTCTCATTTCGTGTACGGTAGTTTTGAAAGCTGAATCGACGAGTCTTCGAGTAAATTCGAATTGCTACTAGAGCCCGCAAGTCAACTAGTCTTTAAAAGCTTTCCTTTCTTGAGCGATAGACAGACAGAGGAGAAATGGCACCACTGTAAACTTAAACCTGCCTTCCAAATCAAAATACTTGTGCACGAAAGACTTGGATATCTCCAACGGCTCCGTATGAACTGTCAGCACCTGAGAAATCTGAAGATCCTTCAACCGCTTCTCAGCCTTCGCATGATTCAGATCACCCAGGAATAAAAGCCTCGGCACTATCTGAAGCAATCAACGAGTATATTTCAAACGGTCTGAGTAAGTCCAGCAAACCCTCCGCTGCCAATTGCTCCTTCCCCCATTTACCTCCGTCGGGTAACTCTGAATTTCAGATGCCTTGGTCGACTTGGTGATTAAAAACGGATAAGCTCTTGCAAAGGACAAAAAAGCATCGTCCTCTCCTGCTATTACAAACAGGGAAACAGCGGCTTTTAGTCATTTTATAAATCTCCAATCATCCTCGAAAGAAACTAACGATGGAGCATGCCAACGTGAAGGTTTTCCCTGCACACCTTCGTTTTTCTCCAACAAGTGAAGCGACCTTACGAGCCCTTCTTTGCGCAAAAATTTGTACACAGAGTGATCACAAGCTCCAAAACCTGTTTCCTCATTTTGCAAAACCGCAGCCTTGCGTTTCCTGCCAGAGGATGCATCGCAAGGGGTCACCAAAATAACGTGACGATCCCACCAACAGTTGTCGGACCACCAGGGAGGCCCAGGCCCTGCGACTCTTTCAAGGGTTCTTCCACTTGCGGAATACCTTACACAGATGGAGCTCCGAATGTGGCCAGCAGAGTAAGAGCTTAAGCTTCTGGCATCAACCACAAGCACGCGAGGCTTGTCCATCAAATAGTTGAAGGTGCGCCATGCCATCACAGCTCGCCTTCGAATACGTCTTCAGTTCTCCATCATATGCTGATTTGTATCTTCCTTATACTAAATTTTGAAAGCTCAATTTCAAAGCTGAAAGAGCAAAGAACGTGAATTTCATTCACGGGGAGGCCTTTCCCGCGAGAAATCCAGCAGGATTCCGGCGACCAAATCCGGTCGGATTTTGACTGGGAAGGCCGACACACGGCGTTTCCAGACCATCAAGGGAAGTGGGGACAGGGTGGGTCGTCGCCTTGTGGCACGTTCGGCTGTCGGTTTTTGGGAGGCGCATTCCATCCTTTTAAGAGGGCTTGATCCAACGGGGGAGATTGCATCTCCACCAACCCATGATCTTGAAGGTGCCTAAGAAGAGAAAGAAGAGAGAGAGAGAGAGAGAGAGAGAGAGAAATGTCAAAAGGGATGCAAATAGGGATTTCAAGGGATACAAATAGTAAGTGCAACTTAGCCCAATCACAATAGGACATGAGTGGACAAAGCAAAAATTGAAGGACCAATCACAAATTCGAAATTTTATAAAATAAGAAATCCATTTTTCTAAAGTCCCAAAATGATACTATAGCCTACCCCAAGGCAAGCCAAATTTGTATTAATTACGGTTCAACAGGTTCAATATGGCTACACACCTAGGCGGACAGGTCACCAGATTGGGTTCAAACCACCTGCCCACCCATGGAAGAGGAAATAGAATTGGAGGATGGTTGCCGAGTTCTCACCACCCAAAGATCATCGGGTTGCTAACTTACATCACCAAAGTGTGGTTGGTGTACCAACTGAAGGAGATGGAGGGCCACTTATATAGCGTACTCCGTGCATTACTCTCTCTTGCCTCTTCTTGGCCCCCCTTTCCTTGCTACAAAAATGAATGGTATGAAGGGCAAAAAAAACAACAAGTGTCCAGGCATGTTCCTCCTATTGGGCGAGGATTACCAAAAAGCGAGCGAGGAAAAGTAAGCGAAACAAATAAAGCGAGCAAGAAAGAGTGAGCGAGCCAAACAACCAATACAAAACAATAATAGATTGACAAATCCTTATTTTAGCAACTGTCTAAGTTCTTCAAAAGTCCATGAGAGAGTTGGACCTATGTCATTGCCAAGGCATCATTAGTAAAGACACACCCTATCTTCGCTCACTTTTACTCATTCAATTTTTTGTAATCCTCCATAATCAAGTTCTCTCTCTCCACCAACGTAAGTGAGACCACCAATGAAATCTTCCACACAAGTCAAAAGTTTCATAGGACTTCTTGAATGGAATAGTCCACATTACATGCATGTGCAAATGCTTGGTTTTCGAAACTCTGTTCACTGTTGGAACAAAACCCATGTTTTTCTGTTTGCCAAAAAACCCCCCCTAATGAATCACTCTTACATCCCACCAATCCAACAAAATCTAAAGAGTAAGTACATCCCTTTCTTTAAAATGTGTTAAATTCCAAAACAATTCAATCTTTGCTTATAGAAATCAATGGTAGAAGCCAAAATAAACAACATATTGACATTGTCCCAATTAAGAAAACTTTCCTCTAGATCCGATGCAGGAAATTGGCTAATTGTCTATTAAATTCACATTTTGATGCATTAAGTTTTACTAAATGGTGCAAAGGTCATGATAATCATCTGAATCATGCCTTGCCATTCGTTTTGATATGTAACATGACCCCATTCATTTTGATATGTAGATCGAAAGATATAGGACGTCAAAATTCTCATCTTTTGGGCCAAAATAGGCAGCGCATTAACGCGCTCCCTCTTTTGGCCCAAAAGATGAGAATTTCAACGTCTTGCATCTTTCGATTTACAAATCCAAATGGGGTCATGTTACATATCAAAACGAATGGCAAGGCATGATTTAGATGATTATCATGACCTTTTGCACCATTTAGTAAATCTTCATGCATCAAAATGTGAATTTATTGGAATTTTGACGAGTTTCTTGCACTAGATTTAGAACAAGGCCACTTATAATAGGAGCATGCTAGGGCTCTATCTATATATTGGGACAAAAACAATCAAATGTTTTCTATGCAAGTTCTTTTGATGAAAATATATAGAACACTTTTACCAAGGTAGACTTTCAATATCATGTTATGATCATGTTCGATATTGAAGTTTTTATTGAACGATGCACTTTAACTATATACTACTTGTTGGTAGCCAGAGCATTTCTATACAAGCTCATCTCATGAGAATAAATAACACTATCACTAAGGTAGACTTACAAGCTTATGTTATAATGGTGATAATATAAAGATTTATTAACGATCAATACATATATATAGTGAGGTTATGTTTTTCTCAAGCGATGCACTTTAACTATATAGTACATGTTGTTGATAGCCAAAGTATTTCTATTTAAGCTCATCTCATAGAATATAGAACACTATTACTAATGTGCACTTGCAATATTATGTTATAATCATGTTCAATGTTGTGGAAGCACTATAAATATTTATTAATGATGAGTACATACATACAATGAGATTATGTGTTGGTATCCCAACCATTTCTACTTTGCTCGCTTTTCTCACTCGCTTATTTGGTCCTGCTCGCTCGACATTGCTCGCTTGATCAACTGCCTCCTACTGGGCCACCTAGGCTAGCAACCCTTCACACCACCTTTTGGAGGAGGTGGTGTGAACCCACCCTCAGAAGATTTCACCCAGCAAACATCTTTGTACTTTTTGGCATCGTGTGGGTTTAATACATGTCAACAAGATGCCCCTGCAATACACCTTCATCTGAACCCATATGAAACCCCCCTTAGTGGAAGGAAAGAGGAGGTAATGGGAAGTTGCCTCACCTTTTATTTATTAGGGTGAGGATTTATAACCCTTGTTGGCAACTCAAGCAAATTGGGTGTTTGCGCATCTGAGTGTATATGGCTATCAGCGCAAGTCATGTGTGAATCTGCCTTTCATAGATGGCCATGTGTATATGGGCGTGTGAGTGGAGGGGGATGAGGGAAAAAGTCGATACTCTATAATATCTTCATGTAGCCTCATTGTAAGACCTTGAAAAGTGACTATCAATAGTTTTGAGTTTAAGTCCACCTTTGCATGAAAATTTTAAGCTATCTCTTTGACCTGAGCTTAATTAGGGTACTCCATCTTTTCATCTAAAATCAATTGAATTTCTCAATTGAAAAATAAAGATGTTTTTTACTTATCTTAATCTATGTGCATGGAATAATATGTTAATATTTAGGGCCTTTAGAATAGGTAGATGGAAATTATAGATGACCAAACTAATGGAAGACTTAGGTGAGAGCCAATGGGTTTTATTCACATTTCTTTTTAAGGCTGTGAGAGCATTTTTTGAATATAGTGCTTCTTGCGTTAAGAAAAGTGTTTTGGGAATTTATGATCTAAGCCTTTCACCTACGTTGCCCATTTCTTAGGAGGAGGAGGTGCTTTTAATGCAGATCATAATGTGTTTTAGTGCCACTTGTAGCATGCCAGTGCTTTTAAGAATTGCAAGCTTTGGAGTGGATTTTGCATTTCTCCCAAAGAGAGTTGAGTATTCTTTGCTAATAGCACCATAGCCATCATATAAAAGTAGTTTTTTGGAGTGTTTACTGTGAACCACAAAAGAGACTCTTGAAGAACTCCATGTTGATCCGAGAAGAACATGTCTTTTGGACTTATTGGGAACTCTAGCTTTTTTAAGTGTGGTTAATCAAACCAAAAGGAGGATTCAATTTTGCCCCTTACCAAACTTTGCTAGCAAAAAGAAAAGTAAGATCCATAAAATATAAATTTTTAAGTCATGGCTCTACAACCACCACCTATATAGAATCCCAAACTCAATGCAGCTAAGTTCAGTGGAAAACCTAGAGGATGTAGATAGCCATATAAGTCAGCTTGACACTAGATGACACTAGTGTCTTTGATGTTTTGTATGATGATAGTATGAAAGCAACAATTTGCTGCATACTTTTGGGTACATCAATGAGTTGTTTTACTCAATATGGTATTGCTCCTTTTGCAGCTATGATGTCTTGAGATTAGCATTCTTGAGGAGATTTCGAAAAGGAAAAACACCTAAGTAATATTTGAAGTATGAAATAGGATATCTATTTGTGGAGAACCATCGACAAAATTTCAAAATGTTAAATTAGAGGCTTCCTATACTATTGCATGGACCAACTTAGGAATAGTTGGGAGACTATTTCTACAAAGATTCAAACAAAAGTTCAAGAAGTGTTATAGCTAGCTGGTGCAAATTATGACATGGTGGAAGAAGCAACTAGAGCCACAAAGATGATTTGGAATCATGACAAAAAAGATAAGAAAAAAAAGAAAGCACATAGTTTTATGGAGTCAAGTACAGATGAAGACAATAATGTAGATTTCTATACTGAAGATTTAGCTGCAAATTCAAAATTTAAACCTGAAGACGAGGAAGAATATTTAGATGATGAGAAATAAAATAAAAAAGAAGAAGAAAATTTAAAAGCATAAGCCAACAAAAAGTCAAAGAAGAAAGACAACAAGAAGTACGTTGAAAAGGACTCTACAAAAAAATTAAAACCATCCAAAGCCATTTTGGAGCAATTAGAGAAATTAGGAATTTTAGGGGGCTCATCCAAAGAGCAAAACTTCTATTAGATTTAAAATAAACATGAAAGGCATAGAGTGGGGAGAATTATTGGTATAATCCCAACTATAGAGGAAGGTTAAGATTCAATGGACCACCCAAAAGAGTTGAAAATAAGAACAATCAAGGGGGTCAACAAAGAAATCCAGATTGTGATTACAACAGTGTAGTAGGACATAGGCAAGGAACTTACTTATGAATTATGATGCAAAAAAGAGAAGCAAGAGGTATCACTATTGGCTCTTTCCCATGGCTTCCATAGGAAGAGCAAGGTATTCTCAGTATGCAGGGTTCTGAGGCTTTTTGTCACCTACAGATATTTTGGTGTTGCCACTTGTAGTATAAGTGTAAGTGACTATCAGAAGTTTTGAGTTTAAGTCCACCTTTGCATGAATTTTTTTAGCTCTCTCTTTCTCATCTCTTTGACCTGAGATTAATTAGGGTACTCCAACTTTTCATCTAAAATCAATTGAAATTCTCATTTGAAAAATAAAGGTGTTTTTTCGTTATCTTAAGCTATGTGCATGTAATAATATGTTGATATTCAGGGCCTTTAGAATAGGGGCGGTGAAAAGGAGAATAGGGGCGGTGAAAAGGTAACTATCCAAAAAGGAAAAAAAAAAAGGTGAAGTCTCAAAAAGATTACTCTATATATAAGGTGAAGTCTCTAGAAAATTACCCAATCTATACGGTGTTTAAATGCAAAAGGGCTAAATATGGTAATTAAGGTAGAAGAGGATGAGGAGGATAGGTTTCTCAATAGCAATCAATCCTTAGTTCTAGTCTTTAAGATAAAGGTAGTATAGATTGTGCAACAATATAAAATAGATACTAGTGTCAATCTAGATCAAGCCAACCATGAAAGTATCAAAGAAGCAAAGGCAAAAATTATAGATACGAAAAAAAAAAAGTCTAGAAGATATAAAGGATTGAAACAAGGAGAAATGATTTTTTTCTCACAAATCAAAAATTCAAACATAAAATTCCTTTAGAGAATGTATGTGAAAGAGTTATAGATTAAAGGAGGATTACGTTCAAAACTTGAATTCGGGAAGAATCTAGCACCTCAAATGATAAAGATTAGCATGAACATTAGAGGCAAATTTAAGGAGTATTTGAAAACATTGCTCATGGAGTATAAAGATCTTTATACATCGCATTATATAGATACAAAAAGAGTAGATCCTAAGTTATGTTAGCATAAAATAAATCTAAGAAAGAAATATTATGCTGAATAGCACAAGGAAGAGCTGGATAAACTTTTGGAGGTAGAGTTTTAAAGTGACATGGTTATCATCTGGAGTGATTGTATGTAAGAAGAATAGTAAACATGTATCTATAAAGGTTGTAGAAAACTAAATGCTACAATTAGAGACCCCTTTCCACTTCCATTCTGTGACACTATGTTAGAGGTACTCATGAATCATTAAAGCATACTTTATAGATGGATTTATAATTAGATCTTGAGTAATGTTATGATCTTTTGTCTTAAAAATGCCCCATGCACAATGGACCTAGGAAGATTTTCCACCTCTCCTCACTAATTTTATGATAATATTTTTATACAATTTTAGTGTATTTGGTAAGAATTCAGGTAATCTTTAACACTTAAAGATCTATTTCAATATATATCAGATGAATAGATCGAGCGTAAAGCCTGAAAAATGCCCTTTTGGAGGCAAGAGAGGAGTTCTAGTGGGGGCATACTATCTCAAAGGAGGTATGGATATTGAGTCCAAATAATTTGAGGTAATTCAAAAATCCCCTACAACCTAAAATCGTGGATGCCTCTGAAGTGGCCATAGGAGTAGTTTTGATGCAAAGCAAAACCAAGAACTACTATATAGCGGTTTATTATGAAAGCATAATCATGAATAAAGTAGACTAGTATTACTTTATAACAGAAGAAAAGCGCTAGGATTTATTTATTTTGTAAATAAATTTAGGTACTACTTGTAAAGAAAGAAGGTAATCTTCCATGTGGATCATGAGACCTTAATTTATTTGGTCAGAAACCCACAATTACTAGAAAGGTTATTGTGCATAGCACTAACCCAAAAGAGTGCTAAAAAGGAAAGGGTTAGAAATACTAACCCTAACCCTAAAGGGGTTTGTATATATTCAGTCTTTTCAGCTAAATCTAGTGTACAGTTAGTCATTTGTGGTGTGCTCTCTAGCTGTGCCCTCTCTCCTCATCTTCACCCTTCTCCTCTTCTCTCTCATATTTGTTCATGCTATCAGAGCTCCCTTGCCTTCCGTTGAGGCATCCGATCTATGTGAGATATTGATTGAGATTGAGAGCGATTGATTGTTCTTTCCATTCCGGTGGTGAAAGGTTTCCATTGAGTGATAGAGAATTTCCATCCATATATGAGAGAATTCCTTCCATTCTTTAAGTTCCTTGAGAGATTTCCATTAATCTCCTTCCGTTTGATTCATTGTGAGAGATTTTGTTTCCTATTGAGAGAGAGAGATCGATAGACTTAGTTCCATCTTACTATTCTTTAAGGACAAGTTTGAAATGGAAGAAGTTGAGCTATGCCACGTGCATAAAATCTAAGGTTCGGGAGCTCTAGGGAGCTTCGGGGAAGGTGGGAGGAGGGTCGGGAGGCTTTGGGGGAGCTTCGCGTGGCCACGTAGCAGATGGTACAAAGAGTAGCCAATAAATGGCGGCGGTGTCGCGCTCAACTCGTGTGTGCCACGTGTCGATGTTCGATCAGCCCACGTTTTGGCCAGCTACAACAAGCTCACATGCATGCGCCATGTGTCAACACGAGGTTCGCCCATGGTTTGACTAACGCACACAACCAGTTTGATGCCCAACATGCAACCGATTTGCAAACTACAGTAGTTCGTTTGCAGACTGTAGCAGTTAATCTGAACATCACGGTTCCCACATCTCCGTGTCTTGCTATCGTCTCAGACTCTCAGTAGACTACAATAGTTCGACAAGCTGCTAACGTGGAGAGAGAGAGAGAGAGAGAGAGAGAGAGAGAGAGAGAGAGAGAGAGAGAGAGAGAGAGAGAGAGAGAGAGAGAGTATACTCAACCTCAAAAGGGACTTGGTCAAGAAGTTGACATGTGGTAGAAGGCCACGTCAGCTTGTCATTGTGCTACATCACCTCCCATGTCAGCAGTCCATATGATCATGCCACATCATCAGTCCAATTAGCACTAACACATCATCTACCATGTCATCATAGCCACATGGCACATAGCCCCTTGGCAGGCACAGTTTAAACCTCTTCCCAAGCACTGCTGGGTGTCAGCTACCACATTAGACTATTCTCCATAGCACACCCCTGGCCTTTGCATGGGACTCCCCTTGCCACATCATCATTTTCTCCTTTTTGGCCCCTCCACCTAGATCAAGCCGTATCTCTTAATCTAGGAAGAATTTGAGGATGCTCCGAAATGGAAAAATGATTGATCTTTCATGCTCTAGGCGCTTGTCACATCACGTACACATTTTTGGCACCTGTATCACATACAATTTAGCATTGGCATCGAATTTACTTTTTGCACATGTTTTGAGCCTGTACATCGACGCATCTAACTCAACACCTAAAACAAACAAAAGAAAAAGCAATTATTTGCTGCTTTTCATCATTCGACAGTTGGTCTAGTTCTAGATCAAAGTTCATCCATAGAGGAGAGAACTCCAAAGTAATTAATCGAAGCCGTGCTAAAAAATTCCCAAATAGCTCATACTCAGAGTCAACCCCTATGCTCACATGCAACTTCACATCATCACATGTCCTGAAACCCAATCTTTCACAGTTTTGTGCGTAGACTTCAAAGTTTTAAGAGGCATTGGACTCACATGCCAGCATTATAAAGCCTATTGGCTATTTTCTAGCATTGTGCACATTATTTCAAGCCTTGTAAAGCCTATTGGCTATTCCTGGCATCATTTGCCACATAAGCCTTGTAACAGATTGGAATATATTACAGTTCTATCTTCACAGACAGTTCAGATTGCACTCTATATAGACAATGTTTTGTAATTGATTCAGATAGTGATTTTCGTAGGCACTTTTGAGTACATTTCTAAGAATGGGACAAGAAAGACAAATATGCATATCATTTGATCAAACAAAACGTGCAAGATGTCATGCTTGGACAGCTCAACATAGTGAAGACATCCAAAGAAGCATGGGATATCTTTATGAGTTTAAGAACACATCTCAGACTCTTACACTGAGAAACCAAATGAACCAAAGTTTCCACACAATAGCAATGACACTGGTCATGCTTACGTACTCAAGATCAAGGATTACAACAATCAACTTGTAGCAGCAGGAGAGACTATGAATCATGCATAAATGGTTCAATGGACTAGGAGAGGGATGCGAGAATCTAGTCTAGAGTATTGCCATTCAATGGTAAATTCCAACATTGGAAGAATTACAATCAATGTTACTTGGGGAAGAAGTCATGACTCGGGCCATTCAAGCACGCAAGGTTATTATAATGATCAAGCTTTTACAGCCTTAGACAGAGGTAAAGATAGAGGTAGAGGCAGAGGTAGAGCATCTTAGTGAAGTGGCCACCATCAGCATCAACATCAACATCACCATCCGCAAAAACATCAGCATCCAAGAGGAAATCATCCCAACAAAGGAAGATTCCAAGGAAGAGGGAATACTGACAAAATATGAAGAGGGGAGAGGAGAAGAGTGGAGATGAGGAGAGAGGGCACAGCTAGAGAGCACACCACAAATGACTAACTATACACTAGATTTATATATAGAAACCCATCTAGGGTTAGGGTTAGGAAATCTAACTCTTTCCATTAAAGCACTCTATAATTGTTAGTGCTATTCACATGTAATCACATGATGTTGAGTGTGGTATCTCAACACCTTCCCTTAAGATCAACATCATGAAGTAGGCCTTCCCTCAAGATGATGATTCTAGGGAATCGAAGAAGGACTAATCATTACATTCCATCACACCCCTTTAATGGGAATGTCCTTCCCCTGTGTCAAACCAAGAGCTTGTCAGTGTTTCTCGAAAAGGTCTTTACCGAGTGGTTTGGTAAAGATATCTACAACATTCTCTTTGCTATCACAATGTTGTAGTGTGATGCCACCAAGTAACACTCTTTCTCTGATGAAGTGCTATCTGACATCAATGTGTTTGTCATGGAGTGATATACTGGAATCTTGGCCAATGCTTGAGCCGATTGATTATCACAATATATTACTGTTGGCTTTGATTCATCAAGGTAATCTATTTTTTAGAATAGTCTTCCGAGCCATATAGCTTCACATGCACCTATAGTGAGTGCTCTATATTATCCTTCAATCGAAGACAAAGAAATAGTTGGCTATTTGTTTGACAACCATGATATAGCACCTTGACCAAGGAAAAATGCATATCCCTGTGTTGATCTCTTGGTCTTATGATCTTCGGCATAATCACAGTCACAATATCCATGCAACTGTGGATGACTTCCTTTGTATTCTATCCCAAACTGTTCTGTACCTCTGATGTATCTCAAGACTCTTTTGGCTGCATTCCAGTTAGACTATTTTGGATTTGCCATAAACTGTGTTATGCATAACAAATATCTGGCCGTGTGATAGTCAGATATATAAGAGATTCGATGAGCTACCTATAGTACCTGTCATTGACTGTAGGGTTTTTTGAATCTTTTTTAAGTTTCAAACTCTATTTCATGGGAGTGGCTGCAATCTTGCAATCTGCCATATGAAACTTCTTCAAGAGACTGTCAACATATTTGAGCTGACTCATGAAGGTGCTATTTGAATCTCTCCAGAACTCAATACCAAGACAATAGTGCATAAGTCCAAGATCTTTCATGTTGAACTCTGCAACAGATAAGTCTTGTTTTAGCTTTTTGATGAAGCTATCCTTGCTTTTGGTTACAATCAGATCATCTATGTACAAATGTGTAGTAGTAATGTCTTCCCCTTGAACTTTGTAGTAGAGAGTATGATTTTAGCATCGGACATGTATCCCAGATCAGCAAAATACTCGTTGATTCTATTGTACTGACTTCTAGGTGCTTGCTTTAAGCCGTAGAGATTTTTCTTGAAATGGCAAACCTTATTCTCCTTTCCTGGTTCAACATAACTTGCTAGTTGTTGCATGTAGACTTCCTCATCTAGGTAACCATTGAGAAATGCATTCTTGACATCGAGCTGATACACATTCCATCTACTGAGTGTCACTGGTGATATCAAGAACCATATGGAATCCATCTTTGCTACTAGAGCATAAGTCTCATCATAATCTTGACCATATTACGGTGCAAATCCTTTTGCAACAACTAGTCTAGCTTTGTATCTTTGAACATTTCCATCTGGATTGTACTTCACTTTGTATATTCGTTTGTTTGCTATGGCCTTCTTTCCTGGTGGAAGGTCACATAGTTCCCAAGTATTATTCTTATACAAAGCATCCATTTCTTCATTCATAGCAGTTTGCCATTCTGGCTAGTCTACTGCATCTTCGAAGTACATTGGCTCTTCTGTAGCCGTGATGGTAGTCATAAGAGCATAGTTGGCAGTTTCAACTTGAATTGCTTTGCCTTTTTGATCATATGTCAATTTGGTTGGTGGTCTGCTTTCCCTAGTGGACCATCTGAGCTACTGTGGTGCTACTTGGGGTGTCTCTGGCAATTCTAGCTCTTCTTCATCAACCATTTTTGTAGATGATTGTGAAATCATTGCATCTATCTCTTGTGTATGTGAGGTTTTCCATTCTAATTCCTCATCAAAGATTACATCTCTAGAGATAATGACCTTGTGGTTGATTGAATCATACAATATGTATGCTTTGCTTTCTTCATTGTAGCCAACCATGATGCATTTACGTGACTTTGCATACAATTTCCTATAATGGTCATCATGTATGTGGACATATGCTATGCAACCAAATATGCGGAGATGCCCAATGTGTGGCTTGTGTCCAGTTTATGCTTCATAAGGTGCCATACTCTATATTGGTTTGGTAGGAAGCTGATTAAGCAAATAGTTTACAGTGGCTATTGCTTTTGCCCAATATTGATTTGAAAGATGCTTTTCACTAAGCATTGCTCTAGCATAGTATACTAAAGTACCATTCTTCCTTTCAGCTCTTGCATTCTGTTGAGAAGTATCTGCACAAGTGAATTGTCTTCGAATGCCGTGACCTTTGCAAAAGTTCATGAATGCTAAAGACATGTATTCACCTCCTCTATCTGATCTCATGACTTTGATCTTTCTTCCTGTCTAGTTTTCTAGCATGTCTTTGAATTCTTGAAATCTAGAAAACACTTCAGATTTCTCTTTAGAAAGTAGACCCAACAATATTCGTTGTATTCGTCGATGAAAGTCAAGTAGTAAAGTAAACCATTGATGCTGTAGATCTGGGCATAACCCCATATATCTGTATGTATCAAATCAAGAATACCTCATGCTCGAGAGGTGCTTCTACCAATATTGGTTCACTTTTGTTTGCCAAAGCAGCATGCTTGGCAAACTTTTCCAAGAAACTGTAGCTTAGGAATCCCTATTGCCATATTATGATTCTTGAGATCTAGCAATGTTTGACACGTTGGTGAATACATTCCGTGTTGATGGATGCATTATGTCTTTGGAATCTTCCTCGATTGGAATGATTTCCTATTTGTTACTGATTCTCATGTTACCGAGCATGATGATGGTGCTAATGCTGACTTTGCTGATGAATTTGTTGCTGATGATGACCACTTCACTAGAATGATCTAACTCTTCCTCTCCCTCTGCTTCTGTTTGAAGCTGTGAATGCCTGAACATTAGATTGACCTTTGCATGCATGAATGGCTTGCGTCCTGAGTTCTTTACAAAATAAGACTGACTGGAGTTCTTCCAGTGTCGGAATTTGCCATTCAATGGCAATACTCTGGACTAGATTCTCGTATCCCTCTCCTAGTCCATTCAGGATGACTTGAACCATTTTTGTTGGATTCATGGTCTCTCCCGCTCCTGCGAGTCGATTGTTGTAGTCTTTGATCCTGAGTATGTAAGCATGACCAATTTTGCTGCTGTTGCAGAAACTCTGATTGATTTGGTTTCCCAGTGTGAGAATCTTGGAAGTGTTCTTGGACTCGTAGAGAGCTGCGAACATATCCCATGCTTCTTTCGATGTCTTGATGGTGTTGAGTTGTCCTAGCATGACATCTTGCACATTTTGCTTGATCAGATAATATGCATACTTATCTTTCTTATCCCATTCTGCCTGTTCTCAGGTAATGGCAAGATCTACTATAGGTGCAAAAATTGCTAGTATAGGTGGAGATCTCGCTATAGATCCTACTATTGGTGCTGTGACAATAGGTGGAGTAGAGCTACTGCTGGCTGGATTGTCCAATGGTCTAGGTGTAGATCCATCGACATACTCCAATTTATCCTAAAGTACAAGAATGGTCTCCATTCAGTATTTCCATGTACCATAATTGGAGTTGTCTAGCTTAGCAGATGCCTCCAAATTGAGGTTGCTAGTTGTAGACATGGTGTAAGAAATGTACTCAAAGTGTCGTGAAAATTACTGTTTGAATCAACAACTACAAAACACTGAATATGGCAAGTGAAATTGGAATTGTCAGTGAAGATAGCACTGCAATATATAGTTCGATCTGAATTACAAGGCTTGTGGCAAATGATGTCGGGAATAGCCAAGAGGCTTTATAGGGCTAAAATAAAGTGTAGAATGTCGTGAGATAGCCAAAACGGCTTTACAACGATGGCATGTGTATGTGAAATCAAAGCTTGTCCTATCTGCCCACTGATCAATTGGCAATGCCTTTGAACACTTTGAAGTCTACTCACTGAACTGATGAACGCCAAGTTTCAGGTAATGTGATGATGAGAAATCGTATGTGAGCATAGGGATTGACTCCGAGTAGTAGGAACTAGTCGAGAATTTCGAGCATGGATTAGATTGGCAACTTGGAGAAATTCAAAGTGTCTCCTTTATGGGGATCTAGTCTACTCTGATCTAGATCTATACCAATCGTCGATCGATGAAAGAACAACAAATAATTTGTTTTCTTTGGTTCTTTTTATGTGCTGGGTCAGATGCGTCGATGTAGAGGCTGATGTATGTGTAGGAAGTGGATTTATCATGACCATGAGGCTCAAAAGTGAGTGATACTTGTGCCAAAATGTGTGCATGATGTGATGAGCACGTAGAGCATAAAAAATCGATCACTTCACCTTTTTGTAGGACCCTCAAATTCCTCCTGGATCAAGAGATACGGCTTGATCTATAACGGGTGCATGTGAGGCTATATGGCTCATAAGACTATTGTTAGAAACAAATTACTTTGATGAATCAAAGCCAACAACAATATATCGTGATAATCAATTGGCTCAAGCGTTAGTCAAGAATCCAATATATCACTCCAAGACAAAGCACATTGATGTTAAAGAGTACTTTATCAGAGAAAGACTGTTACTTGGTGACATCATGTTGCAACATTGTGATAGCTAAGAAAATGCTGCATATATCTTTACCAAACCACTTGGCAAAGAGAATTTTGAGAAGAATTGACAAGCTCTTGGTTTGATATAGAAAAAGGACATTCCCATAAAAGGGGTGTGATGGAATGTAATGCTTAATCCTTCTTCAAGATGTGATGGAATGTAAGGCTCATTCCTTCTTCAATTCCCCATAATCATCATCTTCAGGGAAGGCCTACTTCATGATGTTGATCTTGAGGGAAGGGTTAAGGATTGATCTCAACATCATGTTCGATACTGTGCATAGCACTAACCCAAAAGAGTGCTAAAAAGAAAAGGGTTGAAAAACCTAACCCTAACCCTAAAGGGGTTTGTATATATTGATTATTTTCAACTAAATCTAGTGTACAGTTAGTAATTTGTGGTGTGGTCTCTAGTTGTGTCCTCTTTCCTCATCTCCACTCTTCTCCTTTCCTCTCTCCATATTTGTTCACAAGAAAAATGTTATTAGGGAATTTTGATAAACTACTAGATGCTTATGTTTTTCATATTCAACCCCTTCATTTTGATAATTGGTATGATCAAATGTTGTTCTTTTTTATTGATGCATGTTTCCTAAAATGTATCCAAGCCTTAGAGAAAGAACTTGGCTCTAAGGAGCAAATAGTGTTAAGCATCTAGGATTCTAGCTACTACTAACTCTATTTCATAGGTCCATGGGCCTTCAAGAGGGACCCCAAATAAACTACCATATTTAAAGTTTTGTACATGTGTGTGTCAAATATCTGTGTGAGTTGTACCTTCTTAGTGACTAATAAAATCTTTTTGTTGCTTTGTGACACATTTTAACATGGTAGCAAAGATTTCCTCCTTGGGTTAAGGGCTGGGTAATGTTGCCACTAGGTCTAAGCTTCCCAAGAGCAAGATAGTTAAATTGAGAGAGAGAGAGAGAGAGAGAGAGAGAGAGAGAGAGAGAGAGAGAGAGAGAGAGAGAGAGGCTCATCTTTTATTCTACATGAAGAACTTTTTGTATAGCTAGACAAGCTTTGTGAACACCCTATATTCACAAGCTTTGTGTGAACACCTTATTGAAATTGTTTGTGGGAATACAAGCACGCTATAGAGCTTTTATTCTTTCCGTGTCAAGATAAACATGGAATATAGTTTTTCGTGTACACAAAAGTGAGCTGTAGCACTATCGATTGCTCCAACAATTGGGGTTGAGAGAAGATTCCAAAGGTTATTTGGTTCTTTACTCTCAGTGCATAGTCAGCCGCCTCATTTAGAAGGTTCTTGCTAGTGCTTTATGTGATTTTGTGTGAATTCTACAAGGCTATGATGGTCCAGCCAAGGTCAAGGAAGTAGACCTCACCCATTAGGATGAAGACCCTAAACCGGTCTACATTGCTGATGATAGGAAGAAGCCATGATTGCCCTTCTCCAAGAATACAAAGATTGCTTTGTGTGGAAATACATGGATATGAAGGGTGTGCCTCCCAAGGTTGTTCAACAAACCGTCCCTATGATGGTCTTAGACCAATTAGGCAAAGAACCTATCCATTGGATCCTAGATATTCAATGATCGTGAGGGAAGAAATTCAAAAGCTCATCAATATGGACTAGGAATCTCCCATTATCATCGTGCTAAAGGTGATGGCAAGATAAGAGTATGTGTCAATATCAAAAAGTAAATACTTCCATGCACAAGGACCCTATCTGCTACCATTCGTAGAGCAGGTATTAGAGAGAGTCATAGGAAAAGAAGCCTACGACTTTCTTAACATATTCTCTGGTTATAACCAGGTATCCATAGCTCAAGTAGATTAGCATAAAATGGCATTTGCCATGGAATGGGGCTCTTTGGGCTCACAAGTGCTCTTGCAACATTCCAAAGGCTAATGATTATGGACTTTAAAGAGTATTTGAGGAACTTTCTAGAGGTATTAGATGACCTATGTGTACATTTGGCATGGGATGACCACCTCAAATATTAAAGTCTAGTCTTTGAGAGGTGTCTCAAATTCTAGTTTTGGGTCAAACATGGGGTGATCTTAGGGCATGTTGTGTTTAAAAATGAAATTTTGATGGACTATAACAAAATCAAGCTCACCTTGGAGCTACCACCCCCAACAAACGCGAAGGGTGTATAGGATTCACTAGGCATACAAGATATTATAGGAGATTTAGTTATAGCTATGCCAAGATTTCTTTCCCTTTATATAATCTTTTTATTGTATTCAACGGCATGAAGGCATACCAAAACTCCTTTGAAATCCTTAAGCTCGTCGTCCTGGCTTCTGCTCCTATTCTATGAGCACCAAACTAGGGACTAATATTCCATGTACATATCGATGCTTCAAAGTTCGCAATAGGGGGTATGTTGGCACAACCAGGATAGTACAGCCTAGACTCCCCCCGTATATTTTTAGAGTCACCAACTTAATGATGCAAAGATGACTTATACAACCATAGAGAAGGAGGGCCTCACAATGGTCTATGCCATAAAGAAAATTTGCCACTAACACTTGGCAAATAAGTTTGTGTTTTTTGTTAACCATTAGGTGCTCCTCTATCTAGTGAACTAGCCTTGTATGATGGGATGCATCACGGGGTGGATGCTTATACTACTTGAGTTTGATTTCACCATTGCAATCCACAAGGGTTGAACACATTTTATGGTGGACCACATGTCCCAGATCCCCAACGGCAAGCCAACAACTAGTGTTAATGATGATCTCCCAGATGCCCCACGATTCCTCATTGACCTAATATCGGAATGGGCTCAAGAGGTTGGCCATTTTCAGCCAATGGGTTTCTGCACAAGACCTTCAATAAAGATAGGTCCCCAAAACGGATGCGTCAATTTTACGAGCAGAAACCTATGAGCAAGTTTATACGAGCGTGTTTTTCAAGAGATTTTAAAAATAGTATTTCTTTAGGAAACATGGTTTTTACACTTTTATTTTCATTAGAACTAGATCCCTTTATCATAAAAATATACAGACTAGTCACTCATTCATTTTTACATAACATAAATCTTCTTATTCATAGACATCCCTTTGTACCCTTGTTATTACCTTAAAAAAGTATTGAAAAATAATTCATTTAAGAAACGTCCCTCATAATCACTCTCAATATAATAATGTTATACATAAATAATTACTTATTAAACACATTTATATCATATGGCAATATCTTTCAAGTGTTTTTATAGTATTAATAACAAGATATTTATGGACATGTTTCTACAGAAGTTTAAATTACTGTAAATAAGTATTAACTTGGGCTTATATATCACTCTCATAAAATACATGTAATATTTAATACTATATATGCAAGGTTTTCCAAAATATAACCCCATAGATGTGCTCGAATGGGGTTTTTCGATCAATTTGAGTGGTTGAATGACTATATTTGGACATTGGATGTGAAAGTTATGTCACTTTTAAAAGTGCTGTCCAAGGTAGTTTCGCCAGCGAAACTACCTTGAAAGACCTTGTTCAAAGGGGTTTTGCTGGCAAAACTACCTTGATGGCTTGCTTCAATGAGTTTTCTTTGGAGAAACCCTTTCATGAAGATAGGTTGAGAGAGGTTTTTCAATGTCACCCCCTATTAAGTAAAAAGTTGTAAGAAGGATCATAAGGGAATTTTCATAGAGAAGTCTACTCTACATGTGGGTTTCTTCAAAAGCCATCCCATTATGTTCTCACCATTCCCAAAGATTCACATAAATATTCGTGTATAAAATAGACATTCCTATAATACTTTTCATATTTCTAAGTGAAACTATGTTTTCTTCTGATCCTTTTTTGTCATATTTTTGCATAGTTGGAAGCTTTTTTTTTCCTTCGCTCGAATGCTCGGAAGATTTCGCTTGGAAAATGCTCGTCCCCAAAACTCATTAAGGATTAGCACCTTATCAACTAAAAGTCGACCACTTATATTGAATTGGTAAGGATGGCATAATGCACCGCTGCACCTATAAAGACAAGTTTGTCAAGGTATTGGAAGAATCCCACTGGAGTATTGCAGGAAGGAATTTTGTAGGAGAGCTTACAGCCCACAAGATGTTATGAGTCAAATTATGGTGGCCCACTCTCTTTGCAGACACAGTTGAATTTGCAAAGCCCTGCAACCCCTACCAATAGTGACAAGATACTGTCGTATCTTGTCAGACCATGCTCTGGGTGCTTGCTTCAAGCCATACAAGGCTTTCTTCAACCTGCAAACAAACTCAAGATGAATAGCATGCACATAACCAGGTGTGAAGAGAGTGGGAGAGAAGTAAGGAGTCTCACTTGCAGCTTTCTCACATACACAATGGGGGAATACACACAAAGGTGGAGGCTGAAAACAGTTTTCCTCTTCTTAGTTGTGAAAGCCAAAAGAACTCTCTCTCTAAGTACAAAAGGAATAGGTGAACCCTATATGTGGGTCTCAAACCAAACTCAGCTAACCTAGGTGGCGTACTAACTGAGCCACTAACTAGAGTACATAAAGATAGCTGTCATCCAGCTATTATTCATGGGCAATGTACCAACCACATCTGCAACTAGCAAGTCGGTGACATAAATGCACAATGGTCACCCTAGCATATCATGAGTGGAGCTCGATATCTCAACACTCCCCCTCGAGCTCAATCCCAATTCCTACACACCAAGCAGATCTTTGAACTTGCGCACCTTCTCTCTGCCCAATGCCTTCGTGAATATGTCAGCTACCTGATCCTTTGTGATGACATATACTAAATCAATAAAACCTACTAGATCCTTCTCCCACACATAGTGATAATGCACCTCAATGTGCTTTGTTCTCGCATGATAGACTGGGTTATTTGCCAAGTGTATACTGCTCATGTTGTCACAATAAATGACAACTGGCCCATCTGTAGATTGATGCATATCATAAAGTAGCTTATGCAGCCAAGCTGCCTCACATGTAACCATTGCTGCACCCCTGTACTCAGCCTTTGTGCTTGACAAGGAAATTGTAGG
This sequence comes from Dipteris shenzhenensis, assembly GCF_047967505.1. Taxonomy (NCBI): domain Eukaryota; kingdom Viridiplantae; phylum Streptophyta; class Polypodiopsida; order Gleicheniales; family Dipteridaceae; genus Dipteris; species Dipteris shenzhenensis. Next base: position 54,048,903 of record NC_141610.1, on the reverse strand, counting down.
CTATTTCTTGCTGCTCCACGTGACTGCAGCACTCCCAAAAGAGAACACATATCCACTGGTAGATCGTCTATCAGAAATACTACCAGCCCAATTAGCATCAGTGTATCCATGCAACTGTATCTAAACCCTAGTCTCATAAAATAGTCCATACTGCAATGTGGACTTCACATACCTCAGTATGCGTCTAGCCACATCCAAATGTGGTTTCCTTGGAGCCTGCATAAATTGACTTACCAACCCAACATCATAGCTCAAATCTAGCCTGGTAATAGTCATATAAATCAAACTTCCTACTATGCATATGCACATAGTAGGGTCTTCCAGAAGCTCACCTATATTTGCGCTCAACTTCACATTTTGCTCCAAAGGAATTGAAATAGGCTTATAACTTGTCATCCCATATTTGGACAACATGTCCAATCCATACTGCCTCTGCAAGAGACATATCCCACTTGTGGATCTAATCACCTCAATGCCCAAGAAGTAACGCAACTCTCCCAAATCCTTCATTTCAAACTTCTGCTTTGGATATCTTCATCACTATCTCTGCCGTGGAAATTTGAAAGCCAATAGTGACAAGATACTATCCTATCTTGTCAGACCATCCTCTGGGTGCTTGCTTCAAGCCATACAAGGCTTTCTTCAACCTGCAAACAAACTCAGGATGAACATCATGAACATAACCTGGTGGCTGCTCCATATAGACCTCTTCTTGCAAATCACCATGCAAGAAGGCATTCTTCACATCCATCTGATGTAAAGATGATCCCTTTCATGCAGCCATAGCAATGACTGCTCTTACAGTTGCCATCCTTGCAACCGGACTGAATGTTTCTTCATAATCAATGCCATATGTCTGTGCATATCTCTTGACAACTAATCTTGCCTTGTATCTGCTCATAGAACCATCTGCATTGTGCTTCACTTTATAGACCCACCACTTGCAGCCAATTGCATTCTTGTCTTTAGGCAAAGGTACCAATTCCCATGTAGCATTTGCTTCCAAGCCATCCATTTCTTCATCCATGGCTTTCTCCCATTTTTCTTTTCCCATGGCTTGCTCAAAAGAAGTGGGTTCTGGTTCATGTATCACTTTGACCATATAGGCATAGTGAATAGCTGTAAATCCATCATATTTCAGCCTTATCCACAGGACACTTAACTCTAGTAGACCTGTGCAAAATAGGCTAACTTCCAGGTGCTCTCAAAACATCCCTTATCTTCCTTACTCCAGGTGTAACAATAGAAGGACTACCCAACTCATCATCAAGGCTCTGTTTTGAGCCACTGGATTCAGCATCCACATAAGAGTGACCTGCATTCACATCAACCATGGGCTGATCTACTTTCTCTTTTCCTTTTCGTGATACTTGCATTCCACTATTTGCATTGCTTTGAGGAGATTCTCCTGATCTCAATCTACCTGCTGTCCATGGCGAAGTATGTGAACCATTGCTAGAGGACACTACATGTCCACTAATATTTTGTGATTGATGCTGTGAATTCTATGCAGCATTACCATTTTGTGCATCTACATCATCAATCACATTTACTAGTTTATACCAGCTACTCATCTCATTAAAAAAAACATCTTTGCTCACTATCAACTTACGAGTAGAAGGGTTATAGCATCTATACCCTTTTTGTTGCAGAGAATAACCAATAATGATGCACTTCTGAGCTTTTGGATCCAACTTGGATCTCAACTCATCTGGCACATGAACATAGGCAATGCAACAAAAAACTTTCAAATGAGAAATATCTGGTTTCCTACTAGTATACCTCTCCTTTGGCATCATGCCATGTATTGCTACAGTGGGAGTCATGTTCATTATGTAGACTACTGTAGCAATTGCTTCAGCCCAATAATAATCTGGTGGGTCATTTTCGTTGAGCATGGCACGAGATACCTCTCTAATATGCCTACTTTTCCTTTCTGCAAGTCCATTTTGCTGTGGGGTATAACTAGATGAATATTACTGCTTTATGACATGCTCTTGCAGGAACCTTGCAAACTCATTTGGGAGGTACTCTCCCCTTCCATCTGACCTTAGGCATTTTATTTGCAGGCCTGTTTCTTTCTCAACCATAGCTTTAAAAGCTTTGAAATGCCCAAACACTTCACTTTCCTTTCTCATAAAATACACCCAAACTTTTCTACTGTAGTCATCAATAAAAGTGACAAAATAATGATAGCCTCCAATAGATGCAGCTTTAGTAGTCCACACATCAGAGTGGATTAATTCCAATGGCCTCTTACTCTCTTGAACATGTCTAGGAAACAGTTTCCTTGCCTGTTTTCCAAATTGACAGGCTTCACATACCTTATGCATGTGTGCAACCTTGAACTTAGGCAATCTTGCAACAATATTTTGGGCTTGCATTAATTTAAGTTGCTGTACATTAACATGACCAATGCGTTTATGCCATATATTAATATCTGCAACTACACTGGTACCATATGCAAACATTGCTGCACTGATTTCAAGCATGTCCACATCCAACGTAAACATCATGCCCTTCTTCTTCCCTTTTGCTATCAAGAGACCTTTAGTTTTCATATCCTCATCAAAGCATCCATGAGGATTAAATCTGACCTGCAAGCCCTGCTCAACCATTTGACCAATAGAAACTAGGTTCTTGGTAATATTCGGGACATGAAATACATCAGACAGGTATTTCTTTTTCCCATCCTTCATAGACAAAAGAATTTTACCAAGCTGCACAATAGGATGTGTAGTATCATCACCAGTCTCCACAAATCCTAGTCTTTCCATTTTCCTTGCATCCTGCATTCATTCTGCATGACCTGTCATGTGGTTTGACACACCTGAGTTACCATACACACATCATTGCTTTCTTTTACACTTGTCACAGAATTAGTCATGTGCTGCACCATAAACAAATGCTCATTTATGTCATCACCTTGTCTACTGGAGGATGCATAATTGCCTTGCAGGAAATTTCCATTCATCATGTCATTCTGCTTTTTGTAACAGTCTTTAGCCATATGACCCATTTTACCATAGTAGTAGCATTCAACATTGCTATTTGCATTTTGGCCTCTCTGCCATCCACCATGACCTCTTTGGCTCCCCTTGCCTCTAAAATTACCACATCCTCCTCCATAGGACTAGTTTTATTGAATTTGCTACATATTCTGATTTCTGCCATGGCCTCCAGATCGGTCTGCTCTACCTCTACCTCTACCTCTTCCAGCATTTGAGTAGAAGACAGTTTCTTTTGAAGTTCCTCGTGAAGAAGATGCATCACCTTTTCTCTGCTCTTCAGAAATTAGAAAGAGCAATCAACTCTCCAAAATTAGGACTATTTTCACGGATGGCAATGGATGTTCGAAACTATGCATAATCCTTTCCTAGACCATTCAAGGTCACAGAAACTAGATCATCATCTTCCACTGGCGATCCAATGGAAGCAAGTGCATTTGCAATCTTCTTCACCTTCATGTGGTAGTCATTGATGCTCATATTTTCTCTCTGCACATTATGCAACTCTTGCTTGAGCTGCAATTTCCTGGCTTGCGCATTTATGCTGTACATTTTTGTCAAAGTATCCCATGCCTCCTTCGGCATGCTTGCATCCTGAATATGCACAATCATAGAATCTGAAATACTCATAGACAGCTAGTACATAACTTTTCTGGCTCTCTTATCCCATCCTTTAAATTCCTACATCTCCTGTTTATTGGGAACATTAGGAATAACTGGTTCTTGTTCAACTCAAGTAATGAACTCCCAATAGCCTTTTCCCTTAAGGAAATTTGTCATTCTAAACTTCCATGCTTGCAAGTTGTTCTTGTCAAGCTTTTCAATGACTATCTATGAAAGAGCATCATACGCCATTACAAAAAACTGCAAAAATATTTTGTCACTGCAAAAAACACAACTTCTGCCTCATAAGGGCAAATCTACAAAACTGACGAAAGTGGTATTTGACCACACATTCACTTCCTAATGACGAAAGAATGATTCTGTAACTCCCAATATCTCTGCGCACAGGCATACAATGCAATTTCTACGTCAACTTTTCACTGACTTGCGGAACAGTGGTCGCACAGCAAAAACAAGGCACTTTCCTGAGTGCCTGCAGAAAACTTCCACCATCAAAATGGTCGGGCCCCAAAATGGCCCCAAAATGCCCTCACCGCGAAGGGCGTCCCAATCTAAGACAGTGCACTCTTGGACTTCCCAGCTGTGCTACTTGCAAAGATTTGCTCCCAAACTCAAAAAAGCAAAGCAACACTGATCCTCTTACCAAGACATTGTGAACTTGGTTTGCTTCCTTGAGCTCCTTACCACGAACTGAGCTCTGATACCATGTGAAGAGAGTGGGAGAGAAGTAAGGAGTTTCACTTGCAGCTTTCTCACATACACAATAGGGGAATACACACAAAGGTGGAGGCTAAAAAGAGTTTTCCTCTTCTTAGTTGTGAAAGCCAAAATAACTCCCTCTCTAAGTACAAAAGGAATAGGTGAACCCTTTAAGTGGGTCTCAAACCAAACTCAGCTAACCTAGGCGGCATACTAACTGAGCCACTAACTAGAGTACATAAAGATACTTGTCATCCAGCTATTATTCATGGGCGGTGTACCAATCGCATCTGTAGCTAACAAGTCGATGACATAAATGCACAACGGTAACCCTGGCATATCACAAGTGGAGCTCGTTATCTCAACACGTGGTGGCTGCTCCATATAGACCTCTTCTTGCAAATCACCATGCAAGAAGTCATTCTTTACATCCATCTGATGTAAAGACTCATCATCAAGGCTCTCTTATGAGCCACTGGATTCACCATCCACATAAGAGTGACCTGCATTCACATCAACCATGGGCTGAACTACTTTCTCTTTTCCTTTTCATGATACTTGCATACCACTATCTGCATTTCTTTGAGGAGATTCTCCTAATCTCAATCTGCCTGGTGTCCATGGTGAAGTATGTGAACCACTCATAGAGGACACTACAGGTCCACTAATATTTTGGATTGATGCTGTGAATTCTGTGCAGCATTACTATTTTGTGCATCTACATCATCAATCACACTTACTGGTTTATACCAGCTGCTCATCTCATAAAAAACGACATCTCTACTCACTGTAAACTTACGAGTAGAAGGGTTATTGCATCTATACCCTTTCTGTTGCAGAGAATAACCAATAAAGATGCACTTCTCAGCTTCTGGATCCAACTTGGATCTCGACTCATCTGGCACATGAACATAGGCAATGCAACCAAAAATTTTTAAATGAGAAATATCTAGTTTCCTACCAGTATACCTCTCCTCTAGCACCATGCCATGTATTGCTGCAATGGGAGTCCTGTTCATTATGTAGACTACTGTAGAAACTACTTCAGCCCAATAATAATTTGGTAGGTCTTTTTCGTTGAGCATGGCACGAGATACCTCTCGAATATGCATATTTTTCCTTTCTGCAAGTCCATTTTGCTATGAAGTATGAATGCATGAATATTGCTGCTTTATGCCATGCTCTTGTAGGAACCTTGCAAACTTATTTGAGAGGTACTCTCCCCCTCCATCTTTTGCTGTAGTCATCAATAAAACTGACAAAATAATGACAACCTCCAATAGATGCAGCTTTAGTAGTTCACACATTAGAGTGGATTAATTCCAATGGCCTCTTACTCTCTTGAACATGTCTAGGAAATGGTTTCCTTGCCTGTTTTCCAAATTGACATGCTTCACATAACTTATGCATTTTTGCAACCTTGAACTTAGGCAATCCTACAATAATATTTTGGGCCTGTATTAATTTAAGTTGCTGTACATTAATATGACCAATGCATTTATGCGAAATATCAATATCTGCAACTACATCTGTCCCATGTGCAAACATTGCTGCACTCAATTCAGGCATGTCTGCATCCAATGTAAACATCCTGCCCTTCTTTTTCCCTTTTGCAATCAAGCGACCTTTAGTTTTCATATCCTCAACAAAGCATCCATGAAGATTAACTCTGACCTGCAAGCCCTGCTCAACCATTTGACCAACAGAAACTAGGTTCTTGGTGATATTCGGGACATGAAATACATTAGACAGGTATTCCTTTTTCCCATCCTGTATAGACAAAGGAATTTTACCAATTTGCACAATAGGATGTGCAGTATCATCACCAGTCTCCACAAATCCTGGTCTTTCCATTTTCCTTGCATCCTGCACCCATTCTGCATGACCTGTCATGTAATTTGATGCACCTGAGTCAACATACCACACATCATTGCTTTCTTTTGCACTTGTCACATAATTGGTCATTTGCTGCACCATAAACAAATGCTCATTTCTATCATCACCGTGTCTACTAGAGGATGCATAATTGCCTTGCTGCAAATTTCCATTCATGATGTCATTCTGCTTTTTGTAGCAGTCTTTAGCCATATGACCCATTTTACCACAGTAGTAGCATTCAACATGGCTGTTTGCATTTTGGCTTCTTTGCCATCCACCACGACCTCTTTCGCTCCCCTTGCCTCTAAAGTTACCATGTCCTCCTCCATAGGACTTGTTTTCTTGAATTTGCTGCATATTCTGATTTCTACCACGCCTCCAGATCGGCTTGCTCTACCTCTGCCTCTACCTCTTCCAGCATTTGAGTAGAAGACAGTTTCTTTTGAAGTTCCTCCTGAAGAAGATGCACCACCATTTCTCTGCTCTTCTAAAATTAGAAAGAGCAATCAACTTCCCAAAGTCAGGACTATTCTCACGGATGGCAATGGGTGTCCGAAACTGTGCATAATCCTTTCCTAGACCATTCAAGGTCACAGAAACTACATCATCATCTTCCACTAGCGACCCAATGGAAGCAAGTGCATCTGCAATCTTCTTCACCTTAATGTGGTAGTCATTGATGCTCATATTTTCTCTCTGCACATTATGCAACTCTTGCTTGAGCTGCATTTTCCTGGCTTGCGTATTTGTGCTGTACATTTTTGTCAAAGTATCCCATGCCTCCTTCATCGCGCTTGCATCCTGAATATGCACAATCATAGAATCTGAAATACTCATAGACAGCTAGTACATAACTTTTCTGGCTCTCTCATGCCATCCTTTAAATGCCTGCAACTCCTATTGATTGGGAATATTAGGAATAACTGGTTCTTGTTCAGCTCCACTAATGAACTCCCAATAGCCTTTTCCCTTAAGGAAATTCGTCATTCTAAACTTCCATGCTTGGAAGTTGTTCTTGTCAAGCTTTTCAATGACTATCTCTGAAAGAGGATCAGACACCATTATAGAACACTGTAAAAATATTTTGTCACTGCAAAAGCAAAAATTTTGCCTCACAAGGGCAAATCTACAAAACTCACGAAGGTAGTATTTGACCACACAGTCACTTCCTAGTGACAATTTTGCATCAAAAGGCAATAACAATGATTCTGTAACTCCCAATATCTCTGTGCATAGGCATACGATGCAATTTTTACGTCAACTTTTCACCGACCAGCGGAACAGTGGTCGCACGACAAAAACAGGGTGCTTTTTTGAGTGTCTGCAGAAAATTTCCGCCACTAAAACGAGCCTCGAAATGGCCCCAAATGCCTCTTGCCACACTGCGAAGGGCGTCCCAATCTGTGTACTCTTACTCTTCCCGGCTATGCTACTTGTAGAGATTTGCTCCCAAACTCGAAAAAGGAAAGCAACACTGATCCTCTTACCAAGACATTACGAACTTGGTTTACTTCCATGAGCTCCTTACCACAAACTGAGCTCTGATACCATGTGAAGAGAGTGGGAGAGAAGTAAGGAGTTTCACTTGTAGCTTTCTCACATACACAATGGGGGAATACACACAAAGGTGGAGGCTGAAAATAGTTTTTCTCTTCTTAGTTGTGAAAGCCAAAATAACTCTCTAAGTACAAAAGGAATAGGTGAACCCTATATGTGGGTCTCAAACCAAACTCAGCTAACCTAGGTGGCATACTAACTGAGCCACTAACTAGAGTACATAAAGATAGCTGTCATCCCGCTATTATTCATGGGCGGTGTACCAATCGAATCTGCAACTAACAAGCTGGTGACATAAATGCACAACGGTCACCCTGGCATATCACGTGTGGAGCTCGATATCTCAACACTTGCTGGCTGCTCCATATAAACCTCTTCTTGCAAATCACCATGCAAGAAGGCATTCTTTACATCCATCTGATGTAAAGACCATCCCTTTCATGCAGCCATAGCAATGACTGCTCTTAGAGTTGCCATCCTTGCAATTGGACTAAATGTTTCTTCATAATCAATGCCATATGTCTGTGCATACCCCTTGACAACTAATCTTGCCTTGTATGTGCTCATAGAACCATCTGCATTGTGCTTCACCTTATAAATCCACTTGCAGCCAGTTGCATTCTTGTCTTTAGGCAAAGGCACCAATTCCCATGTAGCATTTTCTTCCAAGCCATCCATTTCTTCATCCATGGGTTTCTCCCATTTTTTTTTTCCCATGGCTTGCTCGAAAGAAGTGGGTTTTGGTGCATGTATCACTTTGACCATATAGGCATAGTGAATGGCTGTAAATCCATCATATTTCAGCCTATCCACAGGATACTTAACTCTAGTAGACCTGCACAAAATAGGCTCACTTCCAGGTGTCTCAAAACATCCCTTGTCTTCCTTACTCCAGGTGTAACAATAGAAGGAATACCCAACTCATCATCAAGGCTCTGTTCTCTGAGCCACTGGATTCACCATCCGCATAAGAGTGACGTGCATTCACATCAACCATGGGCTGACTACTTTCTCTTTTCCTTTTCCTGATACTTACATACCACTATTTGCATTGCTTTGAGGAGATTCTCCTGATCTCAATCTGCCTACTATCCATGGTGAAGTATGTGAATCACTGCTAGAGGACACTACAGGTCCACTAATATTTTGGATTGATGCTGTGAATTCTATGCAGCATTACCATTTTGTGCATCATCATCAATCACACTTACTGGTTTATACCAGCTGCTCATCTCATAAAAAACGACATCTCTACTCACTGTAAACTTACGAGTAGAAGGGTTATTGCATCTATACCCTTTCTGTTGTAGAGAATAACCAATAAAGATGCACTTCTCAGCTTCTGGATCCAACTTGGATCTCAACTCATCTGGCACATGAACATAGGCAATGCAACCAATAACTTTCAAATGAGAAATATCTAGTTTCCTACCAGTATACCTCTCCTTTAGCGCCATGCCATGTATTGCTGCAATGGGAGTCCTGTTCATTATGTAGACTGCTGTAGAAACTACTTCAGCCCAATAATAATTTGGTAGGTCTTTTTCATTGAGCATGGCATGAGATACCTCTCCAATATGTCTATTTTTCCTTTTTGCAAGTCCATTTTGCTATGAAGTATGACTGCATGAATATTGCTACTTTATGCCATGCTCCTGCAGGAACCTTGCAAACTCATTTGAGAGGTACTCTCCCCCTCCATCTGACCTTAGGCATTTTATTTGCAGGCTTGTTTCTTTCTCAACCATAGCTTTAAAAGCTTTGAAATTCCCAAACTTTTCACTTTTCTTTTTCATAAAATACACCCAAACTTTTCTGCTGTAGTCATCAATAAAAGTGACAAAATAATGACAGCCTCTAATAGATGCAGCTTTAGTAGTCCACACATCAGAGTGGATTAATTCCGATGGCCTCTTACTCTCTTGAACATGTCTAGGAAATGGTTTCCTTGCCTGTTTTCCAAATTGACATGCTTCACATAACTTATGCATTTCTGCAACCTTGAACTTAGGCAATCCTACAATAATATTTTGGGCCTCTATTAATTTAAGTTGCTGTACATTAACATGACCAATGCGTTTATGCGAGATATCAATATCTGCAACTACATATGTCCCATGTGCAAACATTGCTGCACTCAATTCAGGCATGTCTGCATCCAATGTAAACGTCATGCCCTTCTTTTTCCCTTTTGCAATCAAGCGACCTTTAGTTTTCATATCCTCAACAAAGAATCCATGAAGATTAAATCTGACCTGCAGGCCCTGCTCAACCATTTGACCAACAGAAACTAGGTTCTTGGTGATATTCGGGACATGAAATACATTAGACAGGTATTCCTTTTTCCCATCCTGTATAGACAAAGGAATTTTAACAATTTGCACAATAGGATGTGCAGTATCATCACCAGTCTCCACAAATCCTGGTCTTTCCATTTTCCTTGCATCCTGCACCCATTCTGCATGACCTGTCATGTAATTTGATGCACCTGAGTCAACATACCACACATCATTGCTTTCTTTCTGCACTTGTCACAGAATTGGTCATTTGCTGCACCATAAACAAATGCTCATTTCTGTCATCACCCTGTCTACTAGAGGATGCATAATTGCCTTGCTGCAAATTTCCATTCATGATGTCATTCTGCTTTTTGTAGCAGTCTTTAGCCATATGACCCATTTTACCACAGTAGTAGCATTCAACATGGCTGTTTGCATTTTGGCCTTTTTGCCATCCACCATGACCTCTTTGACTCCCCTTGCCTCTAAAGTTGCCATGTCCTCCTCCATAGGACTCGTTTTCTTGAATTTGGTGCATATTCTGATTTCTGCCACGGCCTCTAGATCGCGGCCTGCTGCTCTACCTCTGCCTCTACCTCTTCCAGCATTTGAGTAGAAGACAGTTTCTTTTGAAGTTCCTCCTGAAGAAGATGCACCACCTTTTCTGTGCTCTTCAAAAATTAGAAAGAGCAATCAACTCCCCAAAATGAGGACTATTTTCACGGATGGCAATGGATCGCCGCACCATGAAAGATGTCCCACAATGCAGTCTTGCACTTCTCCGGATGTGCTACCTATAGAGATTTGCTCCCAAACTTAAAAAAGGAAAGCAACACTGATCCTCTTACCAAGACACCGTGAACTTGGTTTACTTTCTTGAGCTCCTTACCACAAACCAAGCTCTGATACCATGTGAAGAGAGTGGGAGAGAAGTAAGGAGTCTCACTTATAGCTTTCTTACATACACAATGGGGGAATACACACAAAGGTGGAGGTTGAAAATAGTTTTCCTCTTCTTAGTTGTGAAAGCAGAAAGAACTCTCTCTCTCAGTACAAAAGGAATAGATGAACCCTATATGTGGGTGTCTAACCAAACTCAGCTAACCTAGGTGGCGTACTAACTGAGCCACTAACTAGAGTACATAAAGATAGCTATCATCCAGCTATTATTCATGGGTGGTGTACCAACCGCATCTGTAGCTAACAAGTCAGTGACATAAATGCACAACGGTCACATTGGCATATCACAAGTGGAGCTTGATATCTCAACATTACTCTCCCTCTCTCTCTTCCCCTTCCTAGTCATATAACTTAGTAAGAGCTAGTAGAAGAGACCCATGGCCAACCCTGTCCCGAAGAAAGTGTTCAAGCCTCCACATCTTGCCTAGCCAAGCCTCACAAGGTCATTCAAACTGTGCCACTTTACACTGAACATTCCATTACTACATCCAAAACTTCCCCTGTAGGTCATGATTGGCTAATTACTCTTAATGGCTTGTCTATCCACTACAAGCCCCACTTGGACTTCCACATCTCTTATCATACTTACACATGTTATGAGCCTGCCATGACCCCAAAGTTTAGCCCTGACAAAATATGAAGAGGGGACAGGAGAAGAGTGGAGATGAGGAGAGAGGGCACAGCTAGAGAGCACACCACAAATGCCTAACTATACACTAGATTGAGTTGAAAAAATAGAATATATACAAACCCATTTAGGGTTATGGTTAGGGGATCTAACCCTTTCCTTTATAGTACTCTACAAGGTGAGTGCTATGCACATATGATCACATGATGGTCCTATGCACACGTGATCACATGATGTTGAGCATGAACTCTCAACACCTTCCCTCAAGATCAACATCATGAAGTAGGCCTTCCCTCAAGATGATGATTTTGGAGAATCAAAGAAGGACTGAGCATTACATTTTATCACACCCCTTTAAGGGGAATGTCCTTCCTCTGTGTCAAACCAGGAGCTAGTCGGTGTTTCTCGAATAGCTCTTTACTGAGTGGTTTGGTAAAGATGTCTGCAACATTCTCTTTGCTATCACAATGCTATAGTGTGATGTCACCAAGTAAAACTCTTTCTCTGATGAAGTGCTCTCTAACATCAATGTGCTTTGTCTTGGAGTGATATACTGGATTCTTGGCCAATGCTTGAGCCGATTGATTATCACAGTATATTGTTGTTGGCTTTGACTCATCAAAGTAATCTATTTTTGACAATAGTCTTTTGAGCCATATAGCCTCACATGCACCTGTAGTGAGTGCCCTATATTCTGCTTTAGTTGAAGACAAAGAAACAATTGGCTATTTGTTTGATCACCAAGATATATCACCTTAACCAAGGAAAAATGCATATCCCTATGTCAATCTCCTGGTCTCATGATCTGTGGCATAGTCACTGTCACAATATCCATGCAACCATGGATGACTTCCTTTGTATTCTATCCCAAAGTGTCTTGTACCTCTGGTGTATCTCAAGACTCTTTTGGATGCATTCCAATGAGACTATTTTGGATTTGCCATAAACTGTGCTAGTGAGCTTACTGCATAACAAATATCTGGCCGAGTGATAGTCCGATATATAAGAGATCTGATGAGCTGCCTATAGTATCTGTCATTGACTATAGGCTTTTTTGAATCTTTAGTAAGTTTCAAACTCCGTTCCATGGGAGTGGTTGCAATCTTGCAATCTGCCATATGAAACTTCTTCAGGAGATTGTCAACATACTTGAGTTGACTCATGAATGTGCTATCTGAATCTCTCCAGAACTCAATACCAAGACAATAGTGCATAAGTCCAAGATCTTTCATGTCGAACTTTGTAGAGATAAGTCTTGTTTTAGTTTTCTGATGAAGCTATCCTTGCTTCCTATCACAATCAGATCATCTACGTACAAAAGTGCAATCGTAATGTCTTCCCCTTGAACTTTGTAGTAGAGAGTATGATTTGCATTAGATTTCATGTATCACAGATCAGCAAAATACTTATCAATTCTACTGTACCAACTTTTGGGTGCTTGCTTTAAGCCATAGAGACTTTTCAATAGATGGTAAACCTTATTCTCCTTTCATGATTCAACATAACCTGCTGGTTGTTGCATGTGGACTTCCTCGTCTAGATAAGCATTGAGAAATGCATTCTTGACATCGAGCTGGTACACATTCCATCTGTTGAGTGTCACTAGTGATATCAAGAATCGTATGGAATCCATCTATGCTACTGGAGCATAAGTCTCATCATGATCTTGACCATATTGCTGTGCAAATCCTTTTGCAACTAATCTGGCTTTGTATCTTTGAATACTACCATCTGGATTGTACTTCACTTTGTATACCGATTTGTTTGCTATGGCCTTCTTTCTTGGTGGAAGGTCGCATAATTCCCAAGTATTATTCTTATACAAAGCATCCATTTCTTTATTCATAGCAAAAGTTTGCCATTCTGGCTTGTCTACTGAGTCTTCGAAGTACATTGGCTCTTCTGCAGCCATGATGGTAGTTATAAGATCATAGTTGGGCGTTTCCACCTGAATTGCTTTGCCTTTCTGAGCATATGTCAATCTGGCTGGAGGTCTGCTTTCCCTAGTGGACTGTTTGAGATGCTGTGGCTCTACTTGGGGTGTTGTTGGCAATTATTTCTCTTCTTCATCAACCTGTTTAGTAGATGACTGTGAAGTCAATGCTTCTATCTCCTATGTAGGTGAGGTTTTCCATTTTGATTCCTCATCAAATATTACATCTCTAGAGATAATGACCTTGCGGTTGATGGGATCATACAATTTGTATGCTTTGATTTCCTTACTATAGCCAACCATGATGCATTTGCATGACTTCACATCCAATTTTCTACGATGATCATCATGTATGTGGGCATATGCTAAGCAACCAAATATGTGGAGATGCCCAATGTGGCCTGTGTCTAGTGAATGCTTCATAAGGAGTCATACCCTGTATCGATTCGGTAGGAAGTAGATTAAGCAAGTAGTTTGCTGTAGCTATTGCTTCTACCCAATACTGATTTGAAAAATGGTTTTCACTAAGCATTGCTCTAGCACTGTCTGCTAAAGTCCCATTCTTCCTTTCAGCTCTTGCATTCTGCTGAGGAGTATCTAGACATGTGAATTGTCTTCGTATGCCGTGACTTCTGCAAAAGTTCATGAATGTTGAAGACATGTATTTGCCTCATCTATCTGATCTCATAAACTTGATCTTTTTGCTTGTCTGGTTTTCTACCATGGCTTTGAATTCTCAAAATCTGGAAAACACTTCAGATTTCTCTTTCAAAAAGTAGACCCAACAATATCTACTATAGTCGTTGCGATGAAAGTCAAGTAGTAAAGTGAACCATTAATGCTGCAGGTTTGGGCAAAACCCCATACATCTGTATGTATTAAATCAAGAATACCTTGTGCACGAGAGGTACTTTTGACAAAGTTGGTTAGATTTTGTTTGCCGAAGCAGCATGCTTTGCAAACTTTTCCAAGAAACTGTAGCTTCAGGATCCCAATTGCCATATTCTGACTCCTGAGATCTAACAAGTACTTGAAATTGACATGACCATATCTCTTATGCCATTTTGTAGATAGTGGCATCTGTTGCGGTTGAGCTGACATGGCATGCTTATCTAGTACTGTAGCTAGCATTCTATGTAAGCGTCCTTCCTTGACACCTTTTGCTACTAGCTGACATCTTTTGGATTTATCTCTGATAGTGCATTCATCATCGTCGAAGATGTCTCTGTAATTGTGTTTTGTCATTTGACCTATTGAGAAGAGGTTCTTGGTGAGCTTCGAAACATAGAGCACATATTTCACCAATCCTTTTGTACCAGTGAAATTGTTCATAGGGATAACACCTATCCCTTGAACTGGATTCGGTGTATTGTCTGCTATGTAGATGATATTTTTATGACCTTCTCGTGACTTTATCTCTATGAACCATTCCTGATGATTTGTCATGTGAGATGATGCACCGCTGTTGAGATACCAAGGATCCTGTTCCACTTGGTCAACTTGATAGCTGAAATCCTCTTTGGGATTGAAATCAGTGTCTGGGTACACTGTCTGGGTACACTCTATCAGTTTGCTGCATTTCCTCGCTTGCAAGAAACATATTCCCATGTTCATTTGCAAAATGACTGTGACTAGAGTGTTCACCACGATGATTTCCTCTGCCTTGAAAATTCCCTCTATTGCTACTGGATTGACTGCCTTGGTCGTATTGCTTCTTGCGGAAATCTCTTTCATAGTGTCCAAACTTGTGACAGTAGTTGCACTGAATGTTTGACACGTTGGTGGATGCATTCCCTTGTCCTTGAAATCTTTCTCGGTTGGATTGATTTCCTCTTTGCTAGTTCTGATGTTGCTGAGGATGATGCTGATGCTGATGTTGATGTTGATTTTGATTTTGTTGTTGATGATGACCACTTCTCTGATGTGACCTACCTCTGCCTTTGCCTCTGCCTCTGCCTTTGCTTGTGTCTAAAGCTGTGAATGCCTGATCATTAGAATGACCTTTACATGCTTAGATGGCCTAAGTCTTGAGTCCTTCACCAAGTAGGACTGACTGAAGTTCTTCCAGTGTCAGAATTTGCTGTTGGATGGCTATACTCTAGACTAGATTCCCGTATCCCTCTCCTAGTCCATTCAAAATGACTTGAACCATTTTTGCAGGGTTCATAGTCTCTCTTGCTGCTGCAAATTGATTGTTGTAGTCTTTTATGTGGAGCACATAAGCATGACTGGTTTCGCTGCTATTGCGGAAACTCTGGTTGATCTGATTTCTCAGTGTGAGAATCCTGGATGTGTTCTTGGACTCGTATAGAGCTGCAAACATATCCCATGCTTCTTTCGATGTCTTGATTGTGTTGAGCTGTCCTAGCATGACATCTTGCACATTCTGCTTGATCAGATGATAGCCGTACTTGTCTTTCTTATCCCATTCTGTCTGAGCTCAGGCAATGGCAAGATCTGCTACTGGTGCGAAAACTATTTGTGTAGCTATAGATCCCATTGTAGATCTGGTTGCTGGTGTTGTGACAACAGATGGAGTAGAGCTACTTGTGGCTAGATCATCCAATGGTCTAGGTGTAGACCCATCGACATACTCCCATTTGTCCTAAAGTATAAGAATGGTCTCGATTCGGTATTTCCATGTACCATAATTGGAGTTGTCTAACTTAGCAGATGCCTCTAGATTGAATTTGCTAGTCGTAGACATGGTGCAAGAAATGTACTCAAAAGTGTCGTGAAAATCTCTGTATGAATCAACTGCAAATACACTGACTGTGCCAAGCAAAATCTCTGAACCATCGGTGAAGATAGAACTGCAATATATAACATCTGATCTGTATTACAAGGCTTGTGGCAATGATGCTGGGAATAGCCAAGAGGCTTTACAAGGTTGAAATGATGTGCACAATGATGTGAGATAGCCAAATAGGCTTTATAATGGTGGCACGTGTGTGTGAAATCAAATGCTATCTGCCCACTAAAACAATCTGCAATGCCTCTATACTCTTTGAAGTCTGCTCACTGAACTGATGAGCATAAGGTTTCAAGTAATGTAATGATGTGAAACCGAATGTGAGCATATGGACTAACTCCGAGTAGGTACTAGTCGGGAATTTCGGGCGTGGCATAGATTGGCAAGTTGGGGAAATTCAAAGCATCCCCTCTATGGCGATCTAGTCTACTTTGATCTAGATCTATACCAACCATTGATCGATGAAAGAATAGCAAATAATTCCTTTTCATTTGTTCTTTTTAAGTGCTGAGCCATATGCATCGATATAGAGGCGAATGTGTGTGAAGGAAGTGGTTTTGCCAGTGAGGCTCAAATGTGAGTGTAACTTGCACCAAAATGTGCATGTGATGTGACAAGCGTGTAGAGCACAAAAAAACAAGCGACTTTCCTTTTTGGAGTGCCCTCAAATTCTTCTTGGATCAAGAGATATGACTTGATCTAGGTGGAGGGGCAAAAGGAGTGCAAATGGTGCTTAATGATGATGTGTCAGTATGGGTCACATGCAGTGTGATGTGACAGTGTTCCTATGAGAGTGCTCTCAACGGAAGCAAGAATGGAAGAGGGAGAGAGAGAAACAGAGAGCCACACAAGTTTTTGGTGGGTGCAAAGCACCCTAATCTTCTTTTTCATTCATTTATATATGTGTTTGAGTATTGTACATAACTGGGGTAAAGGCAGAGTGACCTTTAACCCCCACAACCTCCCACTTAAAGGACAATGTGCCTTTAAGGGAGAACAACTAGTGAGCATACTATCCAATGCCCATCAATACACGGTAATACTCAAACCGCTGACTAGGTAGACTCTTCGTCAGCATATCTGCAGGGTTATCATCTGTATAAACCTTGACAAGCTCTATGCGCTTGTCCTCAAGACCTCCCTGATGAAATGGTACCTGACCTCAATGTGTTTGGTCTTTGCATGAAAGACCAGATTCCGTGCTAGCTGAATAGCACTCATAGAATCACTATGCAATGTCGGTACACCTGTATGAACCCCCAAATCTCCCACTAGCTGATCAAGTCATATAGCCTCCTTGCAACCCTCTGTGGCTACAAGATACTCAGCCTCTGTGGTAGACAAAGCAATGCACTTCTGTGCACGAGACATCCATGAGACTGCACCACCTGCAAAGGTGAACACATAACCAAAAGTGGATCTCCTATTATCCACATGCCCTGTATAGTCTGAATCCCAGAAAGACTTGCATTGGAAAGCATGCATTGCAACTTTCTTGAATGGTACGGTTCATCTTTTCTACAATTGGATTTTGCTCTAGAGTATGAGGGGATGAGAGCTCCCTCTTAATCCCACATGTATCACAGAAATGCTGAAAGTCATGAGAGAGATACTCTCCACCATTGTCAGTCCGTAGGCATTTAGGCGTTCTACGTGACTAATTCTCAACCAAGGCCAGCCATTTTTGAAATACTTGGAACACATCACTCTTTCGAGCTATAGTATAAGCCCACAATTTCCTAGTTGCATCATCAATGAATGTCACATAGCATTCAGCCCCACCTAATGACCGTGTAGGCATGGAACCACATACGTCTGAATGCACCAAATCAAGATTTTCAAACTCTTTCTTTCCCCTTCTTTTATGGGCTGATTTAGTCTGCTTCCCATAGAGACAGTGCTCACAAAACTCAAATGCGGTACATAACCCAAATGGCATGAGCATTTCATCCCATTTTGGCTCATATGGCCCAACCGGCAATGCCATAAAGAAGTGCTTGGCTGCTCGGTTATTGCAACAACATGATCAAACACCCCTGATACATGTAAGGGATACAAAGTCCCACACTTGGCACCCCTGGCCAAAAGCATAGAGCCCTTCTAAATTTTCCAACTTTGAAAGCCAAACGTGGTGTGGAAACTAGCATCATCTAGCTGACCCACTGAAATAAGACTCTTGGTCAACTTAGGCACATGTCTCACATGTTTCAAAACAAATGTAGACCCATTTGCAAAAGAAACTTTATGTCACCTACTCCCACTATGTCACATGCTTTCCAAGATGCACACAACCTGTCTTTCCATTGTCATAAGTGGAGATTCATTTACTATGGGGAGTAACATGGAATGAAGCACCAGAATCCAAAATCCAATCCTAGGAATATGCATCATCTGAAGTGGTAAGCAACTCTGCAGATAAACTAGACATGAAGAGAATGTCATTGTCACTATCATGTGTGACTGCATTGATCTCCTCGATCTTCACTTTTCCTTTGTCCTCCCTTGGACTCTCTTCCTTCTGATTTGCACCCCAATTTGCATTCTTTTTCTTATCCTTTTGCTCTCTTTTTAGCTTGTAGCAATCCTTTTTCATATGGCCCTTCTTGCCATAGTGGTAACACTCAATGTTCCATGCCTTGGATTTGCTATGAGACTTTCCTCTTTCTTGGGACTTTCCCTTGAACTGTGATCTGCCCCTTTGCACATTTAAGGCTGCATCCTACTTGTTGCCGTCCATAGACTTCCGTCTAATCTCCTCGGCCAACAAGCTACCCACAACATCATCAAACTTCAGTACTCCACCAGGTGCAGAGTTACTGACAGTTGTACGGAAGGTATCCCATGAGGATGGCAATGAACAAAAGAGAAATATTGCCTTAGTCTCTGCATCAAAATTCATCTTCTGATCCTGAAGCTGTGGCTGAAAATAATATTGAATTCATTCAAGTGAGAAGCAATGGAGACCCCTTCCTTCATCTGCAGCTCAAACAACCTCTTCATGAGGTAAACTTTATTAGAGGCAGTTTCCTTCTCATAAGTGGCACACAATTTCTTCCACAAATCTTCTGTAGTCTGCTCATTTACTACTGTGAAATAAACTAACTCTGCAAGATGAAGTCTAATAGTAGACTTTGCTAATGCATCCAACTCATTCCAATCATCCTCAAACATATATGTAGGCTTAGCTTCAATCCATTCCAAGGGTTTAATCTACTTCTTTTGAATAGGCACATCCCTTATCTATTCTTTCGACAAAGAAAAGTTTGTCCCATCAAACTTTTTAATGTTGAAAAACTCCTTTTTAGACATGGACGAGGATGCCATGATGCAAATGAAGCAAAATCTCAAATGCTAGTGCCTGCAAGAGAGAATCACACCAAATACCAGGTGCACCCAAATGTGTATGCCACAATAGAGTGAAATATCACCAAAACTCAAAGCTCAAAGCATTAAAAGATGTAGCTGACTCATGTGCATGTACTATGCATCCATATGAGCAAAGAAAATGCCAATTGCAATGGCAATCCAAAATGCCAATAAGTGCCAAATGGCTCAAGCATAAACACCGTCCATGGGCATATGCATTACCAATATCTCATCCAAGAGAGCATAACACTATCGGTGCATCACTTGCAATGTGTCAAAGCTGTCCCTCAACATAAAATAGCATCCATGTGCAAAGCGTCCATAAAAATAGCATCCCACAAGGCAATCTGGGCCTATCAGCACATCCAATAAGGATTGCAATACATCCAAATGGCCTATAAATCATCCACTGTAACCCAATGCATACCACGAATGAGCGCACATGGCTCAAATTGCAACCAGAGTGATCTGCATAAGGTATGCTCAAGAAAGCATGGTCCCACAACAATCACCGCTACTAAAAATAGAACCTGAGATGCCTCAAAATGTGGGCACCAGTGCATAATCGGAATTAGCAAGAAAATTTGCAAATATCTCTCTTCTACTGGAACTCCAAAATCCCAACCGATGAGTGAGAAATGGGAGTCAACACTTATCCATTGCCATTTCGCATAAATCTAAGGTTTCAAAACCTTAGAATGAAAAATGCATAACAGAGAGACGAAATCCAATACACAGAGATCTATAACTCTGAAAATACTCCACCGAATCACTCAAGAGCTGACAGGTAGGGGTTTTTAGGCGTCTGGAATGCAATGGGACAGACGGTTTTGGAAACTGTGGTCTCAGTCACTGGGTCTAACACACGGACTGAAAAATGTTTTTGGAAACTGAACTGTTTGTAAACTCCACTAGAGTGCGAACGATGATTAACATAGAAGTTTTAGGACCTCCTGAGTCCATCGGAACTGACAGATGTGCAAATGGTTGCTCCAAACTTGAGTTCCAACACCCGGGCAGAAAAAATGTAGAAACTAACAGTGAGTTGGAAATCCAATGAAATGATCTCAAATTCAAGAATGAACGTGTTTCCAAGCTCCTGAAGTGAAATGGACACCAAAAGCAAGCGATAGTTGCCTCTACAAGTCAATATGGAGTCTCTGTCGTCAAACAGAACATGGAAAAGCTTAAAAAACCACGTGTCCTTTCTGAGGTCTCTGAACCTTTGTGAAGGAAAATGACAATGATAGAATCTTGTCTGCAAAGCACGATGCTGTGCAAGTCGTCGTGCTGTGGATTGGCACTTCTAGAGTCATGTGGATGCACGTATGGATGGAGATGCTCCAAAGCACATATGTTCGTGTCAAAGCTTAAGGATTGTTGTAGCACTGGTGGTCTGCCTTTGCTAATGAGCTCTTGGTTTGCAGTCTGTTGAAGGCGTTGCTCATCTACTGGTGAGTGAGGTTGGTGCAATGAGGGAGCCACAGCACCGAGGCTTGTTGGCGACGGATGAGTCATGATGAAGATGGAGAAGATCTAAGCCAGCTAGTCATGGGCAACTGCTGAGAGGTCATTGCAAGCACTAGAGTTTGGTTGTCGGTGGAGCAACCCATGGGCTGAGCTTGCAGGAGGTTATAGTTGGCGAGCATTGAAGGCGAGCGTTGGAGTCATTAGACAAAAGATCATCTGCGAGGTGCTTTGTCTGTTTGTTGGAGATGGCGCTGAGTGTGTGGAGTTGCTGAAGGCTTGGAGTCGAGGCTCAATAGCCTATCGCTAGAGAGGTCTCTTTGATGGAGAGACTTTGATGGAGTAGTCAGTCAGCTAGAGCTTCGGTTGGTGGCGTGTAGGGAGGCGTTCCCAACCAAGAGCCTAAAGAAGGCTTTAGAGATAGGCGTGAGCTTGTTGGAGGAGCTATTGTGCCGTGTTGCTGGGCCATTGATGGAAGGTTTATTGATGAAGCAAGCATTGCGAGTCTTCCTCGTTGTCATATGATAGTATTTGGATCCCTTGCCATAGATGCACCGAGTCGTCTGCAAACCACAGATGCTCGTTTCTACCTCAGCTTCGATCATCAACGTATTAGAAATATAAGGACTCACACTTTTGGAACCTTGTATGCCCCGTGGTGGCTTTGGTTGAGCTCTTGTGGAGGCTTTCAATTGTCCGAGAAGCTCTTGATCATGAGACAAGCTTTGGAGTAGAGCCTTAGTCAGCAAAAGGGTGTAGAAGATGGCTTTGGACCTTTAGAAGTCCAAGCAAATAAAGTGGAAGTCCAAGCAAATAAAGTACTCTCTTTCTAACAAGCTCTCTCTCTCACTGCAACAAGATCTCTCTCTCTCCCTAAGGAGACTAATCAAGAAAACACTCAAGGGAATCCCTCTTTTTTAGGAAATGAATTGTAATGAACATAAATCTCTCTCTCCCTCACAAGAAACTATCATAAGCGCTCAAGCAATGAATGGAAATATGGACGAAAATTTTTCAAATGGACAGAAATTCTATCACTCATCGGAAGTGAACTCTCAATCTCATAATCTCTCACTCTCACACAAAGGATGGTGCCTCAGTGAAAGGCAGAACCATGCTCTGATACCATGACAAAATATGAAGAGGGGAGAGGAGAAGAGTGGAGATGAGGAGAGAGGGCACAGCTAGAGAGCACACCACAAATGACTAACTGTACACTAGATTTAGTTGAAAAAATAGAATATATACAAACCCATTTAGGGTTAGGGTTAGGGGATCTAACCCTTTCCTTTATAGCACTCTATAAGGTTAGTGCTATGCACATATGATCACATGATGGTGCTATGCACACGTGATCACATGATGTTGAGCGTGAACTCTCAACAAGCCCTACCTCGAAGACATTGGCCTAATGCCACTAATGGAAAATGTCACCTGCTATCTGGATCTCAATCTAGTGATGCAATTCATCGACAACTACAATAGCCCGACCACAAAGTTGACATCCTTAACTGATGAATAGGGGATGACCCACCATTTTTAGCTTAGTATTGATGCCATCAGTGCAATTTTTGGATTTTTGGTTATGACAGAGCCCTTCAAAGTATGATAGATGGAGTTGAAGATCATGAAGTGGGTTGGTTATGACACCCATCGCCACAATGGGGTATCACATTTGACAACATCAAGAACCCTACCTACATCAAGCCAACGCGAGTACTCAAAATGCTCACTAAGGTTGAGATGTCCATCCACCACAATGTGGTAGTTGCCAACTTGCTGTTGCTGAGACTTCTAGAGCCCCTACAATTCAAGAAGAATTGGGTAGACTATTTTTACAAAGAGATGGATGTGCAATGCCACAAGCCCTAGAACAATATCAACAACCCCATGCTCTTCATGTTGATCATTCTAAACATCATGAAAACCACATATTAGCCACTCGGACACTATGGAGCCCCCCATCACACAATACGAGGAATGCCACTAGCCCCAACTCTAGAAGTATCATTAGCAGAGGAAGAAGCAAGGAGGCAAAAATAGGAGGAGGAGGCAAGGGCAGCCTCATAATGGCAAGAGATTATGCAAGAACGAGCTCAGTAAAGGACTGTGGGGATGGGGCAACAAAGTTTTATGATGCCTCTTATGGCACTCAGTTAGCCACCCCCTCCATTATGGCCATGAAGTCCTATAGCCAACACCAGGATCAAGAAGAACAAAAGCAAAGGGATGACCAGCAAACTCTATGATGATTTATTTAATTTCAAAGACCTGATTGGTCAAACATCTTAGTGTTAGTAGCCCATGTCAAAGTAAATTGCCTCTTTATTCTCGTCTGTCAAAGGCAAGCAACATTGCGCCAACCCAATCTATGGGTCATCATTAGAACATAAGCAGTTACAGGAGTAAACACTTGTGCACACCAACCTTATGGAAGATCGATTCATGGAATTCTTGGTCCAAGGGGTCTATATTATGCACAAAATGTAGAAAAGGCAGCAAGAAGACAATGCAAAAGACTCAACCACATGGGCCCAAGACAGAGTGCAAATCTTTTGGTTGACTGAAGAGCTCTAGTTGGCACATGGCCATATCATCACTTTGCAAGTGGTGGGAGAGACCTTGGAGGAGGGAACGTGCAAATCTAGGGAGTTGTCTGTAGCACTGCGGGAACATAATGAGGCAGTAGAGCAGGAACTATCGACAAAATCGCTAGGGCTAATACAAACTTCATACAGGTGATTGATGTCTAGTCTGGTGTTGCATAGATAGATGAGACTGCCGAGACCAACTTCCTGTACCTCCAGCATCCTCCATAGACAACCTCACATTTACCTCCATAGGTGTAGCTATCTCCTTGCACTCAGACATACCAAATGCCTTCAAGATCTCCCTTGCATATTTCTGTTGAGAGATGAAGATCTTGTTTGGCTCTTGCTAGACTTCAATCCCCAAACATTAGTGCATCAAGCCTAAGTATGTCATCTCGAACTCAATGCTCAATGCCTTTCTTGTCTGTTGGATCATGTCTTCATAGTCACCTGTAATAAGGAGATCATCCACATATATAACAATAATAGCAGGTTTTCCACCTTTCCTATACACATACAAGTTAGCATCTGAGGCACATCTTTTAAAGTTTAATTTATGAAAAAATTTGTCTATTTGTTTGGTACCATGCTGTTGGGGCCTGTTTCAGCCCGTACAGAGCCTTCTTCAACTTACATACCTTGTTCTCAGAATGGGAGTCCTAAAACCCAGGTGGCTGAGCCATGTACACCTCCTCCTTGAGGTCACCATTTAAGAATGCTGATTTAACATCCATTTGATAAATTGGCCACTTTTTATGGACAGCCACCGATAGTACTGTGCGAATAGTGGTCATTCTTGCAGTCAGAGTGAAAGATTCCTAAAAATCAAACCCTTCAACCTACAAAAATCCTTGTGCAACCAATCTGGCTTTGTACTTTTCCAAAGTCCCATCGGCCTTGTACTTTACCTTCCAAACCCACTTGGTGCCAACAACCTTTCTGTTAGGTGGTCTATCTACTAGCTCCCAAGTTTCATTCTTCATGATGCTCTCATATTGTACTGAACTTGGGCTCAATTTTGAGAGCTCCAACAAAAGGATCCCAATATTATCTACAACTTCCCAAAGTACAACTTCCCTAAGGAATTGACTTAGGAGGGATTTTGCTTTCGCCTTCAATCATTCAATGATACCTATGGCTCTATCCCCGTTGATCCTGTGGTGGTTGTAGTGGTACACTTCAACTGCCTTATCTTTTTGCTGCTCTATGATCTCCCCACCCACAGTCGGCCCATTAATGAAAACTACATAACCTCAACAACCAAATTGTCTTAAACCCTAACACCGGTCCCTCCCAATTCCAAGACTTACTCCTCTACCTTTGGGTCCGCATCCTCCATTGCCATCACATTCAAACATTCAAGGACATGCATACCACCCACTTCTAGAAGTAACAATCTTATTTTAAGTAGATCACCCCCTAGCAATTGGACCGCTACGTAGTCCTCGAGATAGTCCTCTCCACTCACCTACTCCAGTGTAGTTGATTTGAAGGCGGCTTAGCAACAGGAAGGGGGACATGTTAATAGCCATGGAGCACATTGACAGATCTAGCCCTATAGGTTTTGAGCTGGAAATTTATTTCTACAAGTTTTGAGCCTCAAATGGCTTAGGACCGAGGTAGTCGCCAGGATCATCCAAATTGGCAAGGATAACACAAGAGCCATTTCGATCCCATATATGGATAACACAAGAGCCATTTAAAGACAAGAGGAGGTTAAGAGAATTAGCATATGCCTTAATGCCATATGGCCCAAGTGGTTGGAGAGTGGTTGTAACAAAAGAGAGACGAGAGAAGTGGTATAAGGAAAAGGGTGGTGTTCTCATTTTGCCTTTGTAGTGCATTTGTGTTTGCCACTCCATCCCCATTTATTCCCTTCTTCTCCTCCTCTTCTTTCTTCTCTTCTCCCCACTCCCCTTTCCCTCTTTCTCTCATGGAAACACATTGCAACAATCCGAGAGCCACTTGCATTACACTTACAGATGGCTCGTGCTTTGTATTGCTCTCACAAGGAGTATTTTGGAGTGGAGGCTCCATCGGCATTCCTTTGAGATCCCCACGACATGTGAGTCACCATTGCAACTTCACACACCGCTACATTATATGCATATCTCACAACATGCAAGGTTGTAGCTAATTGCATCCCACTTAGCCTCGTCTTTGGGGTAGAGGTGATAATGACCATAGAGATCATTGTACCAAGTTTGAGGGTGGCATATCATGAAAGAATATCCAAAGAAGCCATCCCTGAGAGGCTATTTGAACTTGAGAAACTTGATGAAGAGTGGCATACGACATGAAAGTCACTAGAGGCTTCTCTAGCATCACTAGAGGCCAATACTCCATCAGCCTCCTAGCAATATGACCCACCAAGGACCCACCAAAAGGGAAGAAAAAGAGTGGGCCATGCATGACCTAGGTGACAACATAACTCCCACTAGGTTTTGAAGGCATTGCTATAGGCTGAAGGGTACTATGAGGGCAATCAATGCATATGGCTATCTAAGCCCCATACTTGTACCCTTGCTTGTGATCCCTTGCCATTCCAACCACAACATTTGGTATGGTAGCCCAAGCAAAAACAACCAATTACTAATTGGATACCAAGGGCACATGCGGTAGCACCATAAGAACTTGCTTCTAAAAAGGAGGTAGTTCCATAAGAACCTACCATAAAAAAGGCCATGGCCTTGCGATCAATGCCCTCTCTGCTCTTTAATTTTGGCAATCTTCATTAAACGTCTACAAGTGAAGAACAAAAAGTGAAGCTCCTACTCCCTCCTAACTCAATTGTCCCTCAAGAATCTATCCTTCCTCCTCCTTCCTCCTCCCTCCTCCTCCACTCTCTCCTTTCCCCCCATGCTCTTACACCTTCTTCCTCTCCCACTCCTATGCTCCCCCTAAACCCTTAGTTCCTCAACCCTTGACCTCCATGATCTATGAGGGGGATGAGTTCATACTCTACCCTAAACCTTGGATCCTTCTTCTAACCCTTGAACCTCTTCTAAACTCTAGACTCTCTCTCTGAACCTTAGAACCTCCTTCTAAACCATGAACCTCCGTCTAACCCTTAAACTCCTCCAAAATCCTTCAACCCCCAATCAAGGTGAAAGCCTTCATTACCCCAACCATGATGATGCACGTTCCTTTCACACATGCATGCACTATGTTTGCTTACCACACTTAAGCCTACGTCTCTCATCGGAATACAACCTGAGATCCTAAGCTACACTTATACTACAAATGACAATAACAATATATCTGTAGGTGACAAAAAGCCTCAAAACCCTACATACTAAGAATACCCTGCCCTTCCTGTGGAAGCAGTGGGAAAGAGCCAGCACCTTTGCCAATAGTGCCAGTGATACATCAAATTTCTTTGCCTATAGAGTTAGATAGTATGTAGTCCACAATGACCACTCAAAGTAAAGGAAAAGAAAAGGTTCTTGACATAGTGGATATAGCAACTAACACAGTCATCCTGATATTCTTGAGAGTTCCACTTCCAATATTAGAAAATTTGTTCGTGACCAAAAGGCACTTGAGAGGTGGACCTACAAGAGAAACTATGCATTCATGGCCAAAGTGATGGAATTTGATGAACCAACCTCCTTTAAGGATGCGGTGCAAGTCCCTAAGTGGCAACATGCAATGGATGAAGAGTACAATGCTCTTTTCAAGAACCAGACTTAGACCTTGATAGATCTTCTTGCATAGAAGAAGCCCATAGGATGAAAATGGGTTTACAAAGTCAAAATCAAATCAGATGGTGAGTTTGACAGATACAAGGCCAGGTTGGTAACCAATGGATATGCCCAAGAGTATGATACAGATTATGAGGAGACATTTGCATTAGTTGCAAAGATGACTACCATCAAGATGGCCATAGCTCTTGCAGCTTACTTTGATTGGACCATCCACCAGATGGACGTGAAGAATGCCTTCCTCAATGGTAATCTAGAAGAGGATATCTACATGATACAACCTCTAGGATATGCTGTTAGTGAGATGGAGCAAAAGGTCTGCAAGTTGCAAAAATCACTCTATCGCTTGAAACAGGAGCCTTGTGCATGGAATTAAAGGATTCATCGGGACTTTCTACCATCTGGTTTTCAGCCATCAAATTCAGATCCATCCTTTACATCATAAAGACTATAGAAGACATCCTTTTCATAGTGCTTTATGTTGATGAATTGATCATCACTGGCTCCAGTGGACATCTCATCTCAGAAGCAAAGGGTTAGCTTACTCCAGAGTTTGACATGAAGGATATGGGAGAAATCCATGATTTTCTTGGGATAGAAATATGGAGAAATGACATAGGTATTACACTTTCTTAGGGCAAGTACACTCAGAAGGTATTTAAGCAGTTTCATTTACATGACTGCAAGCCACTCCTTACTCCTATGGAATGTAATATCAAGAAGTCACCACTTGACCTCTCTCTAGTTTCAGATTCTCTATAATACAACTAGATCATTGGTAGCTTAATCATTAGGAAAAAAGAGAGCTCATTTTGGGGCCTTTTATGGTTTGGAAAAATAAGCTCTCAACCAATCAATAGAGGGCCAATGTAATGTTGGAAATTCACAAAAATAAGAGAAAATAGAAAAAAGAAACAATACTTTATGTAGGTACAAGCGTGCTACATTAATGTGGAGATTGGTTTTTTATTCTCACAAGATCTTTGGACATGAAGATAGAATCAAGTCTGACATTTTATCTGACAAGGGCCTTCCCGCTTCCACTTTCCTTTGAACTTTGAAATGTTATGTTGCCTTTTCTTCAAAAGGTCTACCATTCTACACCACTGCCTCATTGTGCAATAGCCTCTTCTTTTCCAAAACTGCTCCCTTGATCTTGTTTGGCGTAGAGTAAGATGTTTCTTGTCAACTGTCTGTCTGCCCACTTTCTCTTTCTTGAAACTTCAAGTTGTTATCTTGTTTACATTACTTTGCTGTTGTTACAAATTCAAAGGTCTCCATGGTGAATAAAAACCATGGCCGTTCTTGTGGAAGACGCTCTGTGGATGATAATGCTACGAAGGCAGAATTATACCACACATCCTTACCCTGTCGACCTACTTCTTCTATTTCTTTGGTAGAGAATTCAAGTACAGTCAAAACGGAAGGAACTTGGGAAAGGTTTAGTGTTTTGAAAGGAGCATGGGTGCTCATGCAACCTAGCAAAAGAAAAAGACCCCAGACAAAAAACATTTTCTTGGCACCATGGAAGGGAAGAGTACGAGATTTTAAAATCACAAGAGAGAAGATATCGGTGAAAGAAGTTTTGATTCAGCATGTGTACATGCATAAAGAACTTGTCTTGTGAGACTATCCAAATGATCTTCCGCAACACAGGGCTAATTGTATATTTTTCTATTGTGGTTTTTTTCTTTACGAGGTGTATGGATTTTTAAGATGAAGCTTTCTTTCTTTGCTTATTGACATTCTTGTGTTGTTTTATTTCAGATTTATACCCTTCATCATATGAGACATGGCAAAACATCGATTGTATTCTGGGATTTATAGATGTTTTGCATGGATCGATAGGAGAACAACAATACCAAGGTCGATGTGTAATAGAGCTAGCTCAATCGGGTATATTTTTTACTGATCATTTTTATCAGTTGCTGGACAATGCTAACACACATGGTGTGTTAAGGAAACAAGACCTTCCGGCATGGAAGTCACTGGATTGGCCTCACCCACATTCTAGTGTTACAGAGGCATATAGGGCCAAGCTTTTCAAAGAAGTACAGAAAGCTCTGAGGCCCAATATTGCCACAAGGATAATAAAAATTTCTTTATGCATGCCTCTCACAATTTTTGTGGACTTGTTTAATACCTTTCCAGTGAAGGTTTAAAAAACAATGTTCACAGTTAAAGCAACAAGTTCCGCATGCATGCCACAATTTTTGGATAAAGGTTGGGATAAGAAGACATGTAGTTCAGTGTTTTGTGAGGTCGTCCAACCTTCTATGCAACTAAAGTACATGGTTGCATCACAAAATTTTATTTTTTCTTTTTATTATAAGCGCAGTCAAATGCTAGGCACAAAACTAGTCCCAATGGATCAAGATGAAGATTCTTTTGGTGCAGAAAATAAACTTCTTAATATTGATGTTGTTGAGAATGGTGATGTGCTAGTCAATATCTCATTAAGAGAATGTTGCTCCCTAGGTCAATTGCGCAATGACATTCTGTTTGAGACAGAAGGTTCTATTTCAAACAACTTTTTATTTATCTACAACAATAAAAAGGTACACCATCTAATTTATCCTAGTCTCATTAATTAAGCACTGCTACTAGTTTACTTTACCCTATTGATTCATATTGCTTTTTTGTAGGTTCTCAAAAGAAGAGAGAGCTCAATAAAATCCAAAGACATTGAAAATTTGAAAATTGAGATAACACAGACTCCATAAACAAAGGTATTGTATTCAATAAAGTAAAATTTTGTACAGAAGTGTCTAATTAAACATGTACAACATATTCTTGACGACCATTTTCTATTTATCTACAACTTGATCTAGAGGCTACTCTACATGGTCCAAGCTTTTCGTATCATCATTTTTTGGAGAATCTGTTTTTTGTTGCTCCATCTTGTCCTATACAGTATGTTGGTGCTGCTCCATTGTCTCCTCTACTACCCCTGGAGCATCTGTTTGCTGCTGCTCCATCTTCTCCTCAACAACATCAGTAGCAGGTCCTTGTTCATGTGGCTTCTCCTCATTAGCACTAGGTCCTTGTTCCTATGGCACCACATCAGCTTCATCTGTGTCATCAAGGTGTATGACACCTTCTCGTACTTTAGAGCTCTCACCCAACTCGATAGTAGCTGGTACAATAAGTTTGGGGGAGGCATAGCTCAAAAACTTCCAAATTGTATCAGCTCTGAAATTATATACATAGTTTGAGCTGAAGCTATCTTCTTTCATCTGCAATGGCATATGATGATTTAGAACACTTTGTACCACTATCAATTATTTTGAAGCTAAATGAAAATTATTTTTTCTTACAAGGTCTGGCTGTTCTTTCTCAAAATAGCTTGAAAGTAGATATTTGGCACTGATCAACACTCTCCATCCGCAGCTACTTAAATCATCTTGTTGTGGTGTCTGCACAGTTGGAAAGATATGTTAGAAACTGTTAACATCTGAACAAAACAAAATTATTCAAGAAGTTCAAAGGCATAGCATGAAATAGACATCAGTAGAGGGAACGACTTTTTACCTCTAGATTTATTGGCTCTATTGAATCCAAAAGAGAGACATTAGGAGGACAGTGATCCAATGCATCTAGAAGCCTTCTAATACAATTGCAATACATATAATTTAGTTAGTATGAAATCAAAATAATGAAGTTTTAAGTTAAAAAAGCACACACACCACTTACAATTTCAGCTCTCTGTGTGTGTTTTTAAGAGAGTTGAATATAAAGCATTGCTTCTGCTGGATGTCAAAAGAAACAAAACTCCAGTGGTCACTGCGTAAGGAAAAAAGCATTAAGAAATCAAAGGCTACAAGAGTTCTCAATCTTAAATAAGAATCCCAAAAGAAGCAGTCACCCACATACCTGTTATGGTATGGAAGTAGCAAAACATTGATAACTTTAAAATTACAGTGTCTGAACCAGTTGGAAATACCGATGGGAGTTTCCTTTGCATCTCTTAACTTGGAAGAAATGGCAGGATCAATAATATGGACTGTATGCTGTATAGAGGCGTGAAGCCAGCTTCTCATCATGATGCATGGGACCAAAAAATAATTAGGGTAGGGTATAAAGGAGGTACAAGGAGGATTGTTTTGCAAAAAAATGTAAAATAATAGACACTTACTAGAACATTGCAAGAATGATAGTATTTGAGCAATACTCATTCTTATGAGCCAATGCTGCCAAGCATGGTTTTGTCAAGTCAAAATCATTCACTAAAGTTTCATCCTCAATATGGACAACTATATTAGGGCCCAGCTCCTGCAACCTTCTTTGTATCTGCAGCTCCCTCTTTCCAGTCTCCACATCTATAATAGATTTTGATTCTTTTATTTGCTGCTTCAGTGACTCCTCATAAGCAGCCTTCCCTCTAGTGTTCTTTGAGTGGGTTACTTCAACAACCTTAACCCCATCTACCTTCGACTTCCTTGTAGGTGGAATTAATAATATGTCTCTCATCTTTATGTCCTGCCATTCCACAGGATGAACAAGCTTGTCATACCTCCATCTCACTTTGGACAAAGTGTCGAAGTCTTTGGCCATCACAGTCACCCTGTGAGCATGGGCTGCTACCAGCATTGCATCTTCAAAATATTTTTCCAAGTAATCCTCTACCATTTCTTGTAAGGAAAGAATGGCAGTCCTGCTCCATCACCTGAACCCAAGGTGCCAACTATCACATATGTCTTTCACCAGTCTTTGAAAAGGTGCCTTGGGGATTGCAAAGCCTATAGCTTTCTGTTGCTTCCTGATCTCCCTTAGCACACCTACACCATGTTTCAATCTCTTGGCCTTTTGCTGGAGCAGGCTCATTGGCTTACCCTTCCTGCCATGTGTTGCTCTTCCCTTTGGAGGCACACTAAATTTCTTGGTACCTGCCCTAGCTGCTATTGCTGCAAGCCCTAGCCCTTTGCCAACTTTCCTTGCAGTTGACTTGGTTCTTGCCATCACTCTGACAAACTGCATACAAAGCAATGGAAAGAGATTACAGTCATGGAGAACATGGTATGACACAAAAAGACAATCACAGGGGTGGATGAAGCAACATTGAAAATTTTGCAATAAAACGCGATATGGATAGTTTGAAATTCCTAACAGCTTGAAATCGTGTTTTCCTGCATATACCTGAAGTGACATGCTGGCGCACTCCTACAGTGATTTCTCTGTCTTTACAACTAAATACAATATGAATGGAGTATATGCAAGGAGAGTACAACCATGGACAACTATGAAAGTCACAAAACCAGAATGACAGGGGTGGATGAAAGTCACAAAACCAGAATGACAGGGGTGGATGAAGCAATAGTTCAATATTCACAACAAAACGCGATTTTGGCTGTTTGAAATTCCTAAGGCCTTCTCCTTGCATTTTCCTACAAATTCATGAGGCAGCATGCTGGAATATGCCTTTAGTCATTTGAAGGTGTTTGCATGTCCATGCAAGATGGATTGAGTCTATGGAAGGCAAGAAGTGTGCACAGACTGAAGGAAGAACCCATAAATACAGTTTTACCCTCACATGCAATTATCACACTTGAAGATCTACATTCCTACAGTGATTTCTCTATCTTTACAACTAAATAAAATATGGATTGAGTCTATGCATGTCCATGTAGGATGGATTGTTTCGTGCTGTGCTATTGATGAGTACCCTGTGCTAGGGATGAACCTGTGCTGTTGGTTAGGATGCTGATGTTGTAGAGTAGGGAGGTAGGGAGGCAAGAGAGCTGAGACTGGAGGGCCGAGATAGGATAGATTAAACAAGAGGGAAAAGATAAGTGCAAAATACAAACAAGGCAGCTACTGAATCCCACACGTGTGGAATGAAGTCGTTTTTCACACATGTGGATGGGACCCAGATCTCTTGGAGTTTGAAACTTGGCACATGTGAAAGGGACACTTTATGCCTTGGAACTTGTGCCATTCATGATTTCATAATCAATTCCACAACCACTCTTCCCTCCCCTGCCTCCCAATCTTTCATCCCTGCCAGCACCCTCCCATCGTCCTTTTCCTTCCCTCTCTGATCCCTTCCTACCCAGCACACTCTATCCAGCCTGCAACCTGCCTAAAGACTACTACCACTGCCAGATCTCCATGTTACCAAGCTGCAGTTCAAGTTTGGGAAAGAGCAGGAGATTCACCAGTGCCCAACAGCATGGAAAAGGAAAAGAAAGGTCAAAATTCTGGATTCTTTTCAATGTTTTTTGACATATATTTCTTCCATCCATTGAATTCTTGATGTCCAAATATCTTCACTCAGCTCCACCCTTCTTGTTACATATTCAATTTATACTATCCAAGAATGTGGTAGATCACCCAAGAATTTGATTGGAGATGGATATGAATAGAACCTAGAAGTTTGCAACAAAATGCGAGGAGAGCGCTTTATCTATCTCTAGATAGCCCATATCGCATTTTGCTGCAAATTCTTGTTGTTGACACATCCTCTTAAAAAGCTTCACTCAGCTCCAGCCTTTCTCTTGCATATCAACTCATACTGTCCAAGAATCTGTGAGATGATCCTTGCATTTGATTTGACATGGATATCAACAGAACTGGAAAATTTGCAACAAAATGCAAGGAGAGTGCTTGATATTTTCCAAATGGTCCTACATCACGTTTTCCTACAAATTCCTGTGTCTCTTTTGGTTCTCACTTCTACCTCATTGTTTTGCTATCTTTGGCCCTGTGGAATACTTCCTTGATGATGAGAAATGTTTTTGCTTTGGAACAGTTGACTCCCAGGCCCCTCCTTTCAAGAGGAAGCTGGACTTTTCTATTGCTATAATTAGACCACAATAATCACCAGGTGAGTCATGAGAGCTCATGAAGGGATTTATCTGGTGATATCCTATGCATTCCCTGATTGCATATGTCAGCATATAGAATTCAATGTATATAAATTTTGGAACAGGCAAAAAGAAGAGACTGGAGCAGAATGCTGAGTCTTCCATCTCAAAACAAAAGGAACCAGAAGAGGACATCTCCAGATTTGCTCCTATTTGAGTTTCTTCACAAATGCAAGGCTCAGAGGAATTTCCACATATACCACAGTATTTTCAACATGGAGTTCACTATGAGCTCTGTACTGAAGCATCACAAAGATTTTCTTTTAGACCATTGGGATACCTTCAAACAACTGATAGAGGCAGGAAGAATTGTGGAAGGTGAAAAGGTTTTTGTGCATATAAATCATATTGTCTCCATTGACAGGCTGAGGTACCATGTGAATAGAAGATTTGATAGCCTGCCTGATCAATATAAATTCAACTGTAACTTGCACACTAGAAAGTGTAGAGTGCTTGAGGAAACCATGGCATTCCTTATGTACATTGTCTTCAGTCAGGACTCTCTAGATGAACAAGGGCACGAGGCTGAAGAAGAAGACACATCTGAAGCAGAGGAAAAAGAGCATGTTCCTTTGGTAATAGAAATGGCAGAGCAAGAAGAAGATATCAACCTCCAGGATGAGGGGCTGCAAGTAGCTGCTCTTAACCTTGTTCAACTGAGGACAAAAACTCTTAGGGTAGCACTGCCAGTTGAAGATTTTGATGTTTAGAGCAGCAACTATGCAGTGCCCATGCTTCCAGGTATCTTGATTGGTGGAAAAGATTATGTTTTCCTCCATGATATAGAGTGTATGTTCAATTTGAGGGAGGACTATGCCATTTCCCTTATTGCCTAGGCTTCAAGGCTTGACAAGGAGGTTGGCATAGAGGATGACCATTCACTATTGGCTTTGGAAACAATTTTTGATCCTATAGAGGCCCTTACTATTTGTTTCAAAGAGGCTGAAAAGTTCCAAGAGCCAGGTGAAGCTACCTTCCAGCTCACACAGGAAGCTATGAATCTCTCAGCACTATACACAGAAAAGCTTAAAGAAGAGGCTGGACTGGAGGGGAGAGGAATAAATCTTTGGAAAGATGAACTGCTTGTTGCTGATGAAAATGAGAAGGTACGATCTTGTTACTTCAAATCAAATACTTTGTCTTCTGCTTAAATGTTTTGTAGGTTGTGTATTGTCTCACTCCAATCTTTTGATATGTGGCAACTACAAATTGAGGATGACACATTCCTCCAGAGAACAAGTGGAAGTAGGCCAGCTGGGTTTGGCAAACTGTCAAGCCTAGCTCATCATATTCATGAGCTAGGCAGTGCTAAGATCTTGATTTACCATAGGCAGTTGAGCAACAATGGAGAAGCCATTGTTTACTTCTTAAAATGTTTGTCCAAGGTTTTAGGTGGACATGATCGTTCATGGAAAAAGGAAAAGATCATTTTGATAGAGAGGTTGTCTGCCATAGATATATTTGGGGATTATGTGAATAAGCAGGCCTCTAGGGCCTCTTACTTTTTGTCTTACACTTCTTATGCATTAGCATGTGGTGTTAAGGAGCCCAAATGTCTAGAGGGCTATGGAAAACACAAGCTCATAAGGTTTCGAGAGCCACCCATGATTGCATCAGGTGACACAATCCAAGAAGAAGAACACGTGGAGACAGCTGAAGAAAAGGATATCCCTCCCAGACAAGCAACAGAGGCAAGCATTGATAAACAGACAGTCGACATCAAGCCAATAAGGAAGAAAAAGAGTCCAATCAAGATCAAAAAGAGAGTTTCGATCGGCAGGCCCTGGGAGAAATAGGATTTAGTCATTAAATATAGCACAAACATTATATTGAAGTTGAACTGATTTGTACAAAGTCTTTGATGTCTGGTATGATCTTGTATAAATGAACAATGAGTTGAAGATGAAATGATTTGTACAAAGTCCTTGGGATAGATAGAGTGGTGTCATATTACAAACAATATATTGAAATTGTGAACAAATTGTATTACGTTTAGATCACATGTTTCACAAAAGAAATACTGTTGATGGAGTCTCAAATTATATAGGCATAACACCAAGAGTCACTTGTTCCACAAAAAAAAATTCTATTGATTGAGTTTGAAAACATGTGGACATAACACCAATAAGTTACAAACTGCTATTCATGTTTACTTGTCCATTTATGGTTTCTAAATATCTTCGATTCCCTCCATTGTCTATGTCTCTCTACTGCCATTGAATTGTCTAGAGTTTGTCTTCGTCTTTGCTTTTGAACTAGAAGAAAAGCAAGCTTGACTTTGGAGCTAGCAACTTTTCTTTTAGCATGCAGCCTCTGTAGTATGCCTCGGTAAAACCATTTGCCTTTTGACTCCCTCCATAGTGTTGTGTGTGTCTGAAAAATGCATTACATGCCATGTAGTGAGACCTCTCCATGCCTTGGGTAGACCAAATTGCTGGGCATCCATACTTTTTGACAAAATAGGGAAGGTGAGATGATATGCTGTAAGACATAAGAATGCATAGTAAGTAATAAAAAAAAGAGGATCACACTTAAGTAAAAGAAGAAGACAGAACCTTACCATGTAGTGAGTTATATTGCAGGTTGTCCACGCGTCTTTCATTGACTTCCCAAAATGTTTAATTGCCTCCTCAAAGTTCTTGTAATCACTCTTTGTCCATGTTACTTTGTCACAGAACATGAAGAGTTGATCAAGAGACCTCCACACCTCTGCCTTCACATTTTGTGCTTCCCCATCTGCCTCATGATCTTTCACAGCATTATGGACTTGCTTCCACAATCCATAATTAATCTTTGAAACTGTTCTACCTTGCCTTACTTGCTTATTGTGTTTGGGTCGAACGAGACAAGAATCTTCTTGCCTTAACACTACCAATAGAGGGCTTGATTGGTACCTCCTTGCCATTGGTAGACTGTTTAAAATCCTTTGTGATTTGAATATCTCCTCCATGCAGACCTATATCGGATAACACTTTTTCCAATGCTTGAAGAGCATCCTTTCTATTTTTTTTGGGACGGAGTTTCCAAGCAAATCCAATATACAAAAATACCAATTTCTCAATAATTCGACATAGACCATGCAATGTGCAAATGTGAACATTACATAGTGGAATGTCCAGAATGGCCTTGAAGTCAGGGTCAACTTTATCTCTATTAGGTGCTCTCTTCCACCATTTGGAATCCATTACTTGAGTTGATTCTTTGCTAAAAAGACAAGGAGACTTTGAGTTGCCTCCTTAACTAACATTATACATGCACTTAAGTGTTTTAAGATCCCCGCCATGTGCCACTCTACTTGAAAATCACCTTTTCCTACAACATGGAGATTCTCGCCTTGCACTTGTCTTGTGATTATTCTTGGTATTTCCGTGTGGTGAAACACCCAATCTAGTGTTTCATGGTCTTTTAACTTCACCTGCCAGATTATAGAATACAAAAGTCTTACTATAACAGATTTGAAAACAATGACCAAAATCAAGTACAAAACAAAAAATGATCATACCTGGAACGAGCCTAACCACCATATGTGTTTCTCCGACTGCACACTAAAATACTTCAAACTCGCTTCAATCAATGATGTATCAAGTGCTCCATTCATCAATGTAATAGTAACCCTTTCCATTTTCTTTTCCTTTACAACCTCACACTCATCCAATTTGATAACAAATTTCAAAATGCCTTTGCACTCCTCAAATGTTATTCCATAAAACTCGACCATTCTTCTTTGAAGTTGTTGTAGATCTACAAATATATTGTTCCAAGGGTCATACACAGTGGTTCCTTTACCACCATGAAGTATTTCTTTAATATGGATATATTGCCCAATAAACTCATCTATACTTTCATTCAAATGACCTCTTATCCTCCACATGATTGCCAGATTTGGTAGTAAAACTCGTTTGATCCTTTGATCTTTCAAAGTTGAGGATATCGCATGGAAAATCGAACTATATCCATTCCTGCTAACTCCACTAACATCAAGAGCCTCTTGGATTATAGTGCCATCAAGTTGATTATTGGATACAAAGTCCTCTACAACATTGCGTTTGACTGTTTTGTATTTTTTTTCCTCAATCAAACCTTTTGCTACACCACAAGAAAGCAATCCTTTAATTTGTTTAACAGGAAGAAGGTTCGGATCCATATTTTCTTTTGCAGGCTCCAATAATTTCCTATAGTAACAACACAATATGCCTATATCATTTAGCACCTCCATTCTTGTTTTGCGATAATGGACGAAATAGATATAGTCATTTGAGAGCCTTTTTGAGTATACAAAATGATAAATTTCAATCTAACCTTGCTTCCTAAATTCTTCGCTTGAATCCACCAGTCCCAGCCTTCAAATTGCAATGTTTTTAATCTTCCTACTACGTAGTCTGTCTCCAAGCACGGTTCTCTTCTTTCTTGCTCTTGTCAACTCTTTTTTACTCTTTGAATGCTCCTCAATTTCATTCTGCAACTGTTGCTCCAATTTTGCACAAATGGCTATCTCCTGCATCTTGGCCCCCTTTTCTTGTAGGTACATCATTTTATATGTTTTTGCAAATGCAGACTGTGCTGAAATATAACCAAGAAGTCCATTTTTTCCATCGCCGGCAAACCTCAGTAATGTGGTGGGATTGACAAATGGAGGTGTAGAGTTTTTTACTTGACATTTTGGATATATGCTTCCATTGCACCATAAGTCAATATGTTGAAGCCCTTCTCTTCTCATATTTTCCTGCTGTTGAGCATTCAGCACCGTATCCTTTCATCTTTTTTGTGCTGGAGCATATTGTTCTTTTAAGTCGATGTGAAGATGGTGTAATCGCTTCTTCTGAGATAGTGACTCACTAGTATCGGCCATTTTTTGTGCTTCTGAGGTTGCAAAGTTTGCTTGTCAATCTCATAGTCGTTTTGTAACATGAATCGTGGAAGTGTAGCAGTATCCATGTAAATATTTTGAAAACTTGCAATCACCAAGTTCAGTGATGGATTCTTTATGAAAGGCCTGCACACGTCGGCAAAAGAGATGCGGAATCTTCGGTAAACAAAAAAAAATCTAAGGAGATATTTAATGCAAAATCGTGTTAGTCAGACAAAAGATTATCTTATTCCTTTCTGAACTGACAGTTCTATAGTCCTTACTGACAGTTCTGAGCCACGTTTCCGTATTTTACTATTTTTGAGGTCTTTTAGAAGAGAAATAAATAAAAAAATAATGAATTTCTTACAGGGCCCCAAGATGAGCTCCCTTTTTCCCTAATGCTACTTGACTATCACTAGGCCAGACATCTCATATGCAATTGGTGTGCTCAATCAGTTCATGCATAATCCCAAGAAGACTCACCTCCTTGCAATAGCAAAGAGAGTTCTCAGATACCTTCATGGTACATGGGACCATGGAATGCACTATGCCAGGTCATCTGACTTACACTTTTGTGGCTACACAAATGTTGATTGAGCATGAAGTGTAAATGATAGGAGATCCACCAGTGGATACTGCTTCAGTCTTGCCTCCACAGCTTTGTCATGGCAAAGCAAGAAGCAACCAATAGTGGCATTGTCTTCCACCAAAGTAGTGTATAGAGGATCCACCAATGTAACATGTGAAGCAATTTGGTTCAGAAGGCTTCTTTTAGAGATTGAGATCCTTTTTGGAGACCCTACTATGCTCTATTCAAATAATATGAGTAGCATCCAACTAGCTAAGAACCCAGTGTTTCATGCTAGACCAAAACACATTGAAGTGCATTATCACTGGGTCATTGTTTGCTTAGGTGTAGCCATTTTTGGTGAGGTGGCAGGGACTTTTCTGTATATAGGTATCTTGCATGACCCATAGCTTATGCATTGCTCAATGGAATTCAGCAAAATTTGTCTTCAAGTTGTAGTACAATTCCAAACTTGAACCTGAGAGCAAAAAATTATGGAATAAGGATTTGGAATGAGACCGTTAAAGCATTACAAGTGCTATGTTATGACAAAATATGAAGAGGGGAGAGGAGAAGAGTGGAGATGAGGAGAGAGGGCACAGCTAGAGAGCATACCACAAATGACTAACTATACACTAGATTTAGTTGAAAAAATAGAATATATACAAACCCATTTAGGGTTAGGGTTAGGGGATCTAACCCTTTCCTTTATAGCACTCTATAAGGTTAGAGCTATGCACATATGATCATATGATGGTGCTATGCACACATGATCACATGATGTTGAGCATGAACTCTCAACACGTTCCCTCAAGATCAACATCATGAAGTAGGCCTTCCCTCAAGATAATGATTTTGGGGAATCGAAGAAGGATTGAGCATTACATTCCATCACACCCCTTTAATGGGAATGTCCTTCCTCTACATCAAACAAAGAGCTAGTCAGTGTTTCTCGAATAGCTCTTTACCGAGTGGTTTGGTAAAGATGTCTACAACATTCTCTTTACTATCACAATGCTGCAATGTGA
This sequence comes from Dipteris shenzhenensis, assembly GCF_047967505.1. Lineage (NCBI taxonomy): Eukaryota > Viridiplantae > Streptophyta > Polypodiopsida > Gleicheniales > Dipteridaceae > Dipteris > Dipteris shenzhenensis. Next base: position 54,008,149 of record NC_141610.1, on the reverse strand, counting down.
TGTCACCAAGTAACACTCTTTCTTTGATGAAGTGCCCTCTAACATCAATGTGCTTTGTCGTGGAGTGATATACTAGATTCTTGGCCAATGCTTGAGCCGATTGATTATCATAGTATATCGTTGTTGGCATTGACTCATCAAAGTAATCTGTTTTTGACAATAGTCTTCTAAGCCATATAGCCTCACATGCACCTGTAGTGAGTGCTCTATATTCTGCTTCAGTCGAAGACAAAGAAACAGTTGGTTGTTTGTTTGACAACCATGATATAGCACCTTAACCAAGGAAAAATGCATATCCCTGTGTTGATCTCCTGGTCTCATGATCTCTAGCATAGTCACTGTCACAGTATCCATGCAACCATGGATGACTTCCTCTGTATTCTATCCCAAACTATCTTGTACCTCTGATGTATCTCAAGACTCTTTTGGCTGCACTCCAGTGAGACTGCTTTGGATTTGTCATAAATTGTGCTAGTGAGCTTACTGCATAACAAATATCTGGCCGTGTGATTGTCAGATATAAGAGATCTGATGAGCTGCCTGTAGTACCTGTCATTGACTGTAGGCTTTTCTAAATCTTTAATAAGTTTCAAACTCTGCTCCATGGGAGTGGCTGGAATCTTGTAATCTACCATATGAAACTTCTTCAGGAGACTATCAACATACTTGAGTTGACTCATGAATGTGCTATCTAAATCTCTCTAGAACTCAATTCCAAGACAATAGTGCATAAGTCCAAGATCTTTCATGTCGAGCTTTGCAGATAAGTGTTGTTTCAATTTTTTGATGAAGCTATCCTTGCAACCTGTCACAATCAGATCATCTACGTACAAAAGTGCAATAGTAATGTCTTCCCCTTGAACTTTGTAGTAGAGAGTATGACCTGCATTGGACTTCATGTATCCCAGATTAGCAAAATACTTGTCAATTCTGCTATACCAACTTTTGGGTGCTTGCTTTAAGCCATAGAGACTTTTCTTGAGATGGAAAACCTTATTCTCCTTTCCTGGTTCAACATAACCTACTGGTTGTTGCATGTAGACTTCCTCATCTAGATAACCATTGAGAAATGCATTCTTAACATCGAGATAATTTTTATATAACCTTGTTATTGGACGTAGATGTACATTGTAATCTCTATTGCTCAATTTTCAATCGATAAATTATACTTTTGCCCTCATTTATATTTACTACAATAAGGACTAAAATGCCAGGAAAGAAGGACTACAATTTCCTTGGTTTATGACCAAAATAGCGCTAAAATAACTCCAACGACCCCATATTGTGTTTGCATGGAGATACATCTAGAAAAATACAATTAAACTTTTAGAAAATGCAATTGATGATATGGCATGTATGAGCGTGTGTTTGTGTGTTTAAAGAAATAAGTATCTATGTGTGTATAGTGTGTAAATGATGAGATACATTTACTAATCAAAATTATTGTGTGTGTGTGTGTGTGTGTTTAGATTAAAATGTCCCATCAATAATTAAGCCATACAATTAATTCCATCAATTCTAGATAAAAAGTGTAAAGAAAAATGGAAACATATGAGGAAAAAATGTTTGAGACATCTAAGTTGAAAAATGCAAGAACAAGTTTGCAAAAATTTCCACCAAAATTAAGAAATTTTAATAATATTGAGTTTGACAAACACAATGTTGAAAATAGAAGTTGAATCCTCAGGCGGTCCAGGTTCTAAGGTCAGGGCCTACTTACCTACCACCATCAAAACAAACTAGGTGTTAAAACATCATAATTACGTTTAGGTAGATAGTAATGCCTATTTTCCTTGGCTTGTTATCGCTTTACCTAGAAATATGGATTCTTAGATAATTAAAAAAACCAAAAAGTCACAAGTGACGTTTAAGTCACAAGTGGAGTAAGGAGAGTATGAGTGCATGGGTTGAGAAGGGATTAGTGGAGGTATGGGAGGATTAATGTGCTTGGTTTGTGGGGTGGTTACACAAAGAGTATAAAGGGGAGACTTCACGGGGGTACATAAAAGAATAATTCATAGTTGGAGAAATATACATGTGTGTGTGTGTGTGTGACCTACCCCCAACTGGGAGTAAGTCCACCATGTGGAACTTACTCCCTACCTATTGATAATAAGTAAATAAAAGTGTATCTATATGATAATTATCAAAATGAAAAAAGGATGCCAATAGTAAATACGTAAACCACTTCTGCAAAATAGATACAAAAATTAGTAAAAAATAAGGTGGATCATAAAATGACCGGGGACTATCCATTGTAAAGAATTATCCAATGGATTTGAATCAACTATATGGCACTAGCCCGACCAAAGGCTACTAGTTGGGAAATCAAAAGTGTGTGTTTAGATTAAAAAGTCCCATAAAAAATTGAGCCATACAATTAATTCCATCAATTGGATAGAAAGTTTTAAAAAGGGGAACATATAGGGAAAAAATGTTTGAGACATCTAAGTTGAAAATATAACAACTAGAGTTTGCCAAATTTCCACCAAAATTAGGAAGTTTTAATAGTATTAAGTTTCACAAATACAATATTGAAAAAAGATGTTGAATCCTTAGGTAGTCTAGGTTTTGGAGTCAGGGTCCACTTACTTGTTTGCTGCCACCATCCAAATAAACTAGGTGTTAGAACATCATAGTTACATATAGGTAGATAGGTAGTTTCTAATTTTCCCTCGCTTGTTATCACTTTACCTAGGAATATAGACAACCATATGGATTCTTAGATAGATTTAAAAAAAAAAGTCACAAGAGGAGTAAGAAGGGAATGAGTGCACAGGTTGAGAAGGGATTAGTGAAGGTATGAGAGGATTAGTGTGCTTGGTGTGTGGGGTGGTTAAAAAGAGAGTATAAAGGGTAGATTTCATGTGGGGCACATAAAATAATAATTCATAGTTGGGGAAATATACATGTGTGTGTGTGTGTGTGTGTGTGTGTGAAGGCGAGGGCTCAAGGAGGCTCAAAGCACACTGAATAAGACATGAGAGGGAGATAGAAAATGTATATCTCTTGCAATGTGTAATCAACAATACATGATAGGCTTCTTATATAGAGAGAGCCTTTAGAATAGTCAACACATGTGGGATCCTCTCATCGACATTTTTCCTTGTGGATATCCTTAATTCACATCTTCACATCATGTTAAGACATGAGAGGGAGATAGCAAATGTATATCTCTTGCAATGCATAATCAACAATACATGATAGGCTTTTTATATAGAGAGAGCCTTTAGAATAGTCAACACATGTGGGATCCTCTCATCCACATTTCTCCTTGTGGATATCATTGATCTACATCTTCAAATCATGTAGTCCACATCCTAGGGTGGCTACTTTAATTCTTTCCTATACCATACCTTACCCTCTAATATGTGCTCATGGCACCATATCTCAATAGTGTGTGTGTGTGTGTATGTGTGTTGGGGGGGGGGGAGTGTGTGTGTGCATGCACGTAGATGTACATGCATGTGCAAATATGCATGGCAATTTGAGTGCTACCATTGAGGAGCCAATAGGCATGACCCCGAGTATCCAAGAGAAGCAAGCAAAGGCTAAACGGTGTAGCCAATACTTGGCAACGATTTTGCAGAATTCCAAGGCTAAGTTCAAAAGGTGGTTCCTTGAAACTGACTACTCTAGAGTCTAGGTTACTTAAGTCTGAATTTTGATGTAGAAAAGAACCCTCTAACTACTCTAAGTTGGAGCAAAAGTGGAGAGTGAGTGTAGTGCCTCAAGCCTAGATGATCCTTGCCACCTTCAGCCCACACGTTTGTAAATCAAGCATAACCACCTAAAAGTAGCCATGTAAGCACCCAAGGGAGGATTTGATCTAGTAAAAAACCACACTTGACCACCTTAAGTAGCAATGTATGTACTATGCACTAAGGGGAGGTGATGGAATGTAAACTCACATCTGACCACCTTGCAGTAGCCAATGGATCATGGCACCAAGGGGAGGTGTTGAGATATGGTGCCATGTGCACAGATTAAAGGCTAAGGTATGATATAGGAAAGAATCAAAGTAGCCACCCTAGGATGTGGACTACATGATGTGTGGATGTGGATTGAGGATATCCACAAGGAGAGATGTGGATGAGAGGATCCCACAAGTGTTGACTATTCAAAGGGCACTCTCTATATAAGAGGCCTACCATGTATTGTTGAGAAAAAAAGAAAAAGAAATGCACATTCACTCAAGATTCTATTTATGACTCCAAGCTAATCTATCTTGGAACCTAATTGACTTGAGGTATATGTCATGAGCATTCTCTTCATCATGTTTCCACATAGGTTCCATCCACCTTAGAGCACTCCATAGATCCTGAGGTATGCATGTTTTGTCACCCCAATATAGGGCACCAGATGGCTATAGCCACATGTTGGCCGAACAATTATCAAGTCTGATGGAACAACACCTATTTGACCCCGTAGCACAGATCCCATAGGTCACATACATAATTTTGCAAAGGAGGCAGGAACAAGCCTCACAGCTCTCAGGTAGTCTCCTTCAGGCATAGCTCTCTGCACACAACATCCAATCTGTAGTTGTTGTAGCCCAAGCCACAGGTCAAGCAGCCGTACAAAGAGTAGAGGAGTATCATGCCAAAGCTGAAGAGCTCAAGCTAGCCCTTACAAAGCTCAAAGATGACCTAGCCACATGCAAATTCCTGGTCCAAACTCTCATGGACCAGGTCGACAAGGCCAGAGTCCTGGCCTACAAACAACGCTGAAGCAAAAGGCGTAGGTAGAGGTGCAATATGCCAGAACACAGGAGCACCAGGACTGATAGATCCAAACTCTACAGGACTTCCTGGTAGAAGAAAGGGAACTCACAGTGTCCCTCCAAGCAGAGAATGAATGACAACAAGTCCCTGGCCAATCAGAGGAGTCAAGATTGGAAGATCGGAAGAAACAGGAGTTTCAGATGTACAGGGAGGTCTTCGAATAATTCGCCATATACACACTTGCACCACGCACAATCCCCCAAACCCTCCAAATTCACTTCGATGTACTCTGTGCACAAAAGCTCATCTTCCACTCTTCCACTTAGACCTCACAGCTCCACTTCCTCCTAACGCCCTCCAATCCATCCTCCACTATAACTCCGACCATTGTTGCCCCATCCTAGCCATGTCATACTTCTCCTTAGATCTCCAACCCACTTCTCTCTCTCTCCTCTGCCCCTCCAACCTCCAGACTCTAGCTGCCCATCCCATCCTCCTCAATTTTTAGGCATGGTACTGCATCATCACGGAGTCCCTTAATTATTCTATGGACGATGAAGTGATGCAAGTCGCAAAGCCTGAGGAACTCATGCCATGGGTTTGTTAAATTACACGGTGCAGTGGAATAGAGACTGAACAAAGAATAGAGAGTACACAACAAACTGGAGAGGAACAAACTTTTCCTTCAATACTGATGTTGTACAGATGATGGTTTTTTTGTCCACCCGTGTGCTCCCACAGTGGAGCTTAGATGGCAATCTAGACAGATACTAGGTGAAGAGCTACTAGCTGGAAGATCTGATCTGATCTGAACTGATCTAATACAATGGACTGGGGTGGTCACCTCTTTATAGCTATGAGGGCGGTAGTTAAAACGTAGTCGGTGGAGTCGACCAGTCAACCTAGTTGGTAGAGCTGACGAGTCAACCTAGTCGGTGGAATCGACTAGTCATCCATGGAATATTCAAGGAATATTCCCTATACCATCGCCTTAGGGGCTCCCGCCCCCGAACCCCCACCAGGGGGCCGTTGGCCCCCTTGGGACCCCCCAGCTGTGGGGGCCAGTTGGCCCCCAAGCCCTAGCAAGAATAAGGGGCCCCCACACAATCACCTTTCTACCATCAACAGTCTCATTGGTAGACCTCATTTGACATGCAAGTCAGGATCCATTCAGTGTCTCAGGCTCACACATGGCTTCTCCTCATATGGGGGCCTTACAACTTGAGCACCTTGGACCATTGGTGGTTACCAAGAGGGTGGGGCATTGAGCATATCTAACACCCCCCCTCAACGTCCACCCGTAGGTGAACTACCTTCTTGGCCCAACACCGAGTCTTTGAAGATGACCCTGAAGCTGATCCTTCCCAAGTGCCTTGGTGAAGATATCTGCTCCATTTTGGTATGTTGGACAGTAGACCAATTCCACTATCCCATCCTCGATCAAATCACGCACATAGTGATACTGAATCTCTATATATTTTGTGCGCGCATGAAACACTGGATTTTTAGCAATGGCCATGCAACTTTGATTGTCGCACCTTAGGACAGTTGCCTCATCCTCTTGCACTCCCATGTGCCATAAGATCCTCCTCACCCACACTACTTCACATGCAGCAAAACATGCTGCCTTGTACTCAGCCTCGGTAGAAGACAATGCCACTGTTGGTTGTTTCTTACTGATCCAAGAGAAGATACCTAAACTTATAGAGAAACAATATCCAGAAACTGATTTCCTGGAATCAACATCTCCAGCCCAATCTGAGTCATAATGACCAGCCAAGGAAGTGCCCGTACCACAGGTGATACCATAATCAAGAGTGCCCTTCACATACCTGAGCACCCACATCCCTGCATTCCAATGATTCTCCCAGGGCTTATTGGAGAACCTGCTCAAAATGCCAACAACAAAACTGATGTCCGGTCTGGTGTTGCACATATAGATGAGACTACCGACCAAATTCTTGTACCTCCCGATGTGGTGGTGAGGCATCCTCCATAGACAACCTCACATTTACCTACATAGGTGTAGCTATCTCCTTGCACTCGGATATACCAAATGCCTTCAAAATCTCCCTTGCATATTTTTGCTGAGAGATGAAGATCTTGCCTGGCCCTTGCCAGACTTCAATCCCCAAATAGTAGTGCATCAAGCCTAAGCTGTCATCTCAAACTCTATGCTCAATGCCTTTCTAGTCTGCTGGATCATGTCTTCATAGTCACCTGCAATAAGGAGATCATCCACATATAGAACAATAATAGCAATTTTTCCACCTTTCCTATACACGTACAAGTTAGCATCTGAGGCACATCTTTTGAAGTTTAATTTATGACAGAATTTGTCTATCCATTGGTACCATGCTCTTGGGCCTGTTTTAGCCTGTCGTACAAAGCCTTCTTTAGCTTACATACCTTGTTCTCAGAATGGGGGGCCTCAAACCCAAGTGGCTGAGCCACGTACACCTCCTCCTTGAGGTCACCATTCAAGAATGCTGATTTAACATCGATTTGATAAACTAGCCACTTTTTATGAGCAGCCACTGATAGTACTGTGCGAATAGTGGTCATTCTGGTAGTCAGAGCGAAAGATTCCTAAAAATCAAACCCTTCAACCTGTGAAAATCCTTGTGCAACCAATCTGGCTTTGTACTTTTCCAAAGTCCCATCGGCCTTATACTTTACCTTCCAAACCCACTTGGTGCCAATAACCTTTCTGTTAGGTGGTCGATCTACCAGCTCGTAAGTTTCATTCTTCATGATGCTATCATATTCTACTTGCATAGTATTTTTCCAATCTCGGTCTACAAGTGCTTCCTCCAAACTCGCAAGCTCCTTTACTTCTGCAATAATCTCAGCCATCAAGGCCATATTGACTATGTGAGCACAAGCCGCCCTTTGCTCCTCGATTCTCTGAGACCGCCTTGGTCCATATGCATGCTACTCAATAGACCTAGGCATGTGGTTATCATGGTCATAGAGCTACCTTACCCATCGAGGCAATGGCTTTTTCGGTGGTGTAACAATAGGTTGGTGACTTATACCTTCATCATCTGATATTTCCTCCTCCTTTATAGCTCTTGGGACAGGTCCATAGTGAATTACCTCTTCGCTTGATGATAAAGTGGAAGAGCTCTTCTCTGCCTCCACTGCATGTGGCTGCTCCATGAACACCACATCGCGGCTCGCTATGATCTTCTTTGCCTCTTGGTCATACAACTTATAGGATTTCTTCTCATCACAATAGCCTAAGAAGATACATTTGGTGCTTTTTGGTTGTAGCTTGTTTCTCTCTTTGTCTGGTACATGCGCATAGCATTCACACCCAAACGTTCTAAAGTGGGAGATAGATGGCTTCTTACCACTGTAAACCTCATGTGGTGTTTTACCTTTGAGTGCCTTTGTATAGATGCGATTAAGGATGTAAACCACAGTATTGATAGCCTGAGCCTAAAAGTGGTTTGGCAGTCTAGCACCTTTCAACATACACCTCCCCATCTCCACCGTGGTCTGCATTCGACATTCAACAACCAAATTTTGCTGAGGCGTATGTGGTCTTGTCATTTGTCGCTTGATCCTTGTGCTCTTGCAAAAATCTCCAAACTCTATAGAAACAAACTCACCACCACCATCCGATCTGATTTTCTTCACTTTTCTCCCTGTTTCATTTTCAACAAGCTGTAGCCATTCTTTAAATTTACCAAAAGCTTGAGCCTTTTCACAAAGAAAGTACACCCACATCTTCCTACTATAGTCGTCGACAATCAATAAAAAATAGGAAGATCCCCCCAAGGCCTGTGTAGGCATCTTACCGCACAAGTCAACATGCACCAACTCTAGAGGAGCATTTGCTCTATTCTTGCTTTCTTGTGGGAATGCCTTTCTCTGTTGCTTGCCCATCATGCAAGCTTCACATGGTTCTTTGATTTCTATGACTGCAGGTAAGTGAGCAACCATACCTTGCTTCTGCATCTCTTTCAGCATTGCAAATTTGATGTGGCTGAATCTTTCATGCCAAAGTCTACTTGTGCCCACTCCAACGGTGGCTGTAAGAGCACTTAGCTCATACAGGTTGTTCCTCCTTACTCCTATGCCAACAAGATTGCTTGCACTATCCAGAATTTTTGCTCCTATCTTGTTGAATCTCACCTCATGGTCAAGGTCAGTTATGGAAGCAATTGATAGCAAATTTCTCTTGATTTGTGGAACATATAGCACATTAGATAGTTTCTTAACATCTCCATTCACAGATACAATGGACTGGGGTGTTCGCCTCTTTATAGCTATGAGGGTGGTAGTCGGATCAACATAGTCGGTGGAGTCAACTAGTCGACCTAGTCGGTGGAGCCGACTAGTCAACCTAGTCAGTGGAACGACTAGTCGTCCATGGAATATTCAAGGAATATTCCCTATACCGTCGCCTCAGGGGCTCCTTCCCCCGAAACCCCACCAGGGGGGCCGCTCGCCCCCTTGGGACCCCCCAGTTGGGGGCCAGCTGGCCCCCAAGCCCCAACAAGAATAAGGGGCCCCCACACAATCACCTTTCTACCATCAACAGTCTCATTGATAGACCTCATCTGACATGCAAGTCAGGATCCATCCAGTGTCTTGGGCTCACACATGGCTTCTCCTCATATGGGGGCCTTACAACTTGAGCACCTTGGACCACTGGTGGTTACCAGGAGGGTGGGGCATTGAGCATATCTAACACCCCCCCTCAATGTCCACCCGTAGGTGAACTACTTTCTTGGCCCAATGCCGAGTCTTTGAAGATGACCCTGAAGTTGATCCTTCTCGAGTGCCTTGGTGAAGATATCTGCTCCATTTTGGTATGTTGGACAGTAGACCAATTCCACTATCCCATCCTCGATCAAATCACGCGAAAGTCTACAAGTGGACATTAATTGGATGCAGACCTACGGTCAAGCAGCCAAGAAGCCGTCACCCTCTTTAACTCTATCGCCCCCCTTGCCGAAATTCCACCACCACCTGCTTTGGATCTTGCCCAACCCACCCAACAAGCCACCCAACCTCCCCTCCCTTGGACAACACTGCCCAAGTATTCTTCTAATGCCTCTAACACCACCACCGCATAGCACGGGACCTCCCTGTCCATCTCCTCTATAGTCCGTTCGACCTTTCTGATGAGGCCTTCAACATGCTACTCATGCAGCCCATTTTGTACAGGCAGCCAAAGAGACAACACCAACAGGCACTACAGAGCCAGAGCCCATGCCCATTGCAGATGATGATGCTTCGCCAACTCCTGCTTCCCCCCCTCAAGATGTCTAATGGCGCCTCAAGTTGTAGTCATTTCACGAGCTACCAGATAGTGTGCTTATGCATGATTGGAAGTGCCAACTCAAGGGCTCCCACCTCCATCTATACGAAATCCTAGAGGTGCGCCCCCTCACACAATTCATCATGCAGTCCTTCAATGACTAGCGATGTGCACATCTAAAGTGCAAAGAGGATACAGCCTCACCCCCGATCCTCTAGTCCCGACGATCGATGCAGATGCCAGTCTATAGCCATGATGGCGACTCCCCTTCTTGAAGCTAGAGAAATTTTGGAGATACTACCACAGTGCCCACGTCGATCGCCGAATCCACCCCCTGTATATGCCCATGGAATGATGATGGACTTGGGCCCAATTCACAAAACTCTAGTAGGACTCCATTATGTTGTACAACTTTCCTAAAGAGATGACTCAGGAGAGATTTTTCTTCCGCCTCCAATCATTCAACGACACGTACGACTCAGTTCTAGATCCCACTGTCGTAGAGCGGTCCACTTCAACTGCCTCCTGCTCTTACTCGTCCGCGATCTCCTCGCCCATAGTCACCCCATCGGTGACTGCCTCCACAATCTGAACAACCAGAGTGTCTTCAATCCTGACGTTGGTCCTATGCAATTCTAGGACCTCCGCCTCTACCTCCGCATTTGCAATCTCCATGAACACCATAGCCGCACATATGAGAATATGCATGCCACCCATTTTTTAAATTATCGCTCATACCTCACTCGCCTCACTCCACGAAAGCTGGGCCGCTATGCAGTCCTATAGACAATCCTCACCACCTACCTCATCCAGTGTGGTTGACCCGAGGGTGGATCAGCAACAACAAGAAAGGGGGCATGTTAACATCCATAGAGTACAGTCGCCGAATGCACGGTAATTAGTGATTAGAGGTGATTAGGCTTCATGATCTAGTTCAACGGACAAGCTCGGGGAGTCTGATCCCCAAATACCCCAAGGCCAATGATTGTAGGCAACATGCACATGGAAGGAGTATAGCACAAACTCAGGGAGTTTGATCCCCAAATATCCCAAGGCCAAAGCTTCTAGGCAATGTGCACAGATTGTAGGTTCCAGTTGTCACCCCAAGGCCAACAATTGTAGGCAATGTGCACATTTCAGATCTACGTCAACGGAAATAGCCATGGAAAGAGTACAGGATAAGCTCATGGAGTTTGATCCCCAAATACCTCGAGGCAAAAGAGTGCAAGCAATGTGCACAGGTTATATGATCCAGCTGCAAGCTGTTGGTAAGTGTCTTACAAAAGTTAAGCCTTGCCATTCTAGGTTTTGAGCCTCGTTCACGGGGTTCGAAGCTCTTCCCTTGCCCCCTCCCTCCATTCTTTCGCCCCCCCTTCCCTCCCCCCCTCCCATCTTTACCCCCCCAACCCCCTCCTCCATCTCCACCTCCCCCCCTCCATCTCCACCACCCCCTCCACCCTCCAACACCCCCCCTCCCATCTCCACCCCTGCACCCCCCCTCTTTCTCTCTCTGTCTCTGTCTCTCTCTCTTTCCACCCCCTCTTTCTCTCTCTTTTCTCCCTCTCTCTCTACTATGCCCCCCCCCCCTCTCTCTCTCTCTCTCTCTCTCTCTCTTTTGCTCCCCCTCCCTCTTCTCTCTCTTTCGCTCCCCCTCCCTCTTCTCTCTCTCTCTCTCTCTCTCTCTCTCTCTCTCTCTCTCTCTCTCTCTTTTCCCCCCCCTCTCTCTCTCTCTTTCCCTCCCCCCCCCTCTCTCTCTCTCTCTCTCTCTCTCTCTCTCTCTCTCCCTTTCTCTCTCTTTCCCTCCTCTCTCTCTCTCTCTCTCTCTCTCTCGCTCTTCTCTCTCTCTCTCTCTCTCTCTCTCTTTCTCTCTCTTCCCCCCCCTCTCTCTCTTTCCCTCCCCCTCCCTCTTCTCTCTCTCTCTCTCTCTCTCTCTCTCTCTCTCTCTCTCTCTCTCTCTCCCTCCCCCCTCACCGACTGCTCCAATTACCTAAAGCTTAAACTATTAGCAAGGGCTTAAGCCCTTGCTGCTTAGGGCAGCAATGCTCGTCGACAAGGCGGCGCCCACGCATAGTGCCCACCTCATGCCCCGCCCTACCTCCTCCACCTACAATCCCCTCCACACCTCCCCAATCCCCTCCAGCCACCACCCCCCTCCCGTCGGCCACAGTGCGAACCCCCCCCCCCCAGTGATTTTTTTTAAAAAAAAGAGAAATTTTAATTATTTAAATATAAAAAAACCTAACCTAACCCTATATCTAACCCTAGTTAGGTTTAACCTAGGCTAAGTTAGTTTGAATTAGGTTAGTTAGGCTAACTCTAGGTTAGTTTACTAACAGCTAGGTTAGCTTAACTAACCTTTAGTTAGTAGACTAACTCTAGTTAATGAAAGTAGTTAGGTTAGTTAAACTAACTACCCAGTTATAATAATTGAGGGGGTTATAGGCTAGTTAGACTAATTGGAATTAACTTGGTTCAAACCCCTCAGTTGGACTTAAAGTCCATTCACACCAACCTTAAGACCAAGCCCCCCCCTGGCAGCCAATTTTACCCCTACTTCAACACTTCGTATCGCGCCCGTACCCCGTTTGAACCAAAATTTCACACACAAAAACAACACGCTATGGGGCATTTTTTCCAACCCATTTCACACAATTTTGGCATTCCTAGCACTCGCTCATTGGCGCCCCCGTGTGGGCCTCGTTTTGCACTAATTCACTTGTATCTTTAAGCCGTGACCTCCGATTGACGATCTGTCTGCATCGGCACATTTCCCTACACACGTGGGACAATCTTAGGCACATTGTTAACACGACAGTCCCCACAAAACTAACACCACTCTAACCTGCCAAACAAAACTACATCAACGCCCGCACTTGCAGCAAAGTCACCCTTTGTAACTCTCGCCCAATCTGCATGCAGCTATGTTCCGATCAACGCCTTCAACTCCAACGCTCACCAAATCTGCATATAACTCCACTGCAACCACTGCCGCCGACAATCCTCTACCCTGAATCCACCCCTGAAATTAAAACAATTGCAACTCCTACATGCGAGTTCTACATGTAACTCCTACATGCGAGTTCTACATGCAAGTCCTACATGCGATTCCTACATGTATGCTCTACATGCAAGTTCTACATGCAACATGCAACATGCGAGCTCTACATGCAACTCCTACATACGAGTTCTACATGCAAGTTCTACATGCAACTCCTACATGTGATTCCTACATGCGAGTTCTACATTCAACTCCTACATGCAACATGCAAGTTCTACATGCAACTTGCAACTTCTACATGCAACTTCTATATGCAAGTTCTACATGCAGAGAGAGTGTCTTACAATTCCTACATGGAGAGAGAGAAACTCTCCAACTTGTATAAATACCCCATAATGGAATGAAGCCCACACTCTTTGGGACATTGTGTTGAGTTCTACTTTGGTATTCCAAGCAATTGTCTCAAGTGTCCATGCTTCCTTGCACTCCATGTCTAAAAGCATGTCCTAACCTTGCAGCTGCTCCTCCCCTCTCCTCCAACCTTGCAATCCATCCTCTCCCTCTCCTCCTCCCTTCTCCTCCTCCTCCTCCTCCCTCCTCCTCCCTTCTCCTCCTCCTCCCTTCTCCTCCTCCCTCCTCCTCCTCCTCCTCCTCCTCCTTCTCCCTCCTCCTCCTCCCTTCTCCTCCTCCTCCCTCCTCCTCCCTTCTCCTCCTCCCTCCTCCTCCTCCTCCTCCTCCTCCTCCTTCTCCCTGCTCCTCCTCCTCCTCCCTCCTCTCTCTTCTTTCCCCCATGCTCTTACACCTTCTTCCTCTCCCACTCCTATGCTCCCCCTAAACCCTTAGTTCCTCGACCCTTAACCTCCATGATCTACGAGGGAGATGAGTTCTCCACCATGTACTCTACCTTGAACCTTGGATCCTCCTTCTAACCTTGGAACCTCTTCTAAACTCTGGAACCTCTCTCTAAACCTTGAAACCTCCTCCTGAACCTTGGACCTCCTCTTGAATCTTGGAACCTCTTTTAGACTATGGAACCTCTCTCTAAAACTTGGAATCTCCTTCAAACCCTTGAACCTCCTTCTAAACCTTGGAGCCTCCTTCTAACCCTTAAACTCCTCCTAAACCCTGCAACCCCCAATGAAGGCGAAAGCCTTCATTACCTCAACCATGATGATGCATGTTCCTTTAACATATGCATGCACTATGTTTGCTTACCACACTTAAGCCTACGTCTCTCATCGGAATATGACTCGAGGTCCTAAGCTACACGTATACTACAAATGACAACCCCAATATATCTATAGGTGACAAAAAGCCTCGAAATCTTGCATACTGAGAAGACCTTGCTCTTCTTGTGGAAGCCATGGGAAAGAGCCAACAATCAGCTACATATCCGCTACTATCACAAGTCCAAGTATGCATCTAAGTATGGTCATCTTCACAACCGGAGAGAAGATCTCATTAAATTCCATACCATTCTCTTGCTTGAATCCTTTAGCAACCAAATGAGCCTTATACTTAGGCACATCATCACCTATGACCTTCATCTTGTAGACCCATTTACATGGCAATGCTTTCTTTGCATATGGCAAAGAAACCAAGTCCCAAATCTTATTCTTCATGATTGAACTCATATTTGATTGCAAAGTATACTCCCACTTCCATTGATCCTCGTGCGTCATAGCCTCTCTGTAGCAAGAAGGCTCCCCGCAATCAGTAAGCATCACGTACTCTTTCCATCAGGTAGTCTAGACACTCTAGCTGATCTTCTCAAGGGCATGACAGATAACACAGAGATGTATAAAAACAATGAGTAGGCAATCTCCAAAGATTGGATAATTCAAATACTAATCTGTGGGGAGACATAAAGGAAGAGATTGTTATCAACCTGATGCTTCTCAATCATTCAAGTCAATCACCTGCCAGTTGCATAGTTCAAGCTTAGTCACTAGTGACATAGTTCTCATCGAATTGAAATGCTTGAAGTGAAAGAGTGGACATTTGAAATGGAGAGCCTCCTCCCGTCTCCATTCAGGTCATGGACTTGCCGACTATTTCAAGTCCTTTTGACAATGAATCTGGGAAAAGGTTGGAAGTGATGTGGGTAACGCTTTAAAGTCATGTGATTTGACATTTTGTTTTGGTTATGAACGTTGCAGGATGAACTCTACGTTTAATCTCTGAGTTGATGACGTTGTTCCACACTTCCTTTGGGTTATGGCTACCATTGATGGGATGCAATATTGTGGTGACCAACCCAAGCTAATGGATGTAGTTCTCAAGCCAAAGCTAAAACCCATCTACCTCTATAGAATGATATTGGTTGTAATTATGCATTCAACATATATGGAGTGCAAGGCTCTGAGTTGAAAAATCATATGAAGATCACCAATTGCTTTACATACATTGGTATTTGGGTATCAAAAATTACGATTTGGGCAACCAAAGCTTCATGCAATTGGACTTTGAGTTCAATGTTTCCAATAAAGCTATACATGGACCTTTTTGCAACAAGAAAAGGTAAAGGAATTGAAAATCGAAAGGTATGATTGCAAATTTTTTGGAATTCAAAAACTTATGCTACACACTACCAACTCAAGACATTGTTGAATGTGTTCTCGATAGGGAAAGCAAGTGCATTATTTTCCACTAATCTTCAGTCAAATCATGAGATCAAGCGATATCAACACCCAAGCAAAGTAGGGATACTTCCCTTCAGCTAGGAGGGGACAACATAGGCGAGAAGATTGGACGAGAGGTTGAGAAATTGTAGGAATTGTTGAGAGTTCACGCTCAACATCATGTGATCATGTGTGCATAGCACCATCACGTGATCATATGTGCATAGCACTAACCTTATAGAGTGCTATAAAGGAAAGGGTTAGATCCCCTAACCCTAACCCTAAAAGGGTTTGTATATATTCTATTTTTTCAACTAAATCTAGTGTACAGTTAGTCATTTGTGGTGTGCTCTCTAGCTGTGCCCTCTCTCCTCATCTCCACTCTTCTCCTCTCCCCTCTTCATATTTTGTCATGGTATCAGAGCTTCCTTGTCTTCCGCTGAGACATTGAGTTTCTTGAGAGTGTGAGAGAGATTGTGAGATTGAGAGTTCTCTTGAGTGATTGTGAGATCCTTCCCTTCACTTCTGTTGAGAGAAAATTCCGTCCATGGAGAGAATTTCCGTCCATTTTTTGTGAAGAGGAGTTCATCTCTTTTGAGTGATTGTGAGATCTTGTGAGGAAGAGAGCTTTGTGAGAAATCCCATTGTCAAGACAAAGAGGACACTTTTTGAGTACATTGTTTGCACCATGTCGACTAGCAACCTCAATCTGGAGGCATCTGCTAAGTTAGACAACTCCAATTACGGTACATGGAAATACCGAATGGAGACCATTCTTGTGCTTCAGGACAAATGGGAGTATGTCGATGGATCTATACCTAGACCATTGGCCGATCCAGCCACCAGTAGCTCTACTCCATCTGTTGTCATAGCACCACCAACGGGATCCACATCAAGATCTACATCTACACAAACAGTTTCCACACCAGTGGTAGATCCTATGCCCGAGCTCAAGCAGAATGGGATAAGAAAGACAAGTATGCCTATCACCTGATCAAGCAGAATGTCCAAGATGTCATGCTAGGATAACTCAACATAGTTAAGACATCAAAAGAAGCATGGGATATGTTCGCAGCTCTCTACGAGTCCAAGAACACATCCAAGATTCTCACCCTGAGAAACCAGATCAACCAGAGTTTTCGCAACACCAGTGAAACCGGTCATGCTTATGTACTCCGCATCAAAGACTACAACAATCAACTTGCAGCAGCAGGAGAGACTATGAATCCTGCAGAAATGGTTCAAGTAATCCTGAATGGACTAGGAGAAGGATATGAGAATCTAGTCCAGAGTATTGCCATCCAACGGCAAATTCCAACACTGGAAGAACTTCAGTCAGTTCTACTTGGTGAAGAACTCAGGACTCAGGCCATTCAAGCACGTAAAGGTCATTCTAATGATCAGTCATTCACAGCTTCAAACAGAAGCAGAGGCAAAGGCAGAAACAGAGGTAGATCATATCAGAAAAGTGGTCATCATCAACAAAATCAAAGTCAGAATCAGCATAAGCATCAGCATCATCCTCAGCAACATCAAAATCAGCAAAGAGGAAATCATTCCAACCGAGGAAGATTCCAAGGACGAGGGAATGCATCCACCAATGTGTCAAACATCCAGTGCAATTACTGTCACAAGTTTGGACACTATGAAAGAGATTGCCGCAAGAAGCAGTATGACCAAGGCGGTCAATCCAGCAGTAATCCCGAGGAAGAGAAAATCATCGTGGTGGACATTCTAGTCACAGTCATTTTGCAAATGAACATGGCAATATGTTTCTTGCAAGTGAGGAATTGCATTAGACTGATACAATGCACCTAGACACACTGATTTCAATCCCAAAGAGGATTTCAGCTATCAAGTCGACCAAGTGGAACAGGATCCTTGGTACATCGACAGCGGTGCATCATCTCATATGACAAATCATCAGGAATGGTTCACAGAAATGAAGCCATTAGAAGGTCAAAAGAATGTCATCTACACAGTAGACAATACACCGAATCCGGTTCAAGGGACAGGTGTTATCCTTATGAACAATTTCACTGGTACAAAAGGATTAGTCAAAGATGTGCTCTATGTTCCGAAGCTCAGCAAGAATCTTTTGTCAGTAGGTCAAATGATGGAACACAACTACAAAGTCATCTTCGACGGTGATGAATGCACTATCAGAGACAAATCCAAAAGAGGTTAGCTAGTAGCAAAAGGTGTCAAGGAAGGACGCTTATACAGGATGCTAGCTACAGTACCAGATAAGCATGCCATGTTAGCTCAAATGCAACAAATGCCACTATCTGTAAAATGGCACAAGAGATATGGTCATGTCAACTTCAAGTACTTGTTAGATCTAAGGAATCAGAATATGGCAATTGGGATTCTGAAGCTATAGTTTCTTGGAAAAGTTTGTGAAGCATGCTGCTTCGGCAAACAAAAGCGAACCAACTTTGTCAGAAGTACCTCTCGTGCACGAGGGGGGACGAGCATTTTTTGAGCGAAATCTTCCGAGCGTCCGAGCGAAGGAAAAAAAAAGCTTCCAACTATGCAAAAATAAGACAAAACTGGATCAGAAGAAAACATAGTTTCACTTAGAAATATGAAAAGTATTATAGGAATGCCTATTTTATACACGAATATTTACGTGAATCTTTGGGAATGGTGAGAACATAATGGGATGGCTTTTGAAGAAACCTACATGTAGAGTAGACTTTTCTATGAAAATTCCCTTATGATCCTTCTTACAACTTTTTACTTAATAGGGGGTGACATTGAAAAAACTCTCTCCACCTATCTTCATGAAAGGGTTTCTCCAAAGAAAACTCATTGAAGCAAGCCATCAAGGTAGTTTCACCAACGAAACCCCTTTGAACAAGGTCTTTCAAGGTAGTTTCGCTGGCGAAACTACCTTGGACAACACTTTTAAAAGTGACATAACTTTCACATCCAATGTCCAAATATAGTCATTCAGCCACTCAAATTGATCGAAAAACCCCATTTGAGCACATCTATGGGGTTATATTTTGGAAAACCCTACATATATAGTATTAAATATTACATGTATTTTATGAGAGTGATATATAAGCCCAAGTTAATACTTATTTACAGTAATTTAAACTTCTGTAGAAACATGTCTATAAATATCTTGTTATTAATACTATAAAAACACTTGAAAGATATTGCCATATGATATAAATGTGTTTAATAAGTAATTATTTATGTATAATATTATTATATTGAGAGTGATTTTGAGGGACGTTTCTTAAATGAATTATTTTTCAATACTTTTTTGAGGTAATAATAAGGGTACAAAGGGATGTCTATGAATAAGAAGATTTATGTTATGTAAAAATGAATGAGTGACTAGTCTATATAATTTTATGATAAAGGGATCTAGTTCTAATGAAAATAAAAGTGTAAAAACAATGTTTCCTAAAGAAATACTATTTTTAAAATCTCTTGAAAAATACGCTCGTATAAACCTGCTCATAGGTTTTTGCTCGTAAAATTGACGCATCCGTGCACGAGGTATTCTTGATTTGATTCATACAGATGTATGGGGTTATGCCCAGACCCGCAGCATCAATGGTTCACTTTATTACTTGACCTTCATCGACGACTACAGCAGATATTGTTGGGTCTACTTTCTGAAAGAGAAATCTGAAGTGTTTGTCAGATTTCAAGAATTCAAAGCCATGGTAGAAAACCAGACAGGCAGAAAGATCAAGGTCATGAGATCAGACAGAGGAGGTGAATACATGTCTTCAGCATTCATGAACTTTTGCAAAAATCACGGCATTCGAAGACAATTCACATGTGCAGATACTCCTCAGCAAAATGCAAGAGCTGAAAGGAAGAATGGGACTTTAGAAGACAGTGCTAGAGCAATACTTAGTGAAAAGCATCTTTCGAATCAGTATTGGGCAGAAGCAATAGCTACAGCTAACTACTTGCTTAATCGGCTTCCTACCGAACCGATACAAGGTATGACTCCTTATGAAGCATTCACTGGACACAAGCCACGCATTGGGCATCTCTGCATATTTGGTTGCATAGCATATGCCCACATACATGATGATCATCGCAGGAAATTGGATGCGAAGTCACGCAAATGCATCATGGTTGGCTACAGTGAAGAAAGCAAAGCATACAAATTGTATGATCCCATCAACCGCAAAGTCATTATCTCCAGAGATGTAATCTTCGATGAGGAATCAGAATGGAAAACCTCACCTACACAGGAGATAGAAGCATCGACTTCACAGTCATTTACAGAACAGGTTGATGAAGAAGGGCAAGAATTGCCAGCAACACCCCAAGCAGCGCCACAGCAGCTCAGACGGTCTACTAGGGAAAGCAGACCACGAGCCAAATTGACATATGCTCAGAAAGGCAAAGCAATTCAGGTGGAAACCACCAACTATGCTCTTATGACTACCATCATGGCTACAGAAGAGCCAGTGTACTTCGAAGATGCAGTAGACAAGCCCGAATGGCAAATTGCTATGAATGAAGAAATGGATGCTTTGTATAAAAATAACACTTGGGAATTATGCGACCTTCCACCAGGAAAGAAGGCCATAGCAAACAAATGGGTATACAAAGTGAAGTACAATCCAGATGGCAGTATTCAGAGATACAAAGCCAGATTAGTTGCAAAAGGATTTGCACAACAATATGGCCAAGATTATGATGAGACTTATGCTCCAGTAGCAAAGATGGATTCCATACGGTTCTTGATATCACTAGCGACACTCAGTAAATGGAATGTGTATCAGCTCGATGTCAAGAATGCATTTCTCAATGGTTATCTAGACGAGGAAGTCTACATGCAACAACCAGCCGGTTATGTTGAACCTAGAAAGGAGAACAAGGTTTGCCATCTCAAGAAAAGTCTCTATGGCTTAAAGCAAGCACCCAGAAGTTGGTACAGCAGAATTGACAAGTATTTTGCTGATCTGGGATACATGAAGTCCAATGCAGATCATACTCTCTACAACAAAGTTCAAGGGGAAGACATTACTATTGCACTTTTGTACGTAGATGATCTGATTGTGACAGGAAGCAAGGATAGCTTCATCAGAAAATTAAAACAAGACTTATCTGCAGAGTTCGACATGAAAGATCTTGGACTTATGCACTATTGTCTTGGAATTGAGTTCTGGAGAGATTCAGATAGCACATTCATGAGTCAGCTCAAGTATGTTGACAGTCTCCTGAAGAAGTTTCATATGGCAGATTGCAAGATTGCAGCCACTCCCATGGAACAGAGTTTGAAACTTACTAAAGATTCAGAAAAGCCTACAGTCAATGACAGATACTACAGGCAACTCATTGGATCTCTTATATATCTGACAATCACACAGCCAGATATTTGTTATGCAGTAAGCTCACTAGCACAGTTTATGGAAAATCCAAAACAGTCTCACTGGAATGCAGCCTAAAGAGTCTTGAGATACATCAGAGGTACAAGAAAATTTGGGATAGAATACAGAGGAAGTCATCCACGGTTGCATGGATACTGTGACAGTGACTATGCTGGAGATCATGAGACCAGGAGATCGACACAGGGATATGCATTTTTCCTTGGTCAAGGTGCTATATCATGGTTGTCAAACAAACAGCCAACTGTTTCTTTGTCTTCGACTGAAGCATAATATAGGGCACTCACTATAGGTGCATGTGAGGCTATATGGCTCAGAAGACTATTATCAGAAACAGATTACTTTGATGAGTCAAAGCCAACAACAATATACTGTGATAATCAATCGGCTCAAGCATTGGCCAAAAATCCAGTATATCACTCCAGGACAAAGCACGTTGATGTCAGAGAGCACTTCATCAGAGATAGAGTGTTACTTGGTGACATCACACTGCAGCATTGTGATAGCAAAGAGAATGTTGCAGACATCTTTACCAAACCACTCGGTAAAGAGCTATTCGAGAAACACCGACTAGCTCTTGGTTTGATGCAGAGGAAGGACATTCCCATTAAAGGGGTGTGATGGAATGTAATGCTCATTCCTTCTTCGATTCCCTAGAATCATCATCTTGAGGGAAGGCCTACTTTATGATGTTGATCTTGAGGGAAGGTGTTGAGAGTTCACGCTCAACATCATGTGATCATGTGTGCATAGCACCATCACGTGATCATATGTGCATAGCACTAACCTTATAGAGTGCTATAAAGGAAAGGGTTAGATCCCCTAACCCTAACCCTAAAAGGGTTTGTATATATTCTATTTTTTCAACTAAATCTAGTGTACAGTTAGTCATTTGTGGTGTGCTCTCTAGCTGTGCCCTCTCTCCTCATCTCCACTCTTTTCCTCTCCCCTCTTCATATTTTGTCAGGAATTGCAAGTTTGCAAGGAACGAAGAAATGGTTCCTTAGAACAAGTAGGGAAGGTATTGCTACTTGCAATTTCTACCTTCTTTCCTTATGCCTCTAAATTTCTCTATTTCAGTATTCACCTTAGTGGGAGTAACCTCCTTTTAGGCAATCGTTGATTTGAGAATCCAATTGATCGACTGCAAGATGCGGGTTGCCCTCTTTCTCTCTGCAGCTTGAGCTCTCCTGATACATTTCACTAATGCCAGCTTCATTGCCTGTTCATTAAAATTTAGTGGGGAGTAGGATCTTGAGACATCTAAAACAAGGGGAAGGGCAAGGTGGAGGTGGTAGTACTAGGCATGTCCAGCATTCAAAGTGAGTTCAAGTCCACCAGCGAGGGCCACATTGGTCTTATTGGTGAATTTCTTAGGATTCATGGAGATATGGTGAAGGTGAGTTAGTAGTAATTAGGACAAGCAAGGAAGATTGCATGACTCCCTTCTCTTTTGACCCTGCCCTTTAAAATTCTATGAAGTTGCGATGCAAAGAAAAACTCACAATTGAGAATCCACATGGTGACAATAATCTTGACCTCTCAACATTAGAAGTGGCATAAGTCTTTAACCTTCAATATTTGTTACTAGCATTTTTTGTCTCACCCAAAAACATGATTGACATATCGAACTCAATCTTTCGAGCAATGATGCATGGCTTTCATGTTGTGAACTTAAGAGGAACTTAAGCAAAGTGTTAATCAGATGAAAAACTGAAAGATTAAATTCCAAGCGAGACCAAGAGACCCCAACTATCGTAGAGATTCGATAGGGTGCTTGCTAAGGAGTAATATGGCTGCGTGCCTTCTCTAGAAGGGAAAGATATCTTTAGTACAATCGGCTAAATTCTTTGACACAATGAGAGTAGAAGACATGATAGCAAGAACCAAGAGAAGGCATGTGAGTTCTAATTTTCCTTTAACATGGTGGCAAGAGTTCTGCATGACGAGCAATTGATCTCCATGGCTTGGATGCTTCCCAGCATTCATGTTTGTATTGTGGAATCTTCACATCCCAATAATAGAGTTGGCAAAACACTAGATTCAATCGGTACAGTGCAAGTCATGTCCATTCGTTACCAAGTTTCCTATGAATTCCACTTTGGATGTCAACATAGTGACCAGCCCAAAGAGAATATATCAATCCTTTTCGATGCACAACATGGCTATGCCACACTATTTGAAGTTTGTTTGTGTGCATAAGCAAGTAAAGCAATAAGAAATGATCTCATTTTTTGCAAGCTCATATGAAGGCAAGCTCATATGAAGGCAAACAAAACTTGAGTCTGTTATGACCCCCAAACATCCCAAAAAGAAAATGCTACAAACTTTTGAGTATCATTCTTGACAGAATTGATTTTTCATTGGGTGGCATTTCATTGCATAGTTAGCCATGTAAGCACTTCCATTCATTCCTTTTTTGTGTCTATTCCAACTATGGCACCCTCGCAGCACTTCCATTCATTCTAAATATCTAAATATATATACATAAAATTTTGCATTGTGTGGGTTCAACCCGTGGCTATGATGCTTTTGTAACACTTCCATTCATTCTTACTGAGCCCTTAGAAATCCAAAATTTTACATAATGTGATTTCATAATCGAATGCTACAAAGATTATTTTAAATTCCAATTTGCCTTTCATAGTAGCCCATGCAACAAGAGAGCATAGAGCAGCCAATGTAGAATCAAGGGAATTGGAGGTATTTGCCAAAATTCCTCCAATATATTTCCTTTCTTGCTCTCATAAGGAGAAATTGTAGAGTAACAAAAGGGATGAGAAATTCAATGCAATCAAAAAGAAGATAAAATCATGGCAAGTCCTTGCCATACTTAGGCACTCCCCACCTTAGCCCTCTCATCATTTAAATGGAGGCCTATTAAGTAGCAAACTGCAACTTGAGACCAAATAAGCATCAATGAGATCAGCATCTATCGTGAAACGTCCACACAAGGCATTACAGGTGTTGCATAGTGCTTGCCAAAAGATCTACACAAATCAATACTCATTCAAGAAGAACCACCCAAACATCTAGCCGGTGAAGGGAAAAACATAGGATCCTTCATCATCCCTCAACCATCCACAGGAGTTAGCATTTTGCTTGCCTATACTGCTAGCATGGTGGAAAATTTGCCACCTCAATGAAATGGAGGGTAGAACCTATGATGATCATGAGGGAGAGGAGCTTGATGTTGGCACCTTGCTAGGGTTGCTGGGTGTGAAAGGATGAGGTAAGGAGCTTGCAACAAGAACCTACAATGGCAAAGAGCAAATAATGTTTTGGTAGCCTTGATAAAATGGTGGCAAAGATCCAGTGCCAATGGATGCACCTTTTTGGGACAGGTGGGCAAAGATTACAAAATCAAACAACAACACAACAACCCATGTCAAGGGTTTAAAAACCCAAATGGAAAGTATATAAGGGGGGAGGGGACAGTGGCAAAGCTTGATTGGTGCGATAGGATTAGGTTTGTGGTGATGGAGGGTAGAGTGGAGTGTATGGTAGGGGGTTGCAAGCAGTAAGGAGGAGATGGTGACGGTGGACTCAAGGAAGGGCTCTAGCAATGTGAGATATGGAAGAATGCATGCCATGGTGGTGGTGATGGTGCTATGAAGATATAAAAATGTCAATTAGAATGAACATTTAGTTTAAGTCCATGTACAACCACTGCCCTTGAGATGTGTTTCAATTTGTGGAGCATAAAATTTTATTTATGTTTTGCGCTATTATATCATACTTTCCATTTGTGAGCTCACTTGACTATGAAGTCCATAAAACATTCAAAACAAGAAATTTGAATATGTGGATCTCTCTTGATAAATCTCCAGCTGATTTTTTTGTTGCCATCCATAACCTAGATCTGTAAATTGTAGAGACACACACTCAACAACAAGGTGTTCCAAAGTACATTCCCAGCATTTATCACATATATTGAGAATAATAATTTGGAAGAGAGTAAAATGACAAGTAATCAACAGAGTGGGAAAAAAGAAATCATAGGATGCAAGGATTTAATGAATCATCTCTCCTTTGCCAAATTTCAAATGTCGAGATCAAATAGAGACTAGTTTAAAGCCTTTAAAACCATGTCTAAGAATGCCAAAGAAGGGCATTGATGTGGGGCAACAAATCGAGGTAGGGAGAGAATATACTCACAAAAGGGAAAAAAACATAAGAGATAGAGACAAGAGTAGATCAGTTACCAATTGAGTGATAAGTTGGGAGAGGAATCGAAAGAGGAGAACCCAAGGATGGAAAACACACAGCTAGCTTGAGGGCGAAAAGAAAGAGAGAGAGAGAGAGAGAGAGAGAGAGAGAGAGAGAGAGCATGTGTGGCAGGTGGGGTGGGGTGGGGGGGTGTGGGGGAAGAGGGAGGTGGGGGGAATTTTAGTGTGAATGCTCTACCCCTTGATCAACATCACATGCCACTCATCTACCTAAATCATTGAGATGTGTGGGGGTCTTGAAACTTGAAATTTTACTTTATTGAGATTAATGACATTTTAAGATCCCAACTTGAGACCCAGCGAAGTGGGTCTCTAACCCATCGTAGACGGATGGGTCATGCTACTCATAGAGACAATTCTCACAAAATTCAAAGTTAGAAAAAACTCAAATGCGGTACATAACCCAAACGGCATAAGAGTTTCATTCCATTTTGGCTCATATGGCCCAACTGGGAATGCCACAAAGAAGTACTTGGCTACTCGAATATTGCAACACACATGATCAGATACCCCTGATACATGTAAGGGATACAGAGTCCCACACTTGGCATCCCTGGCCAAAAGCATAGAGCCCTTCTGAATTTTCAACTCCCAAAACTAAAGATGGTCTCGAAACTAGCATCGTCTAGCTGACCTACTGAAATGAGACTCTTGGTCAGCTTAGGCAGATGTCTCACATTTTTCAAAACAAAAGCGGACCCATTTGCAAAAGAAAACTTTGTCACCTACTCCCACTATGTCACATGGATAGTTATTTCAAAGATGCACACAACCTGTCTTTCCAATGTCATAAGTGGAGAACCATTTCTTATGGGGAGTAACATGGAATGAGGCACCAAAATCCAAAATGCAATCCTAGGGATATGCATCATCTGAAGTGGTAAGCAACTCTGTAGGTAGACTAGACATGAAGAGAATGTCATTGTCACTATCATCAGTGACTGCATTGATCTCCTCGATCTTTACTTTTCCTTTGTCCTCCCTTAGACTCTCTTCCTTCTTATTTGCACCCCAATTTGCATTATTTTTCTTATACTTTTGCTCTCTTTTCAGCTTGTAGCAATCCTTTTTCATGTGGCCGTTCTTCCACAATGGTAACACTCAATGTTCTGTGCCCTAGATTTGCTATGAGATTTCCCCCTTTCTTGGGACTTCCCTTTGAACTGTGCCGTAGTCTTCTCATTTACTACTGCGAAATAAGTTGACTTTGCAAGATGAAGTCTAATAGTAGGCTTTGCTAATGCATCCAACTCATTCCAATCATCCTTAGACATAGTTGCAGGCTTAGATGCAATCCCTTCCAAGGGTTGAATCTGCTTCTTTTGAATAAGCACATACCTTATCTGTTCTTTCCATAGAGAAAAGTTTGTCCCATCAAACTTTTTAATGCTGAAAAGACTCCTTTTCAGACAAGGAAGGGGATGGCATGATGCAAATAAAGTAAATTTTCAAATGCTAGTGCCTGCAAGAAAGAATCACACCAAATACCAGGTGCACCCAAATGTGTATGTCACAGGAGAGTGCAATATCACTAAAGTTGTCCCTCAGCATAAAATAGCATCCATGTGCAAAGCGTCCGTCAAAATAGCATCCCACAAGACAATTTGGACCTATCAACGCATCCAACAAGGATCACAATGCATCCAAATGGCCTATAAAGCATCCACTACAATCAAATGCACACCACGAATGAATGTCAACTCAAATTGCAACTAGAGTGATCTGCATAAGGTATGTCTTAGAAATCACGGCCTCACAGCGATGATCGCTACTGAAAACAAGACGTGATATGCCTCAAAACATGGGTGTTACTGCATAATCAGACTCAGTAAGACAATCTACAAATATCTCTCTTCTACTAGAACTCCAAAATCCCAACCGATGAATGGGAAACAGAGATTCAACCCTTGCATTTAATGATTGGAGGATTAAACCTTAGGTAAAATAGCACCAAGGGGCAAGGTTTATTCACTACCACATGGCACGTGTGTGAAACTATGAAGAAAAGTATGAACAGAGATGCAGATTGCAACATAGAGTATCAAAAATTCCAAGAATCCTTCACCAAATTGGCTAGAATTTTGCAGACAACAGTTCTAGCCCATCCTCATGTTGAGATATCGAGCTCCACTCGCGATATGCCAGGGTGACTGTTGTGCATTTATGTCACCGATTTGTTAGCTGGAGATGCGGTTGGTACACCGCCCACGAATGACAGCTATCCTTATCTACACTAGTTCGTGGCTCAGTTAGTATGCCACCTTAGTTAGTTGAGTTTGGTTTGAGACCCACATATAGGGTTCTTCTATTTCTTTGTACTTGAGTTCTTTTGGCTTTCACAACTAAGAAGAGGAAAACTGTTTTCAGCCTCCACCTTTGTGTGTATTCCCCCATTGTGCATGTGAGAAAGCCGCAAGTGAGACTCCTTCCCTCTCTCCCACAATCTTCACATGGTATCAGAGCCTTGTTCGTGGTAAGGAGCTCAAGAAAGCAAGCCAAGTTCATGGTGTCCTGGTAAGAGGACCAGTGTTGCTTTCCTATTTCGAGTTTGGGAGCAAATCTCTGCAGGTAGCACAGCCAGAAGTGCAGGAGTGCACTGTTTCAGATTGAGACGCCCTTCGCGGTGTGGCGAGAGCGCAGTATATGCTGCGGGAATGGGCAAAGCCCTCAGTGACTTTATTTTTCTGATTTGAGGCCGTTTCGGGGCCCGTTTTGAAGGCGGAAGTTCTTCGCATGCACTCAGAGAAAGGCCCTGTTTTTTGCTGTGCGACCACTATGCGGCTAGTCGGTGGAAAGGTGCCACAGAAATTGCATCGTATGCCTGTGTGCAGAGATATTGGGAGTTGCAGATTCATGCCTATTGCCTGTTGATGCAAAATCGTCACTAGGAAGTGACTGTGTGGTGAAATACCACTCTCGTCGGTTTTGCAGATCTGCCCGTGTGAGGCAAAAGCTGTGTTTTTTGCAGTGACAGAATATTTTGCAGTGTTCTGTAATGGCATCTGATTCTCTTTCACAGATTGTCACTGAAAAGCTTGACAAGAACAACTTCCAGGCATGGAAGTTTAGAATGATGAATTTCTTGATGGGAAAAGGCTATTGGGAATTCATTACAGGAAATGAAGAAGAACCTGTTCTTCCTAATGTTCCTAGTCAACAGGAAATGCAGGCATTCAAAGGATGGCATGAGAGAGCCAGGAAAGTTATGTACTGGCTGTCTATCAGTATTTCGGACTCCATGATTGTGCATATTCAGGATGCAAATACGCCAAAGGAGGCATGGGATACTTTGGCAAAAATGTATAGCACAAATACGCAAGCCAGGAAAATGCAACTCAAACAGGAGTTGCACAATGTGCAGAGAGAAAATTTGAGCATAAATGACTACCACATGAAAGTGAAGAAAATTGCAGATGCACTTGCTTCCATTGGGTCGCCAGTGGATGATGATGATTTGGTTTCTGTGACCTTGAATGGTCTAGGAAAGGATTATGCACAGTTCCGGACATCCATTGCCGTTCGTGAAAACTTTCCTGATTTTGAGGAGTTGATTGCTCTTCTAATTTCTGAAGAGCAGAGAAATGGGGGTGCATCTTCTTCAGCAGGAACTTCAAAAGAAACTGTCTTCTACTCAAATGCTGGCAGAGGTAGAGGCAGAGGTAGAGGAGGCCGATCTGCAGGCCGTGGTAGAAATCAGAATATGCAGCAAACGCAAGAAAACCAGTCCTATGCAGGAGGACGTGGTAACTCTAGAGGCAGGGGGAGCCAAAGAGGCCGTGGTGGATGGCAGAGAAGCCAAAATGCAAACAGCAATGTTGAATGCTACTATTGTGGCAAAATGGGTCATATGGCTAAAGACTGCTACAAAAAGCAGAATGACATTATGAGTGGAAAATTGCAGCAAGGCAATTATGCATCCTCTAGTAGATAGGGTGATGACAGAAATGAGCATTTGTTTATGGTGCAGCATATGACAAATTCTGTAACAAGTGCAGAAGAAAGCAATGATGTGTGGTATGTTGACTCGGGTGCGTCAAACCACATGACAGGTCACGCTGAATGGATGCAGGATGCAAGGAAAATGGAAAAACCAGGATTTGTGGAGACTGGTGATGATACTGCACATCCTATTGTGCAGATTGGCAAAATTCCTTTGTCTATGCAGGATGGGAAAAAGAAATACTTGTCTGATGTATTTCATGTCCCGAACATCACCAAGAACCTGGTTTCTGTTGGTCAAATGGTTGAGCAAGGCTTGCAGGTTAGATTTAATCCTCATGGATGCTTTGTTGAGGATATGAAAAATAACGGTCGCTTGATAGCAAAAGGAAAGAAGAAGGGCAGGATGTTTACGTTGGATGCAAACATGCCTGAATTGAGTGCAGCAATGTTTGCACATGGGACCGGTGTAGTTGCAGATATTGATATCTGGCACAAACACATTGGTCATGTTAATATACAGCGACTAAAATCAATGCAAGCCCAAAATATTGTTGCAGGATTGCCTAAATTCAAGGGTTGCAGAAATGCACAAGGTTTGTGAAGCCTGTCAATTTGGGAAACAGGCAAGGACACCTTTTCCTAGGCATGTTCAAGAGAGTAAAAAGCCATTGGAATTAATCCACTCTGATGTGTGGACTACAAAAGCTGCATCTATTGGAGGCTGTCACTATTTTGTCACATTTATTGATGACTTCAGCAGAAAACTGTGGGTGTATTTTATGAAAAAGAAAAGTGAAGTGTTTGGGCACTTCAAAGCTTTCAAAGCTATGGTTGAAAAAGAAACAGGCCTGCAAATAAAATGCCTAAGGTCAGATGGAGGGGGAGAGTACCTCTCACATGAGTTTGCAAGGTTCTTGCAGGAGCATGGTATAAAGCAGCAATATTCATGCAGTCATACCCCACAGTAAAATGGAATTGCAGAAAGAAAAAACAGGCATATTGGAGAGGTATCTCGGGCTATGCTAAATGAAAAAGATCTACCAGATTATTATTGGGCTGAAGCAGTTGCTACAGCAGTCTATATAATGAACAGGACTCCCACTGCAGCAATACATGGCATGACGCCAGAGGAGATGTATACTGGTAGGAAACCAGATATTTCTCATTTGAAGATTTTTGGTTGCATTGCCTATGTCCATGTGCCAGATGAGTTGAGGTCCAAGTTGGATCCAAAAGCTGAGAAGTGCGTCTTTATTGGTTATTCTCTGCAGCAGAAAGGATATAGATGCTATAACCCTTCTACACGTAAGTTTACAGTGAGCAGAGATGTTGTTTTTGATGAGATGAGCAGCATATAAACCAGTAAATGTGATGATTGATGTAGATGCACAAAATGGTAATGCTGCACAGAATGCACAGCAGCAATCACAAAATATCAGTGGACCTGGAGTGTCCTCTACCAGTGGTTCACATACTTCGCCATGGACAGGTAGATTGAGATCAGGAGAATCCCCTCAAAGCAATGCAGAGAGTGGTACGCAGGTATCACGAAAAGGAAAAGAGAAGGTAGATCAGCCCATGTATGATGTGAATGTAGGTCACTCTTGTGTGGATGGTGAATCCAGTGGCTCAGAACAGAGCATTGATGATGAGTTGGGTATTCCTTCTGTTGTTA
Source organism: Dipteris shenzhenensis (assembly GCF_047967505.1). Classification (NCBI taxonomy): domain Eukaryota; kingdom Viridiplantae; phylum Streptophyta; class Polypodiopsida; order Gleicheniales; family Dipteridaceae; genus Dipteris; species Dipteris shenzhenensis. The sequence goes on along the minus strand of NC_141610.1, from coordinate 53,977,313 downwards.
CACCTGGAGTAAGGAAGACCAGGGATGTTTTGAGAGCACCTGGAAGTGAGCCTATTTTGCGTAGGTCTACCAGGGTTAGGTATCCTGTGGATAGGCTGAAATATGATGGATTTACAGCCATTCACTATGCCTATATGGTCAAAGTGATACAGGAACCAGAACCCACTTCTTTTGAGCAAGCCATGGGAAATGAAAAATGGGAGAAAGCCATGGATGAAGAAATGGATGCCTTGGATGCTAATGCTACATGGGAATTGGTGCCTTTGCCTAAAGGCAAGAATGCAATTGGTTGTAAGTGGGTTTATAAGATCAAGCACAATGCAGATGGTTCTATGAATAGATACAAGGCAAGATTAGTTGTCAAGGGGTATGCACAGACATATGGCATTGATTATGAAGAAACTTTCAGCCCGGTCGCAAGGATGGCAACCGTAAGAGCAGCCATTGCTATGGCTGCATCAAAGGGATGGTCTTTACATCAGGTGGATGTAAAGAATGCCTTCTTGCATGGTGATTTGCAAGAAGAGGTCTTTATGGAGCAGCCAGCAAGTTATGTTCATGCTACTCATCCTGAGTTTGTTTGCAGGTTGAAGAAAGCCTTGTATGGCTTGAAGCAAGCACCTAGAGCATGGTCTGACAAGATAGGATAGTATCTTGTCACTATTGGCTTTCAGATTTCCAAGGCAGATTTCTCACTCTATGTGAGAAAAACAGAGAAAGGGATTATGCTGCTGGTCATTTATGTTGATGATTTGATCATCACAGGTGATAGTGATGAAGATATCCTTCATGTGAAAATGCTATTGAGGCAGAAGTTTGAGATGAAGGATTTGGGAGAGCTGCGTTATTTCTTGGGCATTGAGGTGATTAGATCACCAAGTGGGATACAGCTCTTGCAGAGGCAGTATGGATTGGACATGCTGTCCAAATATGGGATGACAGGCTGTAAGCCTATTTCAGCTCCTTTGGAGCAGAATGTGAAGCTGAGCACAGATGCAGGTGAGCTTCTGGAAGACCCTACTATGTACATACGCATAGTAGGAAGTTTGATTTACATGACTATTACCAGGCCAGATTTGAGCTATGCTGTTGGGTTGGTAAGTCAGTTTATGCAGGCTCTAAGGAAACCGCATTTGGATGCGGCTAGACGCATACTCAGGTATGTGAAGTCCACATTGCAGTATGGACTATTTTATGAGGCTGGGGTTCAGATACAGTTGCATGGATACAATGATGCTGATTGGGCTGGTAGCATTTCTGATAGACGATCTACCAGTGGATATGTGTTCTCTTTTGGGAGTGCTGCAGTCACTTGGAGTAGCAAGAAACAGCCTACAGTTGCCTTGTCGAGCACAGAGGCTGAGTATAGGGGTGCAGCAATGGCTGCATGTGAGGTAGCTTGGTTGCATAAGCTACTCTATGATATGCATCAGTCTACAGATGGGCCGGTTGTCATTTATTGTGACAACATGAGCAGTATACACTTGGCAAAGAACCCAGTCTTTCATGCTAGAACAAAGCACATTGAGGTGTATTATCACTATGTGCGGGAGAAGGTTTTACTAGGTCTTATTGATCTAGTTTATGTCAGCACAGAGGATCAGGTAGCTGACATATTCACGAAAGCATTGGGTGCAGAGAAGCTGCGCAAGTTCAGAGACCTGCTTGGTGTGTGCAGGATTTGGGATTGAGCTCGAGGGGGAGTGTTGAGATATCAAGCTCCACTCGCGATATGCCAGGGTGACTGTTGTGCATTTATGTCACCGACTTGTTAGCTGGAGATGCGGCTGGAGATGCGGTTGGTACACCGCCCACGAATAATAGCTGGATGACAGCTATCCTTATCTAGACTAGTTCATGGCTCAGCTAGTATGCCACTTTAGTTAGTTGAGTTTGGTTTGAGACCCACATATAGGGTTCTTCTATTTCTTTGTACTTGAGTTCTTTTGGCTTTCACAACTAAGAAGAGGAAAACTATTTTCAGCCTCCACCTTTGTGTGTATTCCCCCATTGTGCATGTGAGAAAGCCGCAAGTGAGACTCCTTCCCTCTCTCCCACAATCTTCACACCTCAATCCACTAGAACAAATAGATCCGAAAATGGTAGCCTGAGCAAGCCAATCCAAACCGCAGATGTCAACAACGTACGAAGGGATCCAAACTTTGAAATTCTTGCTCCGACTAGTTCTTCCTGGTCTTGCTCCTTCTCTCAAGCTAACTGAAAGCTAAATGGAAGCTTGGAATTGCTTCGGAAGTGGAGGATAGAGTAATGAGATTACGAAGTGATTTCGTAGTAGGAAATGCTAGATTCATGAGATGAGCCTCAAATCGCCCTTTTTGCTTCAAAAAAACCTTCACAATGCTTAACAGAGTCCATATCCAGCTAATGGTCACACCCACGTCATTCCTCCATGAGAAATCTGCTCACCCAAACAAAAATTCTTCACTCTGTCACAGAAAATGTCTTTTTTGCTTCAAAACCACTCATGGGCTTGCAAAAAATACTTCAAGACTACCAGAAATCACTTGCATGCTTCTTCAAGGTTCTAATATCACCTAGGCAGTAATGATATGGTAGGAAATTGGGAACATGGGAAAAAGTAATATTTCCCACCGTCCCTAGACTTTTATGATTGCATGTTATAAAGAACCCAAATCATTTCACAAATATTCACTAGGTGAAACGCTTGCATGTCATAATTAGGAGGAGGCCCTCACTTTTTAGGTGAAGTGCTTGCATGCTATTATTAGGAGGAGGCCCTCACTTTTTTAGCATAAATATACTAATTCAAGTGCTGGGGGGGAACATTCCAATTTTCAATTTTCACAAACATTCCTTTTAGCAGATGCAAAATACTTCACTTTCGCATAAATCCTCTCCGACATAACAAGGCCTTCAAGTGATAAGTAAGAGAGTAACAACTACGATAATAAACTCGTTGAGATGATAAATAAGAGAGTAACAACTAAGATGATATTATATCTTTCTTTCATAAGTTTACGGGGATAGGCTGCGTGAGATTTTTTTCCAATCGTATTTTTCCATCCGAAAAAGATAAGATTGCTTTATTAGCTATTCGCATAATAGGGAGACAACTTTATTGCATAAAGAGAGCTTAAATAATTAACTAGCATGCATAAAGAACGACGACTTTTCACGCACAATTGATGTTGCAAGTGCCTACTTCCTCTGTTTCTATCTTGCAAAATAGCCAAAGCTATTTTTTGCCTAGTAAATTCAAGACACTTGCCCTAGCAAATTGAAAGTTGAGAGAGAGAAGAAGAAGATGCAGCTAAGAGAGAGAAGAAGAAGTAGCTTAGAGAGAGAAAGAGAGAAAAGGAAAGAAAATGATGGCCAAATTTTAGAAATTACTATGATCGGTTTTAGCTTCTTACAAAAATTGCCATAGCGGCTAAGGCCTAGCCCCCTCTAGCCAATTTAAAGCACAAATATGAAGCAATAAAACAGGCAAGTTCCGACACATTCCCTAAGCTGTTGGAAATTGCACTCTTATTAAAAAGAAATCATATTGTAAGTGACATTTACTAGCCGGGTTCCCTCAAAAGAACGTCAAAGGTTTGAACCTTCGGATTTCCAAATCTACAATGCAAAGCAGCATCTTTTCGCAAGACGCAGGGAGGAGCGGTCGCCATTTGTTGAATGTAACAGCATGCGCGTAAGGAGCACATTGATCCAAGGATAGTACAAGCCTGCTAGGATCCTACTCCTCCTCGTCCGTTACAAATTTGCCGCTGCCCGGGTTGATGGCAGCAACCAAGAAAAACAAGACCCAGAATATCACCAGAGGTTCAATTTCGGTAATGGGCACTCCTGTCTCAATATTTAACTGTGCCAGTGTCCCTTTGCCGGTTATCACTTCACCGATAATGGAAAACGCAATACCTAGCTGGGCCATTCTGCCAACGAAGAGTTCATTGGCTTTCGTAAAACCGAAAGTCGGGCCTGCATTTGAATTACCACCAAAATTATCACAAGAGCAAAGCAGACAGAGCTAATTCAACAATTAAAGCAGCAGTATACGGAGCAGAGGTTTCTTTACCTCCCTCCTTCAACCCGAGGGCTGATTTGAGGCCTTTGCCAGGAGGAATTACTGCTCTGTCCAGTCCAGTGGGCTCGACAGAATCGTCGACAAATTTGCCTCTGTCTCCCAGAGCGCCGATAGCTCCGAGGAGTGTGAAAAGGATGAAGAATAACAGCAAGGGTTCAGTCTCCGTCAAGGGCAACCCTGTCTCCAGATCAAACTGAGCAAGCGTGCCTTTTCCTGTGATGGCCTCACCGAGGATCGAAGCCTGCAGTAAAGAACGTCAGTAGTGGAATGCCTGCGTAAAATGTACTCCTCCACCGCTGCAATTGAACAGTGAAGGACAAATGAAGGAGCGGTGCTACTTACTGCAAAGCCAAGCATTGCAACGCGTCCTACAAAGAGCTCGTTCTGCTTAGTGAAACCGATTCCCCCGGAAGTTCCGAAGATTCCATCTTCAACTTTCCCCTTCTGAGGCTTCGCCGGCGTCGTCTGCACAAGGAGTAAGAGTATGAGGTGAAGGCGCCGCCAGGTGCACAGGTGCATAAGATGATCCACGATTCTAGCTAGCCATAAAGCAGGCAGAAAACCAAGGCGTGGCCAGCACAGGTACACATCACGAACCATAAGCAGGCAGAAAACCGTGCACTATCTACTCGAAGCCAATGGGTAGCCAAAAGGAGGCAGAAAAACCGTGCACTATCTACTCGAAGCCAACGGGGCAGACGCGGGTTCGACTGAGGAGAGCGCCATCTGAGATCCAGCAACGCCACAGAGGCGAAGAAACCACTAGGAAACTAGGAAGTACCTTCTTGGGGGTTTTTGTACCGAAGAGGGCGAAGGTTTTGACGGAAGAGGAGAGGGAACGTTGGGAGGGGAAGGACTGGAGGGGGGGAGCGAAGGAGGAGAGGCTATGGTGGACGGAGGAGGGGTGGAGGCGGAGGCCAGAGTCAGGGGAGGAGAGGGAGGAGGAGGAGCGGGAGAGGAGGGCGGACTGAGCCATGGAAAGGAACTGCGGCTGTGGCGGAAATCACACAGGCAGAAGCAAGCAAAGCAAGCACGTAGAAAAAAAAGAGAAACTCAAAGTAGTTCGTAAACGAAGACGATGACCACCTTAAGATTTTGGTTCAACCTTTAAAAGCACGTTTTTGAGCCCCTACCCTCCACGTGTCCTCCCCTCCTTACCTGGCCCTCCGGATCGAGAATGATGGACTCTGCTTTTGCCACATCATCCGCCTTCTGTTCCCTCCACGTCACCAGATCTCCCTCCTGACCCCACCCCCTGCTCGCTGACCTGGCCCTCCCGATCGAAAATGGTAGACTCTCCTTTCGCCACGTCATCGACCCGCCTTCCAGCCTCCCATTCCCTCCACCCCACAAACGCACATTCCCTGCCTTTTCTTGCAATCGCAGCCGTCCACGTGTGCGGATCCCAATCCACCAAGCTCCCTCTCTCCCCTTCACAAAACCAGGCCTCGGCTGTCCATGTCATCACTCACTTTATCTTACCTCCCACGGACTCCTTTTGCACCTTACGTACATGCACTTCTTTTCTTTGCAAGCTCTGCCATGAGCCTATGCATCCATACTTTACCTCATCACCCATGCATCCACATGGCAAGGCAATTTTATTTCAAAGTGGAAGAAGAACCACCACACAAAAAAATCCTGCATTAATTAGTGAAATGGGATCCAATGAGGGTTTGAAGAAAAAAGTGTAGAAGTGAGTGCATAGGGGGATTCAAGCCCCACGAAATGCCCCATGCCATGCTTTTTATAAAGGCCTCCAAAGCTTTAAAAGCTACCTTTATTAAAAACAAGTCACAAAGTGAACCTTCAAGTAGCCCAAGCCCAAACAGAGGACACAAAATTTGACCTTCAAGTTGCCCAAGCCCAAACACCAACTTAAAATTTAATCCTTTGGCAAAAATTTTACTATATTCCTTAGCAATTCTAAAAAGGATAAAAACACACACCTCATTAAAGTCCAAATATGTATTCACAATTAAAGAGTGAATTGAACAACATCATGACCACAAGCACTACACTCATAACCTAAGTTGCCAAATCAAAAAAAAAATCAAATATTGAAACTAAACCACAAACACCCATGCAAGCTTACAAATGCAAAACAATAAGGAAAAACTTTAGAGAGCATTGATAGATGCAGTATAGGACTGAATAGTAACTTGAGCAATGCTTCAAAGAATCATTACTTCCGTGTACTCCTTCAAAACATTCTACAATAGCCACATAAAATCTAGATGGGATCTAGATTTTGAAAGACAAAGCACCCTGATCCTCCTTATTCTAGACACAACCAAAGCGCGATTAACCAATCCATGTTATGGGTCTTCATGAAACATTTAATCTCTAGGAAAGAATCATTAACAAAGGCCTTGAGGTCTCAAGGTAAGTAACATTTTTCAAGAACACAAGTCAAAGCAAGCAATCAAACAAGCATGTGAATGAGTGTGCAAAAGGAAGAGGATGAGAGAGAGAGAGAGAGAGAGAGAGAGAGAGAGAGGGCATTATCCTTATCTTCAATATTTGGAGTTTGATATATGAACTTATCAAGGGTCACTGACCCCTTAGACACCCATAACCCATATGTTACACCACACACAACCATATCTAATAAGTATTTTCATATAATTGGAAAGGAACCATCCCTAATTTTAATCTCAATGTTGATATATACAAATTGCACTATTTGTGCATATATTCCTTGTTGAGAATGGTGTAAATTGCACCATAGGGTTCTCGGACAAACCCTAACCCTATCCCTAAGGGGTCCATGTAGATATTCTCAATTTTCATGGAATACAACTAAGTGTGCAGTTAGTCAATCCTTGTGCACTCCTCTCTCTCCCTCTCTTACTTTCACTATCATGGTATCAGAGCCAATGGTTCTCATAAGCCCTTACATGTTGTCGAGGAAATAGGCCCTCTGTTGAGGCATTTGAGCTTTAGAGTTTGAGAGAGTTGAAGATTGAGACAGCACTTCTTTTGAGTTTACATCTCGAGAGAGTTCTTTAGATTTTCGTCCATTTGAGGGAGAGATTTCTATTTTGTTCATTTCATGAGAGAGATTTTTGAAGTCCTTGATAGATTTTTGTAGAGTAAGAGAGAGGTTTTTCCTCTAATCCTTAGGGGAAAAGAGAGAGATCTAGTTTCTTATAACTTGTCCTACTTTTCGTGAGAGGTGGCTGAGAGTGCTAGAACTCTCTCAATGACTTAGCAGCTACAAAGGCTCTAAGCAACACGAGAAGACTACCTATGAAGCACAAAATCAATGCAAGACTCAAGCAACCAGCACGTGACTCCAACGAGGGCCTCATGAGCTCACAAAGCGGCTTTCTAGCTTCAACTTCTATGACTCCTCAACAAAAGCCTCAGAAACCTGCATACTGAGAATACCCTGCTCTTCCTGCGGAAGCCGTGGGAAAGAGCCAACATTTGGCACCGCTGCCAGGGAGACTAGCATCTCAAGTAACGAGTAAATATACGCAAGTATGGGTAAAAAATGAACTACTATGAACTTTCGCAAATATAACACTCAAGGGTAAGGAGAGTAAATTTTTTTTCCAACTCTAGCCAAACATATCAACCCCAACCATCAACCTTGGGTTACTACCTTAATAAATTTCCTTTATTTCTTAAAAATAAGCCACTTGAAGAGCAAATCAGGCTAGGTAATGAACAAGAATGTGTAGAACTCGCAAGTTCAAGCATTTCACCTTTTTACAGAAGAGCGATCCGAGCTAACCATGAAAAGTTATGGCTCGGGAAGAGTTTAGAGTTTGACCCTAACCCTACATCCATTCCTATAAAAACCCAATCCACCCCCTCATTCTTCTTTTTTCACATCTATCCTCCATCCTCTTCCCCATTCTGAGCCCTACGCAAGACCCTCCTCCCTCTCCATTGACCACCACCCTACTCCCATCCTCACACGGTGAGTTATTTCGAGCCCTTCTCGTAGGCGATAACCTAGCCATGTCCATTCGACCTCAACAATCATGTTACATCGAGAAAGACTTGGAGAGTGTAGTAGGTAACCATATCCTGCTCTTTTTGAATTTTCGTCAAAGTTTTCTGTCTGTCAAGTTTCCACCACCACCCGCCCCCCCCCTTCGCACCCCCCTCCCTTCCACCCCACTCCATGGCCCCCCCCCTCCCTTCCACCCTCGTCCACCCTTCACCCCCTCCATCCTCCCCCCCCCCTCCCTTCCACCCCCCACCACCTTCCCCCCCCCCTTCCACCCCCCTCCATCCCCCCCCCTCCCCCCCCCTTTCACCTGTTCTCCATCCCCCCCCTCCTTCCACCCCACCTCCATCCCCCCTTCTACTCCCCCCTCCCTCCATCCCCTAATCCCCCTCCACTCCCCCGCCCCCCCTCCATCCCCTTTAAACTATTATATATGCTCAATGCCCCACCCTCCTGGTAACCACCAATGGTGCAAGGTGCTCAAGTTGTGAGGCCCCATATGAGGAGAAGCCATGTGTGAGCCCAGGACACTGGATGGATCCTGACTTGCATGTTAGATGAGGTCTATCAATGAGACCGTTGATGGTGGAAAGGTGATCTATCTGAGTCTAGCCTATGGGCTAGACAGGGTAGGTAAGCTAGTAGCACAACGAGGCTTATTGTCTTGATTGTGTGGGAGCCCCTTGCTAGCCCCTAGCTGGGGGGGGTCTCGGGGGAGCCAACAGCCCCCCTAGTGGGGGTTCGGGGGCGAGAGCCTGCCAAGCAAAGGTATAGGGAATATTCCATGGATGACTAGTTGGTTCCATTGACTAGGTTGACTGGTTGGCTCCACCGACTAGGTTGACTGGTCGGCTCCACCGACTATGTTGATCCGACTATCTCCCTCATAGCTATAAAGAGTCGACCTTCCGAATCCATTGTATCCATCAGATTAGATCAGATCAGATCTTCCATCTAGTAGCTCTTCACTAGTATCTATCTAGATCGCCATCTAAGCTCCACTATGGGAGTGCAATGGCATAGTGCCAAGCATGCACATTCACCTCTTCACAAGCTCATAGACACACTGCCAAATCATCAATGCATCCACAATCATTTTTGGCCCCTCTTGTGATCAAAATTTGGCCTTTCTTCCCGACGTTGTATCTTTTGATCCAGGTGGAATTTGGAGGAGCTCCAAAAAGAAAAATTCCTGATTAGTCCCCAAATGGCGTCTATCAGGATCTATCATTGGTATTCGTCTCACAAATATTGATACCTATTCCATTATTTGGTAGGGGGTAGATTCACTCTTGGTGAGCCACTTAGTAGTTTGGGTTACTAATTCAAGATACTTGCACTCACATGCCACCTGTAAAGTCACTAGTTGACTATTTGGCATTGGTTCCTGCACTACTTCGTCAACCTAAAAAATCTTTTGGCTATTACCGGCACTTCATTTGCTATTCTTGGTGCACCATGGTGAAATCACATGATGATGTCGTATTTCTTGATTAGAGTAGCAAGCTTGATGATAACAACTATGGCAATTGAAAGCTCACAATGTTGAACATTTTTCAATTGAAGGGCTTCCGGGTCATTGTTCAAGAAGATGAAAAGAGACCCGAGCCTACCTCGACAACTCCTCTTACCATAGATAACTCCTCTTACCATAGATAAGCAACTAGAGCTCACAAAGCAACAAAAAGAGTGGGATACAAAGGCTCGACTTGCCTTGAATATCATCAACTTAATGTGAAGGATATGATGATCCTCATGGACAGACCTCAGCTATACTTGCTTGGAAGACTTTGGAAAGAAGGTACACTGCCAACAACATGTCATGTATTCTCTTGTTGGAGAATTAGCTAAACAACAATCCAATGCTTCCAAATGAATCATGTATCAACTTCTTACTTAGGTTTGAATGATCTTGGTGATCAGCTCACATCACTTGGGCAAGAGGTCAAAGAAGAGAGACTAGTCTAGTTGGCCATCAATAGGATTTGGACTAGATTATGGGCAGTTTGTGACTGCATTAGTCACTCCAGACACACCTCCAACTCATGTCAATCAACATGCTCATTAGGAGCAATGGAGATGCGTTCTTAAAATAGATTCGAAGAATCATGACACCACCTTCACAGCAAGAGGAAGCGGAAGCGGGTCGTACAAAGGAAGAGGTAAGAACTTTGGACACTCTAGCAACCAAGGCAAAGGTCAGTACCAGGGCCAATAGTCTCCATCTTCATTGACTCAGACTCATGGTTCTCTCACACAAAGGGGGACATGGAATCCCAGAGGTAGAGGGAACTCTGGAAGAGGAGGAAATCATGGAAGTACTCCTAGATGCAAGGGAAACTACAACTATTGTGGCATCCCAAGCCATTGGGAATCAGAATGCAGAAAGAAAAAAAGGGATGTAGCCAATGTGGACCAATCAAACAAGTCTCACAACCCTCTCCAAGGCAACCGTCAACAATGACAGTCCGCCCACTATGCCTATGACGAAGATAACTCTCAAGTTTATCGACACAAAGTTGTCATATCGCAGTATGCTCAACTTGAGAAGTCCACATCTCAAACATAGAAGGATGAGGACACATTGTGGTTTGGACTTTGGTGGGAGCAACCACATGACACCTGAGAAAGAATGGTTCTTTAATCTCTATCCCAATCGGAACCGAAGAGAGAATGTCATGATGGGAGATAACACAACCCACAAAATCAAAGGGATCAGCAGCATACCCTTGCATAGTAATGTAGGCACCATAGGGAGTATTGGAAATGTGTGTCCCCACAATGGCACATAACTTTCTCTCTATTGGACAGTGAGATTGAGAGTGATATGGAAGTCGTCTTCAACTAGTATGGATGCACCGTGAAAGAGCTCAAGAGTCTCGAATCCATCATTGCTCAGGGTGTTAAGATTGGATGAATAATCAAGCTTTCTTTTCCCATTCCCATGCAGGGAGCCCTAACAATTCATCATCAGAATCAAGATGCCCATTTGAGTACATTGTGGCACAAGAGGTATGGCCACCTCAACTTTAGAAGCCTTATATCCCTCAAAAAGACAAACATGCTATAGAGGTTTCCACAATTGTACTTTCAAAAATATGTATGTGAGGCTTGTTGCATGGGTAAGCAACATAGATAGCCCTTTCCAACATCTTTGACTCCAAGTATCGACGTCCTTCAGATCGTGCATTCAAATCTATGGGGTCCAACTTCTATACCATCTCTTAGCAAGGACTTGTACTTCATGACCTTTAGCGATGATTACTTAAGGAAGACTTGGATCTACTTTCTGAAAAAGAAGTATGATGCATTTAATACATTCAAGGACTTTAAAGCCTTGGTAGAAAAGCAGACTGGCAAGTACCTAAAGGTCCTCCATTGTGACAATGGAGGTGAATGCAAGTCCACAAAATTCAATGCCTTTTGCATACATCATGGCATCACACATCAGTTCACATGCAGATATACCCCTTAGCAAAATGTGATTGGTGAACAAAAGAACAAGGTGATTGCAAAGTCATCTAGATGCATGCTTGATGAGAAGAATGTTTCGAGATAGTACTAGGCCGAGGCATCTGACACAACTATGTACTTGATGAACAAGAGTCCCACTGCTTCATTGCAAAACATGACACCAAAAGAGGCATTCACAGGAACTAAGCCCTCTATTGGTCACTTGAGAGCATTTGGCTCTCTTTCTTATGCTCATGTTCCTGAAGGACTTAGGACTAACCTTGATGTTAAGTCAATCAGTGCGTTTTTCTTGGATATGTTGCAGAGTCGAAGGCATATCGACTCTATGATCCAGTAAAGTAAAAGTTGATTATATCCAGGGATGTTATCATTGACGAGGCTTCATCAAAGTAACTTTGATAGTCCAACCATAGTTTCTACTGCACTGTTGTCTATGCGCCAACATGGACTTAGGTAGCATAGAATGTGTGTGTAGAGAAGTGGCAAAGCTTCGCTTGTACTTGCATAAGGCTAGGAGTAATCTCTCTTAGGAATCCTCAACATACAAGTTTACTTGCGACTCCTACATGCATGTTCTACATGCAAGTCCTGCATGCGATTCCTACATGCATGTTCTATATGCGAGTTCTACATGCAACTCCTACATGCAACTTCTATATGCAAGTTCTACATATAGAGAGAGAATGTCTTACAATTCCTACATGCAGAAAGAGAAGCTCTCCAACTTGTATAAATACCCCATAATGGAATGAAGCCCACACTCTTTGGGGCATTGTGTTGAGTTCTACTTTGGTATTCCAAGCAATTGTCTCCAAGTGTCCATGCTTCCTTGCACTCCATGTCCAAAAGCATGTCCTAACCATGTAACTCCTCCTCCCCTCTCTTCCAACCTTGCAACCCATCATCTCCCTCTCCTCCTCCCCACTCCTCCTCCTCCTCCTCCCTTCTCCTCCTCCTCCTCCCTCCTCCTCCTCTCTCTCCTTTCCCCCCATGCTCTTACACCTTCCTCTACCACTCCTATGCTCCCCCTAAACCCTTAGTTCCTCAACCCTTGACCTCCATGATCTACTGGGGAGGTGCGTTCTCCACCATGTACTCTACCCTGAACCTTGGATCCTCCTTCTAACCCTTGAATCTCTTCTAAACTCTGGAACTTCTCTCTAAACCTTGGAACCTCCTTCTAAACCTTGAACCTCCCTCTAACCCTTAAAATCCTCCTGAACCCTTCAATCCCTAATGAAGGCAAAAGCCTTCATTACCCCAACCATGATGATGCACGTTCCTTTCACACATGCATGCACTATGTTGGCTTATCACACTTATGCTACAAACGACAACACCGATATATATGTAGGTGATAAAAAGCCTCGGAACCCTGCATACGGAGAATACCCTGCTCTTCCTGCGAAAGCCATGGGAAAGAGCCAACATTCGGTGCAACTGCTGGGGAGACTAGCGTCTCAAGTAACGAGTAAACATACACAAGTATGGGTAAAAAATGAACTACTACAAACTTTCACGAATATAACACTCAAGGGTAAGGAGAGTAATTTTTTTTCCAACTCTAGCCAAACATATCAACCCCAACCATCAACCTTGGGTTACTACCTTAATAAATTTTCTTTATTTCTTGAAAATAAGCCACTTGAAGAACAAATCAGGCTAGGTAATGGATACGAATGTGTAGAGCCCGCAATTTCAAACATTTAACCTTTTTACAGAAGAGCGATCCATGAAAAGTTATGGCTTGGGAAGAGTTTAGGGTTTGACCCTAACCCTACACCCATTCCTATAAAAACCCACTCTACCCCCCTCATTCTTCTTCTTTTACATCCAGCCTCCATCCTCTTCCCCATTCCAAGCCCTACGCAAGACCCTCCTCCCTCTCCATCGACCACCACCCTACTCCCATGCTCACATGGTGACTTATTTCGAGCCCTTCTCGTAGCGGTAACCTAGCCATCCACCCACCGTCCATTCGCCCTCAACAATCCTGTTACATTGAGAAAGACTTGGAGAGTGTTGCAGGTAACCATATCCTCCTCCCTTTGAATTTTTGTAAAAGTTTTTTGTCTGTCAAGTTTCCACCACCACCACCCCCTCTCGACCTCCTCCCCCCCCTCTCCACCACCACCACCCCTTTCCACCCCCCCTCCATCCCCCCCCCTCCCTTCCTCCCTTCCACTCCCCTCCAACCCCCCCTTCCACCCCCCTCCATGTGGGACTCTTTTCGCACTAATTTGCTCATATATTTTTGTTGTGACCTCCGATTCACGATCTGTCTGCACTGGCACATTTCCTTACACACGTGGGACAATCCTAGGCATAGTATTAACACGATTGTCCCTACAACACTATCACTTCTCTAACCCCCTAACACAACTACATCAACACCCGCACTTGTGGCAAAGACACCCGTTCCACCTCTCGCCAAATCTGCACGCACCTACACTCTGACCAAGGCCTTTGACACCAACGCTCACCACATCCAACTCCACTGCAGCCAACTTCGACAACCCTCTACCTCAATTCCCCCCCTAAAATTCAGGAAATCCCTTTGACTCCTCCACAACACAACATGGTTGAGCGTCGTCGTGATGATGGGGATCTTGAACTTGAAGCAAAGGGGAACAATTTCTTTAACAATCGCAACAATTTTGGCAACAATAACAACAATCATGGCAGGCACGCCCTGGGCAAACTCGAACTTCCCAAATATAATGGTAGGGGCGATCCAACCCAATTCCTCTAGCATTTTAATGCCGCATGCCGAGCAAGTGGAGATCAATCCAATGAAACCAAGGTCGCTTGGTTCCCCATGGCCTTAACTGATGAAGCCTCATAATGGTACCTAGACCTCCTAGTGGGGAAAAAAAAACACATGGGACCTACTGCAAACTGAATTCAAGAGGCACTTTCAAATGGAGAGACTACAAGATGATCCCGCTCTTCAACTAAGCAAGCTCCAACAAGGTCGCCGAGAAGATGTACGCACTTGGGCAAGATGAAATGCTTAATTGCCAAATGTGAACCATGCCCCAATGCAAAGTACCTCACGGCCTGGTTCATTGTAGGCCTAAGGAAGAAAATCTGCAAGGACATGAAAAAGATTAGCAGTTAACACTACAGCTCCCGAGCCTCAAATAAAAGAAGCTCCATACCCAAATGCAGAAGTGGAGAAGGCTCGATTTTAGGAACTTCAACAATGGGTACAAAAGGAACAAGCTCAATTTGAGGCTGAGAAGCAAACACAAGATCCAATCCCTGACTTGGCCCCACCGAGTATTGAGACTGTACTTGAGCCTCTGTTCCAACAACAGAATCCGCACATAATGTACCGCCATGCCAACTTGAAGGAGCTGCACTCTCTAGCATTCTAAGCTGCCCTATGTCAATTCCCATTGGAATCCTATTTCGGAATTGTCCCAATCTCTAGGAGAGTTTCAAAGGTTGGATTGAACTCACAAATCCCCCTCCACCTATCAAAGACATAGAAGATATCCATGTGTGAATGGGTGAGAGAGATGACATACGCAATATCACTGTGCGTTTGATCCACAAGGCATATGATGAAGTCCAAGCCATAGTGGATGGTGAAGCAGGTGTAAATGTCCTATCCAAGGAGCTCTACGATGAATGGGGTCTCCCACCAATAAAAAAGGCTAAATTCAACATAGGCCTTGCCGACGATTCACGGGAAAACCCTTGGGAATACTGAATGGCGTGTCAACAAAAGTCGCAGGAATCCGCTTTTCCCTTCAATTCACAATCTTGGATCTCCCCAAGAAATCCTATCAAATCTTGTTCGGACGTCGTTGGTTATGTGAAGCATCAGTCCTCCATGATTGGGGAACTGATAAACTGACAATCCAAAATCGCGACACCGCAGTCAGAGTGAATGTGGAGATAGGAGCAATAAAACCAATTGTGCCTAGAGTGTTGGATGAAACCTCTAGCAAATCAGCTCCCCTATAATAGCATGCCATAGCGGGCGATACACAAAGTAATGTCAATAATTTGATATAAACGTTGGCAACCATTGACAACTACCATTCATTAGACCCCATCTTCTCGCAGATAGATGCTAAGGACATGTAGGTAGATTCTCCACTCACACATGAAGAACTAATCGATCTAGAAGTGCCTTTATAAGGGCCCATCATGTTTTGGCATCCCTTCTAATTACATTTAGGGTTTCATCGTGCCCCTTGCCCTCGCCCTGACCCCTCCAACCCCCCCACCCTCGTCGTCCTCCCCCCTGACCCCGGCAACCCCCCCACCTTGACCCCTCCAACCCCCCCCACCCTCGTCGCCCTCCCCCCCCTTGCCCTCCCCCTACTTGCCTCGCCCACACCCGTTGCCCTCGCCCATACCCCCATCCCCCCATCCCCCCACCCTTACTACCACTCCACCCCTCCCCTTGCCCCGCCCCACACCCCTCCCTTCTCTCCCCCCTCCTTCACCATGTCCCCACTTTCCCCAACGTCATGTGAGTACAAAATTTGTGGTCAAAATAAGCAAGATATTAAAGAGTGAGTACACAAATTGTGGTCAAAATAAGCAATATATTTATTTCATATTTGTATACAATTACACCATAGCTTCTATTGGTGGTTGGACCCATTTGCTCCCTTCTCTCACTCTAGCTTGCAACCAACGTGCAACTCCTTGACTCCCTATGGATGCTTTCTAAGAACTATGCCTTCTATTCTTTGATACAATTTGAACTGCTTTTGCAAGTTCTGATGCCTTTGCCTTTTCAGACTTCAAAGTCCTTCCTAGTAAACATCTAAAAAACTAGTTGAACATCTCATGCAATGCATTGCTGTGAGTGACACCACCACCATGCCTTGAGTTCTTGAAGTAGGCTACCTTGGCTCTATAGTGCGACTTCTCCATGCCTTGTGTATTCCAAATTGACAAAGGACCCCAATTTTGTACAAACCATGGTCCGTGTGCATAGAGAATATGCTGCAAATAGGATGAGAATCAAATCAGCAACAAAAACTGTTTATAAAGAAAGTGCTAAATATTACGATGGTGCCAAGATTACCATGTAATGCGTAATGTGTGACTCCCCCCATGCTTTCACCATTAATTGCATAAACTCTTTCACAGCCATCCTGAACCTTTCATAATACATGTCATCGATTTAAACTTGGCGAAGCAATTTTATCAATGCATCTACCTTTGTCCATACTTTAGCTCTCAAAGTTGCTACTTGAGGATGAGAAGCCTTATTAGTCGTGCAGTCACACAATGCTTTCCAGTATTCCCAACCCAAACTACTTTAAGATAATGTATGTTTGTCTTTGTCAAGATTGTGGTTCGATAGGAATCTCCTTGCCTTCCCTCCACCCATGGACACTTTTGCAGGAAGATTCTGTGTTGCCCTAGACATTTTCTTATCCTCCTTAAGTTTGACATGTCCTCCATGGAACCCCATCTCTGACAACAACTTCTCAGCTTCTGCAATGCACCGTGCGGATACTTCTTGCGGAATTAAATTCCAAGCATAAACAAGATACAAAATATAACAACTTATCAATTACACGCAGTTCTGCATGTAAAGTACATATGTGTACTCTCTCAAGTGAGATGGGCAAGATGGGATCCCACTTTGGATCCTTCTTGTCACGATTTGGAGCTTGTGTTTGGCTGCAAGATAGAATGCCATTCTCCCATTGTAAGCCAGCCAAACTGTTTTGTGAAAGAACAACATGTGGTTGGGATGCCCACGTTTTCTACAGAATCAAATATAGTTTAATACATTTTGCCAGGGAATTGTAATCCTCTAAACCACTGATATGAAAGAGCTTACGCCACCTTCTAACTGTCCAACAATAAAATACGTAGACAACAGAGAAAGCCAAAGCAGGTTGAAGTATATATGAGATGGACAATGATTTCCGTTTGTTGTAGGTCCAACGCAAAGGACAACGGACGATAGATGAAATAATAAAGACAATGGCAACGCAGATTACAGAGAAGAGAATGGGCCATGGGTAGGGTATATCAGCTGTTCGAACTAAGACATGGATCTTACACCAACAGAACCTTCATATGGTCATCGTGTGGAGTAATTTAGATGGTCCGATCGAACAGATGGGAAATTGGACTAAGAGACACGAATGCGTGGATGACGATTGTAAGAGCATACGTGAGCAAAGAAAAAAAGCGTCGATGAAAAGAACTATGCTTTACCCACTATGTGTCAATTCAGCTTATGAATAGCTAAGGTGCACAATACCTATTTTCGTTAACAACAAATTCAAAATGGCGAACATAGACTCGTTGAGAATACCATCCACAAATTCGGGTGCTTTCTTGCAAGATTCTTTTGTCTTCTCCACAAAGTGTAATTTCTCAGAACTAGGAGTGATGGGAGACTTCAACAACTACGGACATGCTTTGGCAAGTCCTGCATGAAACGCGACAATAGTTCTCAGCAAACAACGTGCCAGTAGAAGTAAAGAAGGACGATATAGAGAGAAGACAATAGAAGATAGAAGACATTTTCACCCTTCTGGAAAGCACCAGAGTCGGTATCCATAAAATCGTTTGAAGCATCCATAGGTAAGCCCTCCACAAACTATTCGAATCAAAAAATCGAGTGCCAAGCAGAGGCCCTTCTCACCATTTTATAGGCAATGAAAGAATGTTCTCTCCATACGAAGATGGGCACCAGTTATCAGAAAAGATTTGCCAAATATTCGCAGCAGCTATCCTTAAGTTGAGCAGTCCATAGAATGTTAAAAAAAAGGCTGCCTTTCTTAATTGTGATTGTTAATCGCTTCTCCTTCTGCATGAGGTCGCCCCAGCTGGTTTGCATGAGGAAGCTCCACCTGCTCTACCTTGGTAGCAACGCAGCAGCGTCATAAAAAGAATTAGAAGTTGAATTAAGAGCAGCCGGGAGCTCACCCTGAAATACATGTGCAGGCTCTCCTAGTTTAGTATTAAATATGGTTGAAAATGACGAAGGAAACCTCCTCCACACCCAGAGCCGGTAAGGCCAAACACAGAGAAAAGCTCCACGTATCTACCAACAAGGTCCGCGCGAAACCAATGTGCATGCATGTACTAAATGCCGGATGCATTAAAACAACGCAGAAAACTCATTCACATCAGAGGTAGTAAAGGCAAACGATGAGGAAGACGCTGAATTAAAAGTAGGATAATCGAACATTCATTGAAAATGATGTAGGAAACCTCCTCCACGCCTAGAGCCGGTAAGGCCAAACACAGAGAAAAGCTCTGCATATCTGCTAAAGGCCCGCACGAAACTAGTGAGCATGCACGTACTAAATGGATGCATCAAAATGGCGCAAAAACTCGCTCACGTCCAGAGGCAATATAGGCAAACGATGAGGAAGATGCGAGCTGGTAGGTAAGGCCAAATGCACAGAAGACGCTGCATAGCTGCCAAAATCTTTGCCCGAAACAAGTGTGCATGCATGTACTAAATGCGAGAGGACGCAAAAAGGGTCGTTCGCCCGTAAAACCAAACGCAGAGCATCCACAAACGTCTGCATGCAATTACGCAGAGCATCCACAAATGAATGCCAAAGCATCCACAAACGTGTGCATGCAATTACAAATGCTAGAGGCATGAAAACGACGCATAATTGAAGACCAATCATTTACACCCACTTGTCAAACCCCTTCCAATTTCCCATAAAATTAAAATAAACATTCATTTTAGCTACCCCATGGGGCAGGCCAAAAAGTGGAGAATTTCATGGGATACTCACATGCTCCTCCAATCAATGCATGGGGGACAATCTCAATGCATGCAAAACAAAAAGTGAACATAAAAATAACTGAATACTTGATTTTTCTATTTTGGAGGCCAAACTATTAGGGCAGCCAGAAAAGAAATAATATGTGGTACTCCATATAGGGCTAGATAGTTAGGGCCTTAGCACATGGATGGGGCTAGCATGGGTTTAGGATGGGAATCTTTTGGTCATCATTACTCCCATCCTACACCAAGTGGTCTAGGATGGATTTAGAATGGGAGTAGCCACTTTTTCTCCCATCCTAGACCATGGCCTCTAGACCCTGGCAGCCAGAATGGGTTCCCCTTTTTTAAGGATTCAAAAACATGCAAGGATGACATGTATCCTTGTCCCCAAGTGGTCCCCACCTCCTAAACACATGAAATGATGCCATGTGTCCTCTTCCTCCTAAACCCATCCCTAGTTCTTTTTTTGTTAGCACATGGTGGGATGGGAATAGGATAGAAATATGGATGGGACCACTTGGGGTACCTTTTCCCATTCCCATCCTATTTCTTCCCATGTGCTAAGCCCCTTAGCAAGTACAATAATGTGTGGTGCTGTGCATGGCTTGTTGGTAGGGAATATGAAATCTCGTTGCTTGTGATTAGCTGATTGATTCTTGAGGTCCCCTACGAATGTCCGCAGGCTATCGATGGATCGACCCCCCTCCGCCAGCCCAAAGCTCTCACCTCCATGGCCCTTCTTCGTGCCGCTTCCCCTTCTTCGCTCTTCATCAATGCCCTGATCGCCTCCTCCACCGATTCCCTCTTCACAACAGTCGTACCCCGCTCGTGCTTTTCCTTCCCCATTGCCATCCCTTCCAGTCCTGTATGAACTTAAGATTGGTGTTTTGCTCTGCGAACCGCGGACAACCGATTATCGGCACGCCCATCCACAAGCTCTCCAATGTGGAATTCCATCCATAGTGGCTCAGAAAGCCGCCCACAGAGCGATGAGCCAGGACTGCCAGTTGAGGCGCCCATGAGACAATGACGCCTCTCTGACTGGTCCTGGATTGGAATCCAACTGGTAAAATGTCGGGGAGGGTGCCAGTAACGGAGTTTGGACGAATAGCTGAATAGCCCACATAAAGGGTTGATGGGAGGCCTCTAACCTCCTAAATGAAAACCAGAAGCTATCCGACTCTCCACACTTCACCTGACAAACACCCTCTTAGATTCCATGAGACAACTACAACTGACCGAGAACCCTCTGCCAACTTCCTATTGACTCTCTTGACTTGCAAGGCCTCAGTAGGCATTGCACAAGAAGTGTAATCTATTTTCCCTACCTTGGCCGGAGTTTCTTGCCATATCTTTAAGCCACTTCGATATGGAACGAAGCTGTTGCGAGTAGAGGCTACCATTCTGACAACCCAGTAGTGGGTTCTCAGTGTTTTTCTCGTCCGGGGGGCGCTTACGGTGGTAAGTAGGTCCTCCTCCGTGGGTTCGAGGTCCTTCCTTCGTTCAACTTCCTGACCCAACTTGAGGGGAGTTCGAGGCTTCACCGAGCTGTAGGTTCATTCCATCTCCTGTAGCTTCGTTACCACCACCTGACTTAGCATTGGGTGACTCTGCCAGTTGCCCCCGCTTTGCTGCATGCAGGTCTTGAACTGCTTTCCCCTTTTTACCAACTGTCCTTTTGGAGCTCGACCAACTCAAAACCACCAGTCACCACTGCTTTCCCATCTGTAGGGGGTTTATGTGAAGTCGCCCCTCACGTCTGTGAGCCCGCCTTGGTAATATCTGCTTCTTTGGGGGTGGACGGAGGGGTTTGTTTGGGTCTAGCCACGGCACTGAGGGATGCCTCGCCCTTTTCTTCAGAAGCCAGCCTAGTTTATAATGAAGTGCGAAGTCGAATGGCAGAGAGAGCAAGAATTTGGAATGTGTCCGAATCGCACGTGTTGTGCAAATACCACTCCATCCAGTAGCTCCACGCTGACAAAATATGGAATATCTGAGCTCCTATCCCAGAGGATCCAAGATTTACACACAGCCGACAAAGAAGAAGGCATTTGAGGAACCACCAAGACTCTCCCCAGCGACGCCGTAAGCCTGTCCACCGAGCTACCCAGAAGAGCCGAAAGTCTAGGGAACTCGATCTAGACAGGGCATTAATGGTATAGAAAATCATCTATACTAAATGAGGGGCTCCATGGGAGCACAGTAGCTCCTGCAAAGAGAAAAGACCTCCCAACAACCTCATTTCGCAGCTCCTCCGACACAAACCTCACAAGAAAGAAACCTTTGCTTAGAAACCTTTCCTCGAACCAGGCCTTTCTTTTGAACTCTATGGCCCTTCTTGACCCTTCAGTATGCAGGAGCTCGGCGGACTTCATCCTCTTCCAAGGACGAGAAACCACTCCAAGAGATAAAATTTCAAGACCCCGTGGACCGTAGCTATGCTCAAGTTACTCAATGATCTAGCTAGATGAGTTGCCATGTGATGTGCAAAGCATTCACACAAAACGTTTACGCCCCCCCCCCCTCCTTCTCTCTCTTTGTGGAAGAGAGGAGGCAAGGCGAGGAGGTGATGGAGGAGGAAACGCAAAGAGGGGAGCAAGAGAAAGGGGCGGAGGAAACCATGGGAGTAGGTAGAGGAGGACGAGGGAGGTTCAACAATTGGTGAGAGATTATGGTGAGCATGATATATATGGGAGGGCATGAACGGACTTCAAGGAAAGGGGCCATGTGGTACCTAACAACTAAGAGATATAGAGAATCTTTATATTCCTTATTTGGGAGGTGATACATGGCACTCAAAAAGAAGTGCCACATGTTGCTACCATCATGTTTGGCTTTGACCTTCTTTCTTCATCCTCCAAGATATGGCCCTCACAGTGAGGACACCTTCTAGCTCAACCTTAATGAATCCCAATTGGACAAAAGTTTTAAAGGCTTAGCTTGCAATCGTAAGCCCGAGTTGTTTTTTTGTGCATTTTTGTGCAATTCCGCTCAGCTCAACCCAACGCACTTCACAGCTATGTTGCTAAAAAATTTGATTTGATTTTAGTATATTCAATTCAAAAGATCAATGTAAGGGCACATGGAAATGCCATCTGGTGCCCTCTCGACATCATTAAAAGTAGGCATTATGTACTCATTATGGTGAGCAGATGGGAATGGTTGGCACATGATTGGCTGGGTTATAAAGAGGCTGAGGTGTTTCTCTCTCTCAAGCATTGCAACCACAATGTGTGCACAGCTTGCATAACTGTACTACTAACAATTGCATCAAAGCTCACCCAACTTGCATATGTATACCACCAAAACCCGCATCCATTTTCTATGTATTTCTACCAATGTTCACATTGAACATTTGAGCTCAAGTACTACCAAAGAGTTCATTGAAATATTTTCTCCAGAATTTGCTAAGCGTTGAGCTGATCAAGCATGAAATAATTATCAACGATGGACACGATAGAGAATTGAAGCATATTTTCACTGTATGAAGACTATAGACATTTAATGTCCAACTCACCTACCTAAAGCTATAAAGTAGTTGAAAAGAAAATCTAGTGATGTTAGAATGAAAACCCAAACTCTTAGCAAAAGACATTAGAATTCCATGAATTTATCGAAGGGGAATTGTAAAGGTTCCTTTCTATTGGTTTGTAGGAGTTGAAAATGAAGGGGCCATATTGAGAGGCTAAAATCTGTCTCTCTCCCCCGTTCACTCTCTCTCTCTTACTCATGCAAATATTAAAGTCAATCACTTTTATTCTATTCTCTACAAAGTTAAAATGTTTATCTAGGCACCTCAAACATTAAGAAGGTAACTCTGTGCATGATGTTGGGTATTGGATAAATTTATCATAGATCTATACTCTTTCTCAAAGACATTGTTTGGCTTTTGTATACATTAACCTCTCTCCCTTCCTCCCTCCCTCCCTCTCTCTCTCTCTCTCTCTCTCTCTCTCTCTCTCTCTCTCTCTTCCTAATGCTCCAAATCTATTGTAGCCTTGCAAACCTAACAACTAAGGAGAGACATAGAGAATCTTTGTACTCCTTATTTGGGAGGTGCTACATGGCACTCAAAAAGAAGTGCCACATGCCACTGCCCTTTGAGTTCCATCATGTTTGGATTTGACCTTTCTTTCTTCATCCTCCAAGATATAGCCCTCACCAATGACGATACCTTCTAGCTCAACCTTGATGAGGTCCAATTGGACAAAATGCTTGAAGGCTTACCTTGCAACCTTAAGCCCAAGTTTGTTGTTTTTTGTATCTCTACTTACCTCAACCCAGTGCACTCCACTATGATACTAAAGAAGTTGATTCGATTTTAGTATTGTCAATTTAGAAGCTCAGTATAAGGGGACATGGCATTGCAACCATGTGGAGCCCTTCTCGGCAACATTAAAAGCATGCATTATGTACTAATTATGTAGGATATGGACATGTCAACAAATGGAAATGGTTGGCACATGATTAGTTGGGTATATAGAGAGGTTGAGGCATCTTCTCCCTCTTGCATCCTCTCCAATGTTTCAAGCAACCAAAATGTATGCAACTTTAGCATAATGTTAGCTCAAGCATCAACACTTGGATGTGTACATTGACATAAATGTAGTTGCCTAATTCAAAGGTAGAACCATCCACTTCAGCTCTTGAATAGTGGGCAACACATTGTACAACTTTCTGCAAGTTTGGTGCCCTCCCATAAACATTTGGAGACAATGTTCATAGAAGCAATAGCTATCAAATTCGGCACCCAACAACAATTAAATTTCAAAGTCAAGAAAGATATTAGACTCATTGACTCAAATTTTTGTAAAAAATTAAGGGGACATAGTAACATGGATGCAAAATTTGGTAAGCAAGTAGGATTGCTAAGGAAGCAAATAATTCTTTCTTCAACCCAAGAATCTTCCAACACTGGATTTGGAGGCACCTCCCTTGATCCCATCGCTAGATTGATCAATTTGTAGAGCTCAAAGGATGGTTCATTTGCCTCCTCAATGTTGGTGTAATAGGCAATGACGACTGTTATCTGCTTGCCTCCTACACCAAGGATGCAACATTGTCTATATGATCGCACCCATGCCTCCAACTATTGCAACCATCTTCTCCTTGCAAGAGAAGAGAAGCAACTTCACTTGGCTGACTGTATCATCAAGACCTACCACAAACTCAAGTACTCACTATACATTTGCTCCAACTTGCCTCTAAACTTGATCATTACCTGTAGCAACATGGTCTCTAGTTCTATTAGCTTGACTAACCTACTCCATGAGAAGAGATGTATTTTGATCACTGGCGCCCTGTAAGTGGGTTGTTGGATCGACCGATTCTTGCAGCTTCTATTGCTATTGCAGAACCAGCTGGTATGCATGTAGATGCTACAAACGTAGCATGTCTAAAGCCGTCTCAGCTTCGAGATGGCTTTATTGTAGGGAAGTTTCTGAATGGGGTGCTAGTGAGTGAGATACATGCAGTTGTGCATCAGCGATCTCCCCACCTCAGGCTTTTCCTAGAAATCGACCAAGGAGTTTCCCACAAATGGGTCATTGGTGTTGAAATATCGAGGCATATTTCAGAGAAGATGGGGTGATGGGTATCAAGGTCCTTGGCCAACGCCCTCAGTATTTCTTGCGCCACACCATCTTTTTCAGCTATAGTGGAGGGCTCATTGTAGACTTGAGTGCCTCCACCATGCCCTCCTTGTCTCTCCATCACTAGCTCCTCAGATCTGTCAATAGCCTTGCTCACAAATTTGCACCTCCGTGTTTGTGAGCAGTGGAGAATTCATCATTTTTTTAGTCGTTCGAGGGGCCTACAGAGCTTCTCGTTGGTCGAGCCTCAATTCAAAGGGGTACGTGCCGAAGATGAATAATTCTCAAGCTCGGCTAGGCTAGGTGCCACTGAGATGTGTGAGGTGACTATGAAGGGAGAGGTAGATCTCTTGCTAATAGCACGACTATCTCTAGCAGCATTTTTGTAAGCTTTTTGAGGTTCGCTTGGCACTTGTGTTCTGCCCAATCTTCTCCCTCCCCGTGAACGTTAGAGTACGTAGCACCCATCGAGCGCTGGAATCACTCCTTCACTCTGCTTTGGCAAGAAGAAAAACCCTCAGGAGATAACCGCTACAACTTCATCAGTGAATCAAAAAACTGTTATTTCTTTACATTTCGAAAAAACCTATGAGCAAACTTGGAAATGATGCTGCTGCACACAAACGTCCGTAAATCCATCCATGGTCTTAATTCTGGCACCTCTGATCAAATCTTCTGGACTGTGAGATGCTCTCGATAACGGTAGATAGAGATTGAAGTTTGATAGTGCTTTCCAATATGTGATTCTCTTCCACTGCAAGGTTGGCAAAGATCAGCTGCATCCATTATGTGACTTTGATTCGCATGGGTTGTTCAGGTGGTTCTTGTTTGCTTTTCTGTCAGGTGGAGCTTGCGTGAGTTGCTTTGTCTACCTTGGCTGAGGGAGACTTCACAGCTTGGATTGGAAATTTTAGGTGAATTTTTTCCAGGATGGATTCGATGGAAGGAGTGACTTGCAACTTGTGATCAAATGGGTAGCTGCAAATCCTACACATCACAACGACGAACCTCCCACGTCCGTCTTGTCCCCCAGCTCCACCACCCTCGAAAACTCCTTGTCCATTGTGCTGGCTCCCACCATTAGTAACCATGGTGCCGTATTCACCACAGTTCCAACCTCCAGATCTCCGTTCCCCGCTGCTGTTGATTACCCCCCCTCTTATCATCGCTCTGAACCTTCCCACTGCTACCACATTTTCAGACAACTTCCCCCGTTCTTGCCCTCCTAACGATATGGACACTATATCTACTCCGTCCCACTTTCTCCATCACTGCTACTATATCCACCAGCACACTTTGTACATCACCACCCATGGGAGGAAATTCCTTCTCTCTACCAATTTTGAGGGGGTCATGCTAAAGGGGAGTATTTTTCACTTGAGAGGGCAAATCCAAGCTCATAGACTTGGAGGCATGGAATTGGATGGGTAAACATCTTTTCTTGCGATCTCTAGCTTGGCAAATTCTTTCAAGCTCGGTAAAGTCTTGAGAAAAAGGAATTCGGGGACTTGGCGAGCCTGGAAGGAAGTAGTAGTGAGTAGGCGGAGGACATTCCGCTACACAACTGTGCCCAAGAACGACATTAAAGGTCTCCAGTATCAAACTCCTACATAATAAATAAAGAAAACGCAAGAGAACACTCAATACATTGGCGAGTAAAACTGGATACATTCAACAGGTAGAAAAATGGATAGATAGTTACGCTGTAATCCATCGCATCATTAAGGAGAGATATCGTGTGCTCAAAAACTTCGCCCTTATTCTTTGCTTGTAGGATGTCGTTCATGCCTTCCTTGTGGGGTGAGGCATCTCTCAAGCTTGTAGAAAGTTCATGGCAAATTGAATGTAGGGGAGTGGGTGGCTATGGCAGATTAACGGGGCAAGGGGAGAAATCACTAAAGCCTTTCTCTTGTAGGAGTCATGGGCTACAAGGCAATGGAGGGAAGGTGGCCAACCGAGGAGAAAGAGCACCAAATTCAAATTTCAAAATGTGCCTTGTCCTATCCAAACCTCCTTGTACTTCTTCCCAAGTTCTAGTCTCCTTAAAAGCTCCCCTTCAACTCCCTCTCCACATGACATGTGGCACATTCTTGCAATTCCCCCTCCACACAACACATGGCACATTCTTGCCTCCCTCCCTCCTTAAGAAATACCATATAGTATAGAAGGTTGAAGAACAAGAGGGAGAGGGCAGACATCCTGACAAAAAAAGTCATGAGGGAAATTGCATAGCACATAGAGAGAGCTGCAATGTCTCTAAAGTCCAATAGCATGTTTGGTG
Organism: Dipteris shenzhenensis; assembly: GCF_047967505.1. Taxonomy (NCBI): domain Eukaryota; kingdom Viridiplantae; phylum Streptophyta; class Polypodiopsida; order Gleicheniales; family Dipteridaceae; genus Dipteris; species Dipteris shenzhenensis. Next base: position 53,950,190 of record NC_141610.1, on the reverse strand, counting down.
AGCGCAAGCTGGAGTGAAGCAAATTTTGATTAGAACTAGGGAGGATGAGAGAGTTGCATTTTTCTTAGTGTTGCGCAATCAAGAACCGTTGGACCTTGGGTATAGGTCGAGACTCCAGACTCAGAATATAATGATAAAGCTGGGCAACATACATTGATTATAGTTTCTTATGTCAAAGAACATTTAGAAGGAGAAGACACTAAAGATCGTTCTCAAGTGCAAGAACAAGACACATACTCTTTGTAGGCATTATGGGTGATAGAACTTCCACATTCAAAAGAGTCATTGCACAAAGATTGCAATTCAAAATTGATGCACATGGACACAAACCTTCCGGGTGATCATGATTTTTTGCGATCAACGATGTATTCATTGTAAAGAACAGTGGTAGTGACTCTACTAAAGATGGTAGTGACTCTGCTAAAGTAGTGGCTACACTTGAGCTGTTCCAAGAAAGATGTCTCAAATTCCTCCGAGATTTCATCCACTACTTTTTTCGCTGATGGCACCACCTGCTCATGCAGTGGCATTTGAACCCACTCTCATCATGGCACTTCTTGTGGCACATTTGGCAATACTATCAAAGTTTCTCTAGTTGGTGATAGCTTTAGTGGTGAGGAAATTGGTGATAGCTTTAGTGGTGAGGAAATTGTTCTTCCCCATATTGGGGAATGAGCAAAAGATACAACGCTTCTACCTATGCTACACATCCTTCATTCCATTTTGTGAGTTCTAGCAGACCCTGTTGGCCATGGCGATTGCTAGAATTGGCCATGATGCAGATGCTCGAAAGCACACTTATTGGCATGGACCTTCCCTTTCCAAGTAGATCTCCCCAATATAAAGGGGAGGAGTTGCCATCCATTGATTTGCAATTCAATAAATGGCCTACCTCCGTGGTGGACAAGAACATCATACTACAGCTCGCAGATCATTGCAACTCACGAATCAAACTATAGCTTGCAAATCATTGCAACTTCCAGCAAGATTAATGTGTTACAAATCAAAAGTGGCATCAGCATTCTATTTGCCATGGCTTCATTTACTTCAAGAACCTCAGCTCTGGATCATATGCCAAAAAGTCTCAATCCTCCTACTCCCAATTAGAGCCCACGCAAGAAGAAAACGTTAGGAAACACAACATCCATCATGCTCTCTAATTAATCCGAGCCCCAAAATGGGCGTCACATATCCAAAGGATAACAATAAAAAATTAGTAGTTTTGTGAATAAAATTCGGATAGCTCTACGGAGAATGTAGGAAATTCAAAGCTTGAATCAAAAAGCAAATCTGCGCATAGAGAAAGCTCAGCCTATGATTAATTTTTGCAAAAGATGTCAGAGAATCTAGCTTCGGGTTTATTTACGGTGTTGGCATCGTGGGAATTCGATGTTCCTCTTGCCATGCTTCAATTGATTCTTTGCATATCCTAAGCTAAGCGCATATGCCACTAGAGCATTAAGGCAATTCGTAGTAGCAGTTCGCCATTGACCTCCACGTAAGTATGACATTGCAAGATTGTTTTATTTTTACGCAACATATCCAACATTGGATGTGCTCTCCCATATGCTACACCTCCAACACTAGTGGCTATCTTTTTAAAAATTAGGGGAAGGCATATTATGAATTTACGGAGAGAGTTGAGCTGACTCTCCGGCATACGTTATGTATGGATTTCTTTTTTTCCCTCTTTCCCCTCTCTTCCCATCCTTGTGCACACATTCTTCTCATGCACATTTATATTACTTTAGGATTCCAGTCCAAACCTACTAACCCTTTTTGTTTTTGTTTGTTTTCGCTAAAGTTTGCAAATTCAAAACAAACATCGTACTTTGGACGAATATATTCTTTAAAAGGTATACATTTTCCAACCTTTTTATTATGTTACAATTTGGAATAGATGTAAAAAAGAAACAATGTATGAACATTAGAAAATAGGCATCAAATAAGATTGTATTCATCATGTCAATTATCATGCACATCAAAACTTCTAATCTATGAATAGAGGTGGCCTACATGTTTACATACTACTCATGTTGAGTATCCTCAATACGACTCATGCACATATTTGCATCCGACCTGGCCAAGCATTCTAGTTAACATTCTAAGTCCCTTTTTTGTCAAAGCTATATGTCATGTCTTCATTGGCCTTTCAAGAAGGTTTTTTTTCTCCTTACCCACTTACCCACTCTTACACCCATGAAAGGGCTTGTGCTACCATGCAATAGGAGACATTTGACAAGGTTCAAATGTAGGCAGCCATATAAGGTAGGCAAATGCCCCATCGCTCGCTCCAACCCCACTACTCTTAAGACAATTCAAAACAAGATGCCTATCATCTTTATTGGCCCTACTAAGAGCCTATGGAAAGTTTGGGGATTCTTTTTGGGCTGTAGTTTGTTTTCCTTTGTATTTGGACAACACGACTTTTTCAAAAATTGGGTTAACCTATTAAAGTCATTAAAATGGGGATTAAAATAGGCTTTCTTTCTTCTACCTTTTTGCAAAATCAAAATTGTATCATGTACAAGAAAAAGAAAAATTTCGGCCTCCTATAAAGGTAGGTAGTTACATAAAAGCTCTTTGAGTAGACAACTTGTTAATAACTCCATGAGCTTGGTAAAGAGAGCTATTTCTTTTCCAAAAAACTCAAGTAATGCTTCATATCTACCAAAACTTCTTGAAGAAAAAGATTGCATCTATATTAATTCATAAAGCACAATAGTTGTGAAATTTTCATATCTTAATGATCATCACACCTCTAACAACCTACCATAACTAATACAATAGATCATTTAGCCTCCCTCTATCACCTAACAGTGCTTGCTTCCAAGTTGGCACAAAATATAAGGATGCACTCGCAAGCCACTTGCATACTCCCCTCCATATAGCACATACAACAAAGCATTCCCATAAAACATGGCAATGGGTTTCTTTCCTAAGCTTACAAAAAGGACATAACGGCCGGAGACATTCCACTTTGATAATCTTGACCTGACTGGCATCTTTCCAACTATTACTTTCCATAAAATTGAAAGACGGTGTGGCATTCCATATCCTTGCTAGTCTTACTCTCCATGTAGTAACCCTATCAAAAGGTGCACTGATAACCTATTGTCTATGAGCCATACAAGTTATTCCACCAACATTTTCTTTCATAAAGTCTTTCAAAGTGCATTTCTATAAGAACTTACCCAATCAATGCATAAAACCTCATCGGCTCTTCCTAAACTACCTTTCTTTAGTACTAGACCTCAATGGCTCTTCCTTTCATTAAAGCAGGTGTTATAGAAATTATATTTTTGCTATATCTTGCTTTGGATATTATTTTATTTTAGTCAAGTGTGACTATGGAAAAGTATTCCATAAGAACGCACCAGACATGACATGGGTCCTAGTGGATGCTTTGTGTGGTTAGTTGGGGAGGCCTAAGTAGCCTATGTTTTGCCATGCTAGATGGTTGGTATTGTGGGTGATTCCATGTTAATACTGTTGTCTCTAGTTTTATTGGTGTTGTGCTTGATTATTATACTTTAAGCACGGTTACATTGGGATCGATTGTTTTGGTGATGCGTTCAATCGATTGTTAATAACTAATGTAATGGGAAGCTTGAGTACAGGTGATGGAACTAATTGGAGTTAGTGTGAGGGTACTGATCGAGGTGTCACATAGTGCATCTTGTATGGCCATGGGCTGATTTTGTATTTCTTTAATATTGCAAAGTTTGAATGATATATTTTGGAGAGGACACAGATCCTGCCATTGCCCGAGCACAGGCAGAATGGGACAAGAAAGACAAGTATGCATATCATCTGATCAAGCAGAATGTGCAAGATGTCATGCTAGGATAGCTCAACACAGTCAAGACATCAAAAGAAGCATGGGATATGTTTGCAGCTCTCTACGAGTCCAAGAACACTTCCAGGATTCTCACCCCGAAAAATCAAATCAACCAGAGTTTCTGCAATAGTGGTGAAACCGGTCATGCTTGCATGCTCAGGTATCAAAGATCACAACAATCAGCTTGCAACAAATAGGAGAGACCATGAATCCAGCAGAAATGGTTAAAGTCATCCTGAATGGACTAGGAGAGGGATACATGAATCTAGTCCAGAGTATTGCCATTCAATGGCAAATTCTGACACTGAAAGAACTTCAGTCAATTTTACTTGGTGAAGAACTCACGACTCAGGCCATTCATGCACGTAAAGGTAATTCTAATGATCAAGCATTCATAGCTTTAGACAGAAGTAGAGGCAGAGGTAGATCATTCCAGAGAAGTAGTCATCATCATCAGCAACAAAATCATCATCAAAGTTAGAATCAGCATCAGCAACATCAAAATCAGCAAAGAGGAAATCATTCCAACCAAGGAAGATTCTAAGGATGAGGGAATGCATCCACCAACGTGTCAAACATTCAGTGCAACTACTGTCATAAGTTTGGACACTATGAAAGAGATTGCCGTAAGAAGCAATACGACCAAAATAGTCAATCTAGTAGCAATCGAGGGAATTTTTGCAGAAGAGAAAATCATCGTAGTGGACATTCTAGTCACAATCATTATGCAAATTAACATGGGAATATGTTCCTTGCAAACAAGGATATGTAGAAGACTAATACAGTGTATCTAGACAGTGTATCTAGACACTAATTGCAATTCAAAAGAAGATTTCAACTATTAAGTCATCCAAGCATATCAGGAACCTTGGTACGTCGATAGCGGTGCATCATCTCATATGACAAATCATCAAGAATGGTTCACAGAGATGAAACCATTAGAAGGTCAAAAGAATGTCATCTACACAATAGATAATACACCGAATCCAGTTCAAGGGACAGGTACCCTATGAACAATTTTACTGGTATGAAAGGATTGGTGAAAGATGTACTCTATGTTCCGAAGCTCAGCAAGAACCTCTTGTCATCAGTAGGTCAAATGATGGAACACAACTATCGAGTCATCTTCAATGGAGCTGAATATATTATCAAAGACAACTCCAGAGGATTTCAGCTAGTAGGAAAAGGAGTCAAGGAAGAACGCTTGTATAGAATGCTAGCTACAGTACTAGATTTGCATGCCATGTTAGCCCAACCACAATAGATGCCACTATTCACAAAATGGCACAAGAGATATGCTCATGTCAATTTCAAGAGCTTGATAGATCTCAGGAATCAGAATATGGCAATTGGAATTCCTAAGCTATAGTTTCTTGGAAAATTTTGTGAAGCATGTTGCTTTGGCAAACAAAAGCGAGCCAACTTTGGTAGAAGCACCTCAAGGTCTTCTTGATTTGATACATACAGATGTCTGGGGTTATGCCTAGACCTGCAGCATCAATGGTTCACTTTACTACTTGACTGTCATCGATGACTACAGTAAATATTGTTGGGTCTACTTTTTGAAAGAGAAATCTGAATTGTTTTCCAGATTTCAAGAATTCAAAGCCATGGTAGAAAACCAAAACCAAACAGGTAGAAAGATCAAAGTCATGAGATCAGATAGAGGAGGTGAATACCTTGTGAATACATGTCTTCAGCATTCATGAACTTTTGCAGAAGTCACGGCATTTGAAGACAATTCACTTGTGTAGATACTCCTCATTACAATGCAAGAGCTAAAAGGAAGAATGATACTTTAGCAAACAGTGCTAGAGCAATGCTTAGTGAGAAGCATCTTCTGAATCAGTATTGGGCAGAAGCAATAGCCACTGCAAACTACCAAACCGATATAGGGTATGACACCTTATGAAGCATTCACTAGACACAAGCCATGCATTGGGCATCTCCACATATTTGGTTGCATAGCATATGCCCACATACATGACAACCATCGTAGGAAATGGGGTGCGAAGTCAAGCAAATGCATCATGGTTGGCTATAGTGAAGAAAGCAAAGCATACAAATTGTATGATCCCATCAACCACAAAGTCATTATCTCCAGAGATGTAATCTTTGATGAGGAATCAAAATGAAAAACCTCAAACACACAGGAGATAGATTCACCGATTTCACAGTCATCTACAAAAAAAAGTTGATGAAGAAGAGCAAAAGTTGCTAGAAGCACCTCAAGAAGAACCACAGCAACTCAGATGATCTACTAGGGAAAGCAAACCTCCAGCCAGATTGACATATGCTCAAAAAGGCAAAGAAATTCAAGTTGAAACCACCAACTATGCTCTTATGACTACCATCATGGCTACAGAAGAGCCATTGTACTTCTTCGAATATGCAGTACACAAGCCTGAATGGAAAGCTGCTATGAATGAAGAAATGGATGCTTTGTACAAGAATAATACTTGGGAATTATGCGACCTTCACTAGGAAAGAAGGCCATAGTAAACAAATGGGTATACAAATTGAAGTACAATCCAAATGGAAGCATTCAAAGATACAAAGCCAGACTAGTTGCAAAAGGATTTGCATAGCAATATGGTCAAGATTATGATGAGACTTATGCTCTAGTAGAAAAGATGGATTTCATATGGTTCTTGATATCACTAGCGACACTTAGTAGATGGAATGTGTACCGGCTTAATGTCAAGAATGCATTTCTCAATTGTTACCTAGATGAGGAAGTCTACATGCAACAACCAGTAGGTTATGTTGAACCCGAAAAGCGGAATCAGGTTTGCCATCTTAAGAAAAATATCTACGGCTTAAAGCAAGCACCCAGATTTTGGTACAGCAAAATCGACAAGTATTTTACTGATCTTGGATACATGAAGTCCAATGCAGATCATACTCTCTAATACAAAGTTCAAGGGGAAGACATTACTATTGCACTTTTGTATGTAGATGATCTGATTGTGACCGGAAGGAAGGATAGCTTCATTAAGAAATTGAAACAAGATTTATCTGCAGAGTTCGACATGAAAGATCTTAGACTTATGCACTATTGTCTTAGTATTGAGTTCTGGAGAGATTCAGACAACACCTTTATGAGTCAGATCAAATATGTTGACAGTCTCCTGAAGAAGTTTCATATGGCAGATTGCAAGATTGCAGCTACTCCCATGGAATAGAGTTTGAAACTTACAAAAGACTTAGAAAACTCTACAGTCAATAATAGGTACTATAGGAAGCTCATCGGATCTCTTATATATCTGACTATCACATGGCCAGGCAATAAGTTCACTAGCACAGTTCATGGAAAATCCAACATAGTCTCACTGGAATGCAGCCAAAAGAGTCTTGAGATACATTAGAGGTACAAGATAGTTTGGAATAGAATATAGAGGAAGCCATCCACGATAGCATGGATACTACAGTGTTCCATGAAGTGAAAGCGAATGAAGTGCAAAGGAGAAATAGACATGATTGTTGATATGAGGTCATTAAAGAAACTTGTATTGTGCATAGCATATGGGGCTTTTTAAACAACCATGGGATCAAAGCAAGAAAACTTTCTTGTTTCATAGTGTATGCATCACAGGGGATCATGACAATTGTGAGGACATTACAACTGTGAAGAGATGAGAGATAGTTCAAGTTTTTCCTCTACGTGAAGATGGAGTGACAAACAATGGAGAGACAAATGATGACTCACCAAAGTTTGGGGAGTCTTTTGATGACCTCACTAACTATCTGGAATTGAAGATGGAGTGACAAACAATGGAGAGACAAATGATGACTTACCAAAGTTTGGGGAGTCTTTTGATGACCTCACTAACTATCTAGAAGAGGGGGATAACTTTGCAGTTGTCGTCGCTTTTGCTGACTCTAGGGAGAATGAGGAAGATGACCCATACTTTGTGTTGCAGCATACTAGATCCAAGCACAAGGTTAAGGAAGCATTTAAGGATCATTGGGGAACAAACTAGGAAATGTGGGATGCAGTAGTTGGAGCTGTCTAGTACAAAAGAACATCCAAGAGAGACAAAAATTATGAAATGTTACCTAAGAATATGCAAACATTTATGTACTCTGATCTAGTAAGAGCATTAAGTTCTAGTTGCAAGTTGTACCTAGACAAAAGAAGGGTAAGAGTATATTTAGAGATGCATGACTGAGTAGTAGACGACTAAGATAGGACAAGAAATGCATTCTTAGGAAAATTAAACTATACCAAAATTCATTCATAGACAACCATCGAGATGGTGAAATATATTGCTATTCAACCAATCTAAAACCTATAAGCGAAGAGGCAACTTACAGCTCCAAAGCAGTCACAATCTTTTGTGCCACCACTTGGCACAATGATGCATAGACCAAATCTGATTTCCCCGATCTAAAATCCAAGGTGGAGGCATCAAACCTTGTACCAACTGGCCACTATTATATTAGCCCATGGAAGAGGATGAGTGCCCGAATCCTGGCAATGCAGTGCCCAATCTGTAAGACGATAAGAGAGCTCTAACTGCGGCACTAGTAGGAAAAAATGAAGCATCTGAGAAAGAGAATGCCAAAACTGTCTATAATGCAGACCCAAACCATTATGACAATCACATAATTGCTGTTTGACCTAAATGACCAGGGTGATATATTACATGATGTTCCAATGACCGGGTTGGTCTGGGACAATCACATTAAGTCCAAGCCAGCATAGTTTGGAAATTAAGTTAAACAATTAAACTATTCCATAACTAGTGTTTGACCTAAACTAGCAGGGTGATCTATTACATGGTGTTCCAACCACTGGGCTAGTTTAGGACAATCACATTAAGACCAAGCCAGTCCAGTTTAGAAATTAAGTTAAAAAATTAAACTATTCCAAAACTCACCATTGACCTGCATTGTATCAAGCATGTGTAAGATGTGCTCGTCCCACTGCTTGCATCTCGTTCGATTTTTGCATATGTCCTTTTTTGGAGAAACTCTCATATTCTTGTGCCAGAATTTTGTCACTCGATCAATAACTTCCGCAATTAGGCTATCTCTCCTTTTCTTGCATTCTATTGAAACCCAAAGACTTCTCGAATACGGATTGCTTCCTCTCTGCATCGAATTGCTAGAGCTATGTTTGTCCTTTTAATTGAAGACATTTGTGATATTGTGAGGATATTGTCCACCTTAGCTATTTATGCTTTGTTTTAGAGGATGCCAACATAGCCAATGTCGCTCTCTTTATAGCTAGTTGATCTAAGCTGTGCAGCCCTTTTACTTTCTATAGGCCATTTCTCAGGTTGGATAGAATCATCTCTTAGGTGTGCATCTCTCGAGATGCTGGTGGTTATCACTCTTTACATTTTAGGGTGCAGGCTAAAGCTTGTGAAGACTCAAGACTACTGGTATTCACTTGAATGTGCAAACGGGACACCTTGATGGTAGGAGTAAGGGCTGCCCTTTTGTTTCTCAAATGCTCTTAGCTTGGAAGGAGATTTTATCTCATCTCAAATGGACTGGGCATGACTCTTTGCAAGGAAATTCTTTAAGGGCTGAAAACTTACACTAGTCAAAAGTATTTCACCCGCCGCGTGCTCTACAAGAACCTAGGCATTCCTATTTCCTCTCTTCTAAAGGTATTTCACTTTTTGGTGATGTCCTTTGTGATGATGGTACTTTATTGCCTTTTCCATTCGCTGCCAAATAGTATGGATTGGGGATGCATTATAGACCACTTTGGCATTCCCTCTCTCATATACTTTTTCCTTTCCTACTAACACCCAGATTGGAGTTCATAGATCGGCTTACTGATTGGTCTTTGCATTGCCAAGGTTCTTCTATGCACCGTTTGTTGAGATATCAAGCTCTACCCCCGATATATCTCCTGAATGACTATCATTTATGTCACCGCCTATGTTAGTTGTACTCGTGGTGTAGTTAGACTACCACGTATGTTTTTGGTTTGGGTTCACATATGAACCACGTATTCTAGGGTTTGACATATAGGGTATTTCCCTCTTCTATTGTATTGTTGTTGTGTGCAAAAGTGAAGAAAGGCTTCACCCTCCAACCTTGTGTCCTCTCTCTTTTGTGTGTTGTGAAGAAAGCTGAACTTGAGTCTCCTATCTCTCTCCCTTATTCTTTACATGGTATCAAAGCCTTGTTCGTGGTAAGGAGCTCAAGAAAGCAAGCCAAGTTTGTGGTGTCCTGGTAAGAGGACCAGTGTTGCTTTCCTATTTCGAGTTTGGGAGCAAATCTCTACAGGTAGCACAGCCCGAAGTGCAGGAGTGCACTGTTTCAGATTGAGAGGCCCTTCGCGGTGTGGCGAGAGCACAGTATATGCTACGGGACTAGGCGAAGCCCTTGGTGACTTTATTTTTTTGATTTGAGGCCGTTTCGGGGCCCGTTTTGAAGGCGGAAGTTCTTTGCAGGCACTCAGAAAAAGGCCCTGTTTTTCGCTGTGCGACCACTACGCGGCTAGTCGGTGGAAAGGTGCCACAGAAATTGCATCGTATGCCTGTGTGCAGAGATATTGGGAGTTGCAGATTCATGCCTGTTGCCTGTTGATGCAAAATCGTCACTAGGAAGTGACTGTGTGGTGAAATACCACTTTCGTCAGTGTTGCAGATCTGCCCCTGTGAGGCTTTTTGCAGAAGTTTTGCTATGTGCCCTTGTGAGGCATTTGCTGTGTTTACAGGTTGCTGTTGCAATTCGTGATTTGTAAAATGTCTGAGAATCTGTCTAGCATTGTCAGTGAGAAGCTTGACAAGAACAACTTCCAAGCATGGAAGTTCAGGATGACAAACTTCCTTATGGGAAAGGGAGTTTGGGAGTACATCAGTGGTGAAACTGCAGAACCAGTTTTGGGTGCTGCTCCCACTCCTGCTGAATTGAAGGCCTTTAAAGAATGGCATGAAAAAGCCAGAAAATGCCTGTATTGGCTGCCTGTTAGCATTTCAAATTCTATGATTGTGCATATACAGGATGTAGAGACGCCTAAGGAGGCATGGGATACATTGGTGAAGCTATATAGCACAAATACCAAAGCACGAAAGATGCAGCTAAAGCAGGAGTTGCACAATGTGCAAAGGAAAAATCTGAATATAAATGAGTATTCCTTGAAGGTGAAAGGCCTTGCAGATTCTCTTGCCTCCATTGGAGCACCTGTTGATGATGAGGACTTAGTGTCCGTGACCTTGAATGGTCTTGGGAAAGATTATGCACAGTTTCGGACATCCATTGGAGTCCGTGAAACATTTCCTGATTTTCAGGAACTTATTGCTCTCTTGCTGAGTGAAGAGCAAAGGAATGGTGGTTCAGCCACCTCAACTTCTCAAGAGACTGCTTTCTACTCGAATACAGGTAGAGGCAGGGGTAGAGGAAGAGGCCGTTTTGGTGGCCGTGCAGGAAATCAGAACCAACAGCAACAACAGGAAAACCAGTCCTATGGAGGAGGACGTGGTAGTTCTAGAGGCAGGGGGAGCCAAAGAGGCCGTGGTTCATGGCAAAGGAACCAGCAAGTAAATAGTAGCACAGAATGCTATTATTGTGGAAAGCCTGGACACAAGGAGAATACATGCTATAAAAAGCAGAATGACATCAAAAGTGGGAAGTTGCAGCAAAGCAACTATGCATCATCAAGTGGGCATGGTGACGACAGAAATGAGCACCTTTTTGTGATGCAGCATATGGTTAACTCCATGTCAGGAGATGCTGCAGCTTGCAATGATGTTTGGTATGTTGATTCAGGTGCCTCTAACCACATGACCAGTCATGGTGAGTGGTTTCATGATGTTAGAAATTTGGATAAGCCATGTTATGTTGAAACAGGTGATGATACTGCGCACCCAATTACGCAGGTTGGTAAAGTGCCATTGGCTATGCAGGATGGCAAAACGAAGTACTTGGCAGATGTACTTCATGTTCCAAAAATCACTAAGAACCTGGTTTCAGTTGGCCAGATGGTTGAGCAAGGTCTACAGGTTAGATTTAATCCTGATGGATGCTTTGTTGAGGACTTGAAAAATAAGTGCCGCTTGGTTGCGAAAGGCAACAAAAATGGCAGAATGTTCACCTTGGATGTTGATATGCCTGAGGTGAAAGCTGCTATGTTTGCGCATGGGAGAGGTGTCATTGCAGATATTGAGATATGGCACAAGCGCATTGGGCACGTGAATATACAAAGGCTGAAATCTATGCAAACGAAAAACATTGTTGCAGGTTTGCCTAAATTCAGAGTTGAGGGAATGCAAAAGGTATGTGAAGCATGCCAAATGGGTAAGCAGGCCAGACATGCATTTCCCAAAAATGCTAAGGTGAGCAGAAGACCTTTGGAAGTGATCCATTCAGATGTTTGGACAACCAAAGCTGCTTCTATTGGTGGATGCCATTATTATGTGACGTTTATTGATGACTACACTAGGAAGGTGTGGATTTATTTTATGAAGCACAAAAGTGAAGTGTTCAGCCATTTCAAGGCTTTTAAGGCCATGGTTGAAAAAGAGAAAGGTGTGCATATTAAAGTGCTAAGATCTGATGGAGGGGGAGAGTACTTTTCAGAAGAATTTTGTGAATATCTGAAAGAACAGGGAATTCAAAGGAAGTACTCATGCAGGTCTACCCCTCAGCAGAATGGGGTTGCAGAAAGGAAGAACAGGCATATTGCAGAAGTAGGACGGGCGATCCTAAATGAGAAAAACATGCCTGATTATTTTTGGGCTGAAGCAGTAGCAACTGCTGTTTATATTATGAACAGAACCCCCACTGCAGCTGTCCATGGCATGACGCCTGAAGAAATGTATACAGGCCAAAAACCAGATATTTCTCACTTGAAGG